>NC_077232.1:305800787-306159558 GCF_027887165.1 Monodelphis domestica | reverse complement strand
AATCCTTTCTATGTCCATTAAATTTTCTCTGGAGTTCTAGAAAACTAACATTTATAAAATTCTATTCATCTTTATTTCTTATTTATTTTGTGGTAAATTTATTTAGTTCTGAGGGGAGAAAAATGAGTTTCCAATTAGGATAGTTTTACTTGTTATTTCCTCCTATCAGTGATTTAATATTTCTCTTAAAATCTGAATGCTATGACGTGTAAACTTTAGATTACTTCACCCTATTTAGTCTAACAAAAACAGGAATGTCTACACCCATACTTAAGGATTAAGTATTTAGGAGGATGGCCTGTGACAGACATGTGCTAGCAAATGACAGATCAGAAACAACTGACAGATCCCTGGACTGTCCTAAGTCAAGCTTAAGTTATCATTGGTACATGTGAGATGCAGTTAAGTGGTGTAAAAACCATCTATATATTTTGCATCACTTCCTCTCTCCAGGCTCTTTCAAAAGAGAGGTGGCTCTGGCGACAGCTTACTGAGCATTTTGGCATCTTGGCATGGTGGCAGCTATTGTCCAGTTTTGGTGGTGAGTTTTCCTTGATATTATACTGGGAGAAGCTGAGTAGCCTAGTTCAGGTGAGGCATATTTACTGAGCTCTCTTGGAGTTTAGGCTAATTCTTTTCTCCTTTACCTTCCAAACACTATCCTCTTAGAAAAGCTTCTAATCATCTTCAAAGACCTCATGGTGGAGGTCTTTGAACTCCCTCTGGCACAGGCCAGCTGGGAGACATCCTATACCCTCTTCTCTCTCTTCTCCTTAATTCCTTCCCTCTATATTAATTAAAATCACCATAAATTTCCAAACTGACTTGGGTATTTTATTTGGAATTTTCTCTGGTGACCAAATTAATTTAGATTAGGTCACAACTCTAAGATTATCTTTACAGACACTTGATGTAAGTGTTCAGAATTGATATGACTTTGTTGTCTTTAATACCTTTTAGCAAAATATAGTTTCCCCATTTATCTCTTTTAGTTAGGTCTAATTTTGTGCTAGGGGCCATCAAACCCATGCTGTCTGACATGGTCACTTGTTGAGACCAGAGTTGCAAAGCAGACCTCAGGAAATATGGAGACACCCACTCAGACCCCCTCTATGTGACTTCTCCCACTAACTTCCCTTACTAATGGAATTGCTATGACTAGTGTTCTCTCCCAATTTCAGGAAAAATAATATAAGAGCAAAATACCCACAGGATTAATACATATATTCCATGTTTAATCCCCCTAGAATATCACTCCCAAGATCCACCCCAAGGATCATATTCACAAAATTTAAACCTAAAGAACTTTATGTACCCACTACCCCCCATTTAGCAGAATCAAACTTAGATTCCCCACACCCATTGCAAATCAGGCATGTCAGGAACATTAATCACCTCTCAAGCCCAGGCCAAAAGGACACACTTCACTGATTTGTTATGTTCACAATAGCCAGAGCAACATCACTAAGTGCTTGAGTAAAACATAGAGAAATGAAAGTTGGAAATTGGAAAATAACAAAAATCCACCCTGTATTAAATTACTCTTTAACCCTGCACCTAGCAGCAAATGTTTTTGTGACTTATCTCCTAAGTAATTCTGATTGATTATGAAAGCTGACTAAAAACAACAATTCCCTTAGCTGATCATCCCACACTCAGGTCAGTGGGAACTGAACCCTGGTTACCCTGCCTGTGTCATTTATCTCTAGCAAGCTTTGCTTTGTTGTAGCAACTTGGAATACAAGATGATAATAAAATGTTAATTAAACAATTTATTTAAAAATTAATATGTGTCATGTTCAATTATCTGTAGATCATGTATGTTGAAAAATGAGACTATGCCAGAAAAGCATGCAACCACTGGGATATATAATAAACACAAACCCTGTGTGGAGCAGCTTCTTGCTATACCTGTGCAACAGGTCTGAAACATTCAAGCTGCTTCCTATCTCATTATTCTGCCTAAGTCATCACATCTACTCAGGAGGAACCCTCAGCTTCACAGTCTGCTCATCAGCCTGTGAAAATTTTGGTTTTGTTTTCTCTGAGAACATGATTGCTAACCCAGACTCTTTTTAAGCTTCAACTGAAATATAATAGATTCTTCTCCAGGCTTTTAATTTTTTGCATCTTTCCATTCATTTGTGTCCCTTCTAAACAACATATAATTATAGTCTAGTTTCTAATCCATTTTGCTATCTGCTTCCATTTTATGGGTGAGTTCATCCCATTCACATTCACAGTTATGAGTAATCTTTCTTTTCTTCCACCTTTTTTCTTCTGTTTATCCTTTCATTTATCTCTTTTTTTTAACCCTGTGCCCTATCAAAAGTTTTTAACCCTCCAGATCACTGCCTTCCTTAATTTGCACTCCCTTTCATCACCTCTCCCTTTCTCTTATTGTCTTTTTCTTCATACTTCCCAAATGGGTAAGATAGATTTTTATATCCAACTAAATATACTTATATCTCTCTTTGAGCTAGTTCAGACAAGAATGAGATTCAACTGTTGCCTTACCCATTCTTTTACATCCACTGTAAAAACTCTTCTTTGAATACCCTTTTTCTGTGAGATAGTTTCCATTCTTGCTCTCCCTTTTTCATTCTTCCAGTGGACCCCTCTATCTCATTCTTCCCTTCTTTTTCTTGAGACCATTCCAATATAATCAACTTGCAAAAATGTCTTTTTCTATGTAGACTCATTCTAATTACCCCAATAATAAAAAAAAAAATCCTTAAGACTCACATGTATCATCTTCTAATGTAGTAATCTAAAGAGTTTATCCTTATTGAGTCCGTTAAGATTTCTTTTTCATATTTACCTTTTGGGGCTTCTTTAGAGTATTACATTTGAACATTAGATTTTTGATTCAACTCTGGTTGTTTTATCTGGATTTCTCAGAATTTCTCCATTTTGTCAAATGTTTTTTTCTTTTTCTCAAGGAGAATTATACTCAATTTTTCTAAGTAGGTTAATTTTGGTTGTAATTCTAGCTGTTTTTGGAAATATAAAATTCTATGCTATCTACTCCTTTATCAGGGAAGCTGCTAATTCATGTATTATGTCTCTGACTCTATACTGCTGATTGCTTCCTTTCTTTATGTTTGCAGTATTTTCCACTTTACCTGAAAACTCTGGAATTTTCTCTGTTATTCTGGGGAGTTTTCATTTTGAGATCTTTTTCAGTAGGAGAATGAATGGATTTTTTTCAGTTTTGTTTTTACCATCTGATTCTAAAACACCAGAGCTTTTTAATTTGTAATTTCCAGTTTCTTTCTTTGATAATGGTTTTCAGATTGTCTAATAATTCTCTAATTATTTCTCCTTAATCTATTTTTTAGGTCAGTGGTTTTTTGGGGGGGGTTTACTTATGAGATATTTCAAATTTTCTTCTTTATTTTTAATTATTTAGACTCCTGTTTGTCATTTCATTTCTTTCTTTTAATTTTATTTAATTTGTTGAAGATTTCTCCATGGTTACATGATCCATAATTTTTCCACCCCTCATATTCTTCTCCCTCCACTCCCCAAGGTGACAAACAATTCCACTACGTTATACATGTATCATTGTTCAAAATCTATTTTCATGTTATTCATATTAGCAATAGAGTAATCTTTCAATACCAAAACCCCATTCAGATCCCCATTGAATCACTTGATCAAACATATATTTTTCTTCAGTGTTTCTGTTCCCACAGTGCTTTCTCTGGATATGGATAGCATTCTTTCTCATACGTTCCTATGGATTGTCCTGGATCACTGCATTACTGCTGTTAGAAAAGTCTATTACATTTTATTGTGCCACAATGTATCAGTCTCTTTGTACAATGTTCTCCTGGTTCTGTTTCTTTTACTCTGCATCAATTCCTGGAAGTCTTTCCAGTACACATGGAATTCCTCCAGTTCATTGTTCCTTTCAGCACAATAATATTCCATCAACATCAGATACCACAATTTGTTCAGCCATTCCCCAATCAATGGACACCTCCTCATTTTCCATTTTTTTTGCCACCACAAAGACCATGGCTATGAATATTTCTGTACAAATCTTTTTCCTTATTACCTCTTTGGGGTACAAACCCAGCACCGGTGTGGCTGGATCAAAGGGCAGGCAGTCTTTTAAAGTCTTTGGGGCATAATTCCAAATTGCCCTCAAGAATAGTTGGACCAATTCACAATTCCAGCAAAAGTGTAGTAGTATTCAAATTTTGCCACATCCTGTCCAATATTTATCATTTTCCTTTCTTGTCATACTGCAGAATCTGCTAGGTGTGAGGTGGTATTTCATGCATGTTTTTATTTTCATTTCTCTAATCAGGAGGGATTTAGGACACTTTTTCATTTGTCTATTGATAGTTTTGACTTATTCACATGAAAACTGCCTATTCATGTCCCTTGACCATATGTTGATTGGGGAATAGCTTGATTTTTGTAAAGATGCCTCAGTTCCCTATATATTTGGGAAATTAAACTTTTTCAGAGAGTTTTGTTATAAAAATGTTTTCCCAGTTTGTTCCTTTCCTTCTAATTTTGGTTGCATGTATTTTGTTTGTATTAAAACTTTTTTCATTGATATAATCAAAGCCATTCATTTTACATTTTGTAATGTTCTCTAGCTCTTTTTTCGGTCTTAAATTACTTCCTTTCCCACATATCTAAAGGTATGCTAGTCTATGTTCACCTAACATGTATGATTTCATTCTTTATATTTAAGTCATTTACCTATTTTTATGTATCTTGGTATAGGGTATGAAATGTTAATCCAAAGCTAATTTTTCCCATTCTGTTTTCAAAATTTCCCAGCAGTTTTTGTCAAAAAGTGGGTTCCTGTCCCAAAATCTGGGATCTTTGGGTTTATCATATACCATCTTGCTAAGGGCATTTACCTCATGTCTATTCCATTGATCCTCCCTTTTGTCTCTTAGCCAGTATAATATTGTTTTGATGACCACTGCTTTATAGTACAGTTTAAGATCTGGTACTGCTAGGTTCCCATCCTTCATTTTTTTTCATTATTTCCATTGATAATCTTGATCTTTTGTTCTTGCAGAGGAACTTTGTTATATATTTTTTTCACATTCCATTACACAAGTTTTTTGGTAATTAGATAGGTATGGCACTAAATTAGTAGATTAATTTGGGTAGGATTTTCACTTTTATTATGCTAGTTTGTTCTACCTATGAGCAATTAAATTTTTTTCAATTATTTAGATCTAGTTTTAATTGTGTGAAAAAAATTTTTATAGTTGTGTTCATATAATTCCTGTGTTTGTCTCAGGAGATAAATTTCTAAATATTTTATATTCTCTCAAGTTATTTTAAATGGAATTTCTTTCCTATTCTTGTGGCTAAGTTGTGTTAGAAAAATATAAAAATGTTAATGATTTATGTGGATTTATCTTGTACCCTGCAAATTTGCTAAAGTTGTTGATTATTTCCACTAGCTTTCTAATTGATTATCTAAGATTCTTTAAGTATACTATCATATCATCTACAAAGAGTGATAGTTTAGATTCCCTGTTGGCTACTTTAACCCCTTCAATTTCTTTTTCTTCTCGAATTGTTACTGCTAGCATGTCTAATACAATATTAAATAATAAAGGTAATAATGGGCATCCTTGCTTCAGTCCTGATATTACTGGGAAGGCGTCTAACTTGTCCCCATTGTAAATTATTCTTGGTGATTGTTTTAAAGATATACTGTTTAATATTTTGAAGAGTGGCCCTTCTGTTCCTGTGCTTTCCAGTATATATAGGAACAGGTGTTGTATTTTGTCAAAGGCTTTTTCTGTATCTCTTGAGATAATCATGTGATTTATTTGATTTTGTTATACTTAAAATGGGGTTTGTCCAAATTGCAATAATTTTAAAAGTTCTGGTTGCTGTTTATAATAATTAAAAATTAAACTATGAGTCTGTTAATAGATTTAGTAGCTTTATTACAGCAAAGTAGAGATAGTAAAGAGAGGGAAATGTAGAAAGGAGATAGGGAATTTTATAGCCTACTACTCTAAGTCTGCTACAAATAAATCTAGCTTGCTCCCCCAACATGGTTCCAATCACAGGCCAGAAGAGTGGGAGAGTCTTGATCTCCAGGATCCAATCTTCAGAAGGAAATCCACAAATGTCTCTTCAAACCAAGTGAGTCAACATATCCAACTCTTCTTTTAGCAAGTGTCACCAATGCAGAATACCCAATGAAAAATCTGCAATGTAGAATAACTGTTAAGCTCTCTGGTCTCACATTTTATAAGCCCTTTTCCAAAATCACTTCCTGTCTCTCTGGTTTCTACTTCCTTTCACTGTGGGCTGGTCTACCTCTGCACATTTCAATAGTAAGTAGACTCACAGGTCCCTGATTAAATAAATTAAAACAGAGAGGGGGAAGTCCAAGTCCCCAATTTATTAAGTTAAAAAGAACAAAGGGAGTTTAAATTCCCTTTCACAGTTTGATTATTGATATGGCCAATTATAGGGATGGTTTTCCTAATATTATACCATCCATGCATTCCTGGTATAATCTCACCTGGTCATAATGGATAATCCTTGTGATAACTAGCTATAGTCTTTTTGATACTATTTTATTTAAGATTTTTGCATCTATGTTCATTAAGGAGATTTGTATGTACTTTTCTTTCTCTGTTTTTAGTCTTCCTGGATTTGGAATCAATACCATATTTTTGTCATATGAAGAATTTGGTAGGACTCCTTCTTTGCTTATTATTTTGTCAAATGATTTGTATTGTATTGGGATTAGTTTTTCTTTAAATGCTTAATAGAATTCACTTGTGAATCCATCTGACCCTGGGAATTTTTTCTTAGGAAGTTCCATGATGGCATGTTCCATTTTTTTTCTGAGATGGAATTATTTAAATTTTCTATTTTTTTTGTTAATCTAGGCAATTTATTTTTTTGTAAATATTCATCAATTTCTCCTATATTGGCATATTTACTGCCATGTAATTAGACAAAATAATTCTTAATGATTACCTTAATTTCCTCTTTATTAGAGGAGATCACCCTTTTCATTTTTCCTACTCAATTTGACTCTATTGTTTCTTTTTTTGTCATAAGGTTAACCAATACTTTATCTATTTTATTTGTTTGTTTAAAGTATCAGTTCCTAGTCTTATTGATTAGTTCAATAGTTCTTTACTTTGAATTTGATTAATTTCTCCTATTATTTTTAGGATTTACAATTTAGTTTTTATCTGGGGATTTTAAATTTGTTCTTTTGCTAATTTTTTAAATTGTAAGCCCAATTCATTGATCTCCTCCCACTCAATTTTATTGCTATAGGCACTCAGAGATAGAATTTCCCCCTGAGTGCTGCTTTGGCTGTATCTCACAGGTTTTGGTATGTTGTCTTCTTACTGTCCTTCTCTTTAATGAAGTTTGTAATTTTTTCTATAATTTATGTTTTGACCCACCAGTTTTGAAGAATTAGATTATTTAGCCTCCAATTAATTTCAAATTTGCCTATCAAAGGACCTTGTGTTAATTTTAATTTTTATTGTAGTATGATCTGAAAAAGTTGCAATTATGTTTTCTGCCTTTCTGCATTTGCTTACAATATTTCTATGCCCTAGAACATGATCAATCTTTGTATATATACCATGAACTGCTGAGAAGTTATATTCCTTTTTCTCCCTGTTTATTTTTCTCCAGATATCTACTAACTCTAATTTTTCTAGCATTTCATTCACTTCCCTTATATCTTTCTTATTTATTTTTTTGGTTTGATTTATCAAGTTCTGAGAGGGGAAGTTTTAGATCCCCCAGTAGTATGGTCTTACTATCTATTTCCTCCTTGAGCTCCTTTACTTTTTCCTTTAAAAAATCTAGATTTTATGCCATTTGGTCCATAAATGTTTATTAATTACATTACTTCATGCCTATTTTTAGATTTAATCACCAGAAGTTCTCACCCCATTTTATCCTTAAGTGGAGGAGGTCTGTGACCCACATGTGTAAAAGTGAGTGACAAATCAAAATCAACTTATTTCCCCCTGGGCAATCCTAAGCAAAGCTACAGCTGCAATTGGTTCATGTAAATTTGAAAGAAGGCACAGGAAGTGACAAAAGTAATGGTCTTTAAAAGTGGGAAAAACTTCCTGTTATCAGCTCTTTGGTCTTCTAACTTGACTTTGAATGAGTTCTGGCTTGGGACCTCAAACTGCTCTTAGATTTTCCCTTAGGTCTACCACATGGGTGAGTGAAAAGGCCAACTCCTTTCCTGGCTCCTGGAAGGACTAGCATCCACAGAGGCCTCCTTCCACATCTTAGAGGAGGAGGCTTCATGGCTAGAACCTTTGCTTAATTTAACCCTAAGCCCTCTGGATGGGGCTTTTTGGAGCCCTGCTAGAGTAAATCCTAGGCCTGAGCAATAGGTTAGCTTGTTAAGTTAGATTTTTCATTCTATCCTCTTTCTCTTTCCGCTACCTAATTCTTTCCCTCTCTTTTACAAATAAACTACAAAAAAGGCACTATGACATGAGTAATAATTTCAGCAACCACATTTTTATATAGTTAGTCTAACTTTTAATTTTTAACCCTTACAGTACCCTTTAACAATATGTAATTTCCTTCCTTATCTCTTTCAATCAGATCAATTTCTACTTTAGCTTTGTATGGTATCATGATTGCTACTTCTGATTTTTTTACTTTAGATGATATATAATAAATTTTATTCCAGCCCAGCCTCAAATGTGTTTCTTGGAAACAATATATAGAAGGATTCTGTTTTTAATCCACTCTGCTATCTGTTCCATTTTATGGGTGAGTTCATCCCATTCACATTCAGCATTATGATTATGAACAGTGTATTGCTCTTCATCATATTATCCCCTTAAAATCCCACTCTATTCCCTTTTTCTCTGTTCCTCCTCACAAGTATTTTGTTTTTTGTTACACAACCACACCCCCCACTTCCCCTCCCTCCAATTTCCTCTCTCGTCCCTAATCTTATTCCCCTCTACTTCCCTGTGGGGTAAGGTTGAATTTTATACCCTGTTGGGTAGGGTAAGATAAAATTATATACTCCACTGGATATACTTGTTTTATCCTTTCTGAGACTTCTACAATGAAAGAAAAGTTTAAGCATTGCTCATCACCACCCTTATCCTCATCTCTCCATGGTGATTTATTTCATTCCTCTTTGTGTTATATCATTTACTCCATTCTATCACTCCCTTCCCTTTTCTCTCAATGCAACCTTCTCTTTTAGCCCTTGATTAATTTTTTGCATATCATTCACTTGCATGCATATCATATCATACACACATATCATTCCCATCTTCACATTTACATATATATCATATCATCATAATTAGCTTACTTTTTTCTACCTTCTTTCTGAGTAAATTCCTTCTATCTTTCCTACTTTTAAGGGTAATTTTTGAGAATTATAGGAATCTTCTTTCCATGAAAACATATAAATGTTTTTACCTTAATGAGTCCTTTAAATGGTCTTTCTCTTATTTACCTTTTTGTGCTTCTCATGTGTCTCCTGTTTGGATTTCAAATTTTTTATTTAGATCCGGCTTCTTTCTCAGTAATGTTTAGAAATCTTCTATCTTATTGAATGTCAATTTTCTCCCCAAAAGAATAAACTCAGTTTTGCTGGATAGGTGACTCTGGGTTGTAAACCCATACTTTTTGCCTTCCTGAATATCATATTCCATGACTTTTGATCCTTTAATGTCACAGCTGCTAAATCCTATGTGATCGTGATTGTAGCTCCATGGTATTTGAATGGTTTCTTTCTGTCTGTTTGAATTATTTTTTTCCCTTGGCTTGATGGCTCTAGAATTTAGCTATTATATTCCTGGAAGATGTCAGATATAGATTTCTTTCCAGAGGTCATCTGTGAATTCTTTTAATTTTTTTATTTTATTTTCTAGTTTGAGGATCTCTGGGCAGGTATCTTTGATAATTTCTTGTAATATGATATCCAAGAATTTTTATTGATCATGGCTTTCAGGTAGAGAAATAATTATCAAATTGTCTCTCCTAGTTCTGTTTCTAGGTCAGTTTTTTTCCAATAGGATGATTTATGTTTTCCTCTTTTTTTCATTCCTTTGATTCTGCTTTATTGTTTCTTGATTTTTCATGAAATTATTAGTTTCTAGATGGTCAATACTGATTTTTAAGATCTGGCTTTCTCCTCTGTCAGTTTTTGGTTCTCCTTTTTCAAATGACCCATTTTTCTTGCATCTCTTTAATTTTTCTTTCCCACTTTTCCTCTGTTTCTCTTAATTGGTTTCTGAAGGCCTTTTTGAATTCTTCCAGAATCTGTGTCCAATCAATATTTTTCTTTTAGATTTTGGATGTGTTTCCTTTGCTTTCACTGTCACTTTCTGTATCTGTATCTTTGTCTTCATAAAAATTCTTTAGATTTAGGTGCTTTTGGGGTTTTTTTGCTCATTTTTCTAGGCTTGAAGGAATGATGTAATGGACTGAGGCCTAAGAACTCTGACCTCCCCCTCTGTAAAAATGGACTCAAATCCAGGACTTCAATCCCCAGAATTCCTTGCTCCACTTCCCCAGAATTCTTTGTAATCTCACTGAATTTTCACCTGGGCCAAGAGCAGGTTATGATTTAAAGGGTCTCCACCCACAGTGGGGTCTCTTCTCTTCCTGGCTCTGCTGGCAAATAGAAGCATCTCATGATGTGAGTGAAATTTGGGTGGACCTCATGGCCCACCTAGCATGTGCTTCTCTTGCTTGTATTTTCTTTAATCCTTAATCTTTAATAAACCTCATAAAAATAATACTCCTTGCAGAGAGAAACTAATTTCTACCTGCCTCAGTCTCGCCTAAATTTTAATCTTTACACCTCCATCTACTGATTCAATTGACCCTTGAGATACTGATAGATTCCTATTTTTTGTTTCTTGATGTCTCATTAATTCATTAGCTTCCACTTCCTCAGTTCTAATTTTTGGATAATTATTTTCCTTAGTAAATTTTTATTATCTCTTTTTTTTTTTTGCATTTGGCCATTCAGTTTTTAAGAAGTTATTTTCATCATGATTTTTGTCTCTTTAACCAAGCTATCAATTCTTTTTTCATAATTTTTGTGTAATACTCTCATTTCTTTTCCCAACTTCTTCTCTGCCATTCTTATTTGATTTTCATTTTTTTACTCTTATATTATCTTTCTTTAAGTCTTCTAGAAATTCTTGGTCTCATGTCAAAACTACATTTTTGGTTTAGGTTTTGTTTGTATATATGTACGTATAGTTTTCTTCTGAGTATGGCTCTTCAGCTTCCCTATCAGTAGAGTAACATTTTATGAACAAATTCTTTTTTCTTTCTTTGCTCATTTTTTCATCTGTCTTTTTTGATTATGAACTTTATATTAAAGTTAAGCTATATTCATGGGTGGATAGGATGAGGGGAACATCACTGTCCTAAGCTTTAAACTTTTTTTTTGCCCTGTTATTTTCACAGTTAGTTGTAGAGGTCTGTAATTTTTCAAGGTATCTTAGGTATGTGATCAGGGAGGAGATAATAAGTTATTTCCTCATATACATTCTGGTCTTTACTAAAAAAATGCTTTTGTGACTGAAAGTTTTAGCATTCTTCTCTTCACCCTAGTTTTGCTACCAGCAACTAAGGCCCTTGACCTCTCTACATCTTGGAACTTCAAACTAGAAGTTGATAGAGGGCATTGGAGTTGCCATTGTCTAGTCCTGTGTCCAGTGCCTATCCAGGGGTCCCCTGGATAGTCATTCTGATCAATTGCCCAATCCTCTTAACATCTATGGATGGTACGAGTTCCTAAAACTATTACTTCTGGTACTTTCACTACTGCCACTGCCCAACAATCCAACAGCTGATATTGCCATCATCCTGCATTCCAGCTCAATCCCCATCTTTGTGCCACACATCTCTCCTTTAGACCTCCTAAAGTTGTCTTGCTTAGAAAAAAATATTTCACTCATCTTTTCATAGTCGTGCACTCCAGGATTCAAATTGACATGTCATTTATATTTGTTTGGAGGAGAATTTTGGAAGAGTTTGGTTGGAATTCTCCCTCTACTCCACAGTCTTAGAGTCCCACAAAGTCCTGTTTTAAAAACAAATATAGAAGAAATGTTTGTATTTGAAAACTGATTCCATGTAACCTTTAGTACTCTTCAGTTGTCTCTTCTCCAGACTGAGCTCCCCTATTTCTTTTAGCCAATCCTGTTATCTAGAGCTTTTAACTATACAAGTGGGCTTCCTTGTGCCATAGTTGAAATTATGATTTTCCTAGAGGAAATTTTGTTTAACAAATTAAATGGTCAGAAAAAATAATAGTAACAGTTTTCATAAACAAAATGTTTTTTTTTGTAATTAATAATATATTTTACAGACAAATTAACAGAGGTAATAACATATGGAATTGTCATGCAGTTTCTTAGTTATTGGAAAACAAATCCAAAAGAACAAAGGGAGAGTTGTATTGATCTGCTTGGTAGAAAAACTTATTCTGACTTCATATTTCTGGAACCATCAATTGATTTGCCTCTGCAGTCAATGAAAGGCTTTTTTGTCACTGCACATGATAGCATCATTATGGCCAAACTTGACTTCCAAACTTGCCTTATGTTGCATGCATGATGTTGATTCATGCTTCATAGACTAGTCCCTCAGAAGCCAGTCCCTCTATTAATTAGCCATACAAGGGCAAGAATATTTGGCAACAATACATTATGCTTGGAGTTGGGCACAACTTTGCTCTGTTTGTTCTGGTAATCAGAAGTCATCTTAAAAGTTTCATCCTTAGTACCATAGGCTATTAATTATTCTTAGGGACATGAAAATAAATTTTAAGGAAAAAAAAAACATCCTCTGCTATTATACTATGTTTGAACTATAATGAAACTCTAAATGTAGAGTTTAGATTTTCTTAAATTCTTTCTGGAAAATATATACACTGCCCTCCCAGATTAAGTTGCCAAAATACTCCATAGCATAGTTACATCTCTTCTGTTTTAGAAAGATACACCTTTGCAAAGATAAATAAATAAGTAAATTAGTTCAAGAATAAATTATTAAGCACTTATTATGTGGTAGGCATTGTGCTGTTTGGTGGATATAGAGAAAGTTTTCAACTTGAGAATAGAAAGGATAAAATATAATTTGAAAAAGGAGATAACACTAAGGAAAAAAAGAATCAATCAAGACTTCTCATATAAAATGATAACAAAGTCAAATTTTCAAGGAAGTTAAGTAAGAAAGAAATAAAGAAAGAAGGAAGGAAGGAAGGAAGGAAGGAAGGAAGGAAGGAAGGAAGAAAGAAAGAAAGAGAGAAAGAGAGAAAGAGAGAAAGAAAGAGAGAAAGAAAGAAAGAAAGAAAGAAAGAAAGAAAGAAAGAAAGAAAGAAAGAAAGAAAGAAAGAAAGAAAGAAAGAAAGAAAGAAAGAAAGAAAGAAAGAAAGAAAGAAAGAAAGAAAGAAAGAAAGAAAGAAAGAAAGAAAGAAAGAAAGAAAGAAAGAAAGAAAGAAAGAAAGAAAAAAGAAAAAAAGAAAAAAAGAAAAAAAAAAAAGAAAGAAATGAGAGAGTACATTTCAGATCTGCAAGACAGTCTTTTCAAAAGACAAAAAAAATGACAGCACTGAGACTACATGAATGCCTAACAGAAATGAAAATAGACACAATTGTTGAATTTCCTTTTTTCCTTTGTTGATGTTTTTACCAGATATGACTAATTGGAAAAAGAACTAGAGAAATATATTTTGCAATCAATGACACAAAGAAATTGTATCAAGGAAAATAAGATTGTTTTAATAAGAGAATGAGATTGTTTGTCTCTTAGGGAAGGAAAGTTTCAGAATGACCATTCCCTTTAACTTTAGTGATTTAGAAGAATCTTCCTGATTCTTATGAGAGTTTTTGTATGTATTTTCTTTCAGTCTCATTCTCATTTACATTAATATGGTCATCAGTAGTTTATTCTCTAATGTTCTATATCAGTTTCATGGACATTTCCCCATATTTCTCTGAATTCTTTATATTTGTTCTTCCTTACAGTATAATGATGTTCCAGTGTATTCTTATACTGCCATTTGCTGCCTTTCCACACTCAGCAGACATAAAGTTTCTAGCTTTTTTGCTACCACAAATCATGTTACATAATCTCTATCTTAATGGCCAGCCCATAGCTCAGATTGTGACAAGCACACATAGCTTCATGCCACATGCCCTTAGGGACTCAATAAATACTTCTTGACTGACTGATTTTTAATACTCATTAACCTTAGCATGACACTCATCAACTCCAGAGCTTATGAGAAAGAAAGTCAATAAAATGCTTCCTGATGTGTTATGCGTGCTTATCCATGTGAAGGAAATAAAAATTCATCAAGGTTCCTGTTTGATGGTAAAATCCCCTTGCTTTCTCTAATCTTCTGCCTTCATTTCTAAGTTTTAGAGGCAGTCATACTTCCATTTCCCTTCCATCATCTTAAAGCATGGATTTTCAGCCTTTTTTTTTTTTACTTTATGAACTCCTTTGGCAGTTTGTTAGAAATTTCCCCCCACCCCTTTTCAGAATATTGTTTGTAAATGCATAAAATAAAATAAATTAATAAGTTTACAAAGGAAATCAACTATAGGAAAATAAAAATGTGATTTTTTCCCCCAACCCAATTCATGGACCCTTTGATATTTAACAATCGACCATGAAGAACTGATGATCTGGAGCTACTCAAAATAAGGAGAGGAAAGACATATGCAAAAATATTCTGTGAATCTGAGTGTTTTAATATTAAGACACTTTTCAAAATTTCATTTTAAAAACAAAAATATAGACATGGTTATTTTTCTTCATTGTGACTTTGCTTTTGCATTCTATTAATATATTTTGCATCATAAATGTCTTCCAAGCTGGTTACAGGAGAATGGATTTGATCAATATTTTCAATTCTTTGAAATAGATTGTCTTTAATAGATGAGTACATCACTACCAGAGTGAGATAGTTGCTTTACTTTTTATTTTCTTATGAAAATAATATCCTTCATTCCATCCTTTATAGATTGATGGCCAGTGTAGCCCAGAAGAGCCAAAGACCAGGAAACACCTTTCTTATTGCATTATTATTCTAGTTTCTGGAGGACACCTCTCTTCATCTAGGATATTTAGCAAGAAGAAAAGGTGTTTACCCCTGCAACGTTATTTAATATTAAAGTTATTCAAAAGAATAAAATAATCTTATGTAAAAAGTCACATGGGATAGGGAAGATCACAAAGGAAAAAAAAAGGCAGTTTTGACCACATAAAATATAAGTTTTCACACACACAAAAAAAAACAATGCAACTAATTAGGAGGAAAATTATTAAGTATGAAAAATATTTGTAGCAATTTTCATTGATAAAGATCTCATATCCAAGCAATACAGAAAATTGACTCAAATTCATAAGAATAAAAGCCATTCTTAAATAAATGACCAAAGTATATGAATAGGCAATTTTCAAAGTCCAAATCATCATCATCTTTTGCCTGAATTATCCAGTAGCTTTCTAATTGGCCTCCTTCCTCAAATCAATCTTCCCAATTGCTTCTGAATATATATATTTATATGTGTGTGTGTGTGTGTATGTGTGTGTGTGTGTGTATTCCTATATAAGTTGAAGCATATGACTCTTTTGATTAAGAAGGCTCAGTGTCTCCCTGTTACCTCTAGAATAAAATATACCCCTCTTTTGATATAGAAAGCCAATCACAATCTGGCTCCTGTTTATCTTTCCAGCCTGGCTTTTCATTACTCCACCCCTCATTCATTCTCTGTTCCAGCCACACTAGTCCATTTGTTATGTCTTAAAGACAACATTCCATCCCTTATCATCATCCCTTTGCACAAATTGTCTACAATAGCTAGAATATCTTCCCTCCTCCCTTTTGCCCTCCCTGGGAACTCCTGGCCTCAAGATTCAGCTCAAATATGTGTTCTTTAAGAAAGCTTTTTTTGATTCCTCAAGTTAACACTCTGCCAATTCATCATGTTTTTATTTTGCATAAATCTGGCACTTAATTATCTGAGAATGTGATATCTCTTCAACATTAAATACACATCTTGAGGGAAAGGACTTGCTTTTGATTTATATTCCCAGCATCTAATGAATACCTGTCATATTTGTGCTTAACACATGGGAGTGATGATTGGTTAGTTGATTGAATAACATAACTGAAGTATATCAGTGGCTTTATGCCATCAGAGATATAATTTATCCTCCTGCATGTATCCTCCACACTCACACTCCTTTGGTTTTTTGTTACATTAGGAAGTGCATTCCTATATGTATTTTGCTACATGTATATCACTTTCTATGACTGTCTTGTCTTTACGCTTCCCAAAGATACTCTGAATATTTGTCTAGTTGTAGTTCCCTTTCAGTTTATGTACAGTTAGGTTCAGTTAGAAGAGAAGTTGCTTGAGAGTCACCCAATCTGGGTCCATATATATATATATATGTACACACACACACACACACACACACACACACACACACACACACACAAAAAGGCAATGGACTAGATGGCTTCCAAGGAGGAATAAGTCGATATTCTGCATTTTGCCAAAACAGACTGTTTGAGGACCATTTATTAAGTGCATTCTAAATCTGTTTAAAAATGGAAGGAAGAGACATTCATCCTAAGAGATGCCTTTTATTAAAGTCACTTTCTATTTAAAACTTAGAGTGCTAGAGGTGGAGAGATCTGCACGAACTCTTGCAGAGCAAAATAAACAGAACCAGGGGAACATTGTACATGGTAACAGCAATATTGTACAATGATAAACTCTGAAAACTTGGCTGTTTTCAGCATTACAATGATCTGAAGTAATTCTGAAAGTTTTATCATGGGGAATGTTATCCACTTCCAGGGAAAGAACTGTTGAAGTCAGATGGATGTGGATCAAAGCATGCTATCTTTCACATCAATGTATCTTTGGTTTTATTTTGGCATTTAGGTTATATATAAGCATGCCCTTACAATGGCCAATTTAGAAGTGTGTTTTGCATGACAATACATGTATGACCCAGATCAAATTTCTTACTATCTATGAGTGGCAGGAGAGGCAATGAAGGAAAGGAGACAACTTGAATCTTACAATTTTGGGAAACATATGTTGAAATATGTTCTTATGTGTAATTTGGAAAATAAAGTCTCTTTGAATTTAAAAAAAATAATAAATAACTTAAAAATGTTAGGGTTCAAATACAAAGACAAAATCACATGATGGAGACTGAACAAGAGCACAAAATTAAGGTAAAATTTTTGTTTCATCAGACAGAACAATACTGACTAAACTTTAGAAGAAACACATTCAGTCCCTTTCTAACAACTTTTTCAAAGGATTTTCCTTTTAACCTAGTCAAAGGTGAACACAAAAAGATCTGCCTACTAATTAAATTAATTAATTAAAATATGTTCTTATTCCTAGGATGGTCATTGTCCAAATCATTTTCAGGAAGTTATTCTTTGGTTGATCAAGACTTTTCCTTTAGAAGTTGGTATTATGTCACAAAAATGATGTTAAAAAATTTATTTCTGTGACAAATTGTTTAAAATTTTATTAAAAAACACTAATGTGATTTTTTATTCAGATTAGGCAGTGCAATGCACTAGAGTATTGCCCTAAAACATTTTTTAATTTGTAACTTTAAAAAGAGAACAGAGGGACTTTAAAATGATTCCATATCTGAATTTCCTTCTCTCTCTGAATGTCTGGTTGCTACTTTTCTTATCATGCACTTTTGCTTTGAACTAAAACATCCACTGGCTGGCTATGAAAGGTAAACATGTGAACTATATTTCTAGTGGATTCAAAACAACAGAGCTTATGGAAAGTGAGGTAACTCCTCTCCCATAAGTTGAGGAATAATATTCAGTGTCTGTGGTCTGGTGGCAATATTAGGATATATGCTTCTAGGTCAATAGTGAATAATCAGTACAGAGATTCCCCACCAACATCCAAGAAGGAAAAGTAATTTGTACTTGCAAACTTGCAAGACAAAACAAAGAAACTTATGATACTTTTATCTATACTTCCAACAACATGAGAATTTAAGGGTCTGTGCACATTAATACTCCCTCTACTAGCAGAGGATACATAACCATTTTTAATCCTTAATAACACTTTAATGAGTTGATATGACCCACAAGAAAATTACTTGAATAGAGGTCACCCTCTAAATTATAGGAACAGATATTTAGAACCAAAAGGAAATCTTAGAAGTCATCTTAATTCAGTTCCCTAATTTTAAAGATGATGAAACGAAGGTTCAAAGAAATGAAGTAACTTCCTGAAGACCATACAGATATTAAGTGGTATTCCAACTGAAATTTTCTGACTTCCTTATTATATCAAGTCCTTATTATACTTCAGTCCCTATACTCTGAAAATATAAACCACTGGGGAATTCCATAGGGTGTGTCAATTACTTGATCTAATATAGAAGCCTTTCCACCTTGATATAATTATGCCTTTCTTGGATTGTTGGAATGTGGGGAATTGAGAGCCAGAGGCACTTGCATAATCTGAAGAACCATAGGAGGGGGACTTCACTGTATTTTCTTCCAAGGCAGCTAGGTGACAAAGTAGGTAGAGGTTTGGGCCTGAAGTCAATTCAAATCTGACCTCAGGTACTTACTCTGTATCCCTCGACAAGTGAACTAATTTATCTTTGTTTCAGTTTTCTTAATGACAAAACGAAGATAGTAATAGCACCTACTTCTCAGGAATGTTGTATAAGATATTTATAAAAAATCTTAGCATGGTATCTAACACATATTAGGCAAATGCTTATAACTTAGTGATGATATATTTAGATCTGTGTGTTAATTAGCTGTTTATTATCTTATTCCCATAGAAGCCTATACAGGAGGAGTTATAAAGCTGTGGAATAAAATCAAAGATATGAATTCAAATCCTAAATCTGACATCAAGCCATCGTATGTCAATTACTTAGGAATGTGTTTAAGTACGGACTTAAGCTATCAGGGGTAAATATTCCTATAAGAATGTTGTGGCCTTTAAAGTTTTTTCAATATGGCATTTTACTTCTATTTCAGTATTCTTAAATGTTATTTCCCTATCTGTATTCAATAATCCAGTGACATTGACCAGGTCCTTCATTTTCCTTATATGTGTCATTTCCACCTCTTGACTATGCCTATTTATTTGCTTTTCCCCATTTCACAGGCCTAGAATGCTCATTTTCCTCTTCTTTGTCTCCTGGTGTTCATAGTTTCTTATACATTTCAACTCAAATCCCATCTTTGGCAGGGTATCTTTCCTGGTATTTCTCCTCTACCCCAACCCCTAGAATTTCCCCTCTAAATTCTTTCCTATTGACATGCTATATTTCTTGTATGTACAATTATTTTCATGTGATTTCTACCCATCTTAATGCCAACTTCTCAAGGGTCAGGGTCTGTCTTTTGACTTTCTTTTTTTAAGCACTTACCATAATGTCTGGTCCTGAAGATTATTAATGAAGTCTAATTGACTGATAAGTCAGACAAGAATCCAGGCAATTTTAATGAAATTGTTATTCAAAAAGAAGAATACTCAGAAATACTCCACTAAGATAGTCTGATTTTTGATGGTAATAAAATTCTTATTTGTCACTCTATGGTTCCCTTTTCCTATCAGGTAGGAGAAAGAATCATTTAAGATGATCTTTTATAATCAGCCACACCATATCAAAATATTTACCTTTTCAGTACTAAAAGTGTTACCAACTTATTAAGTAAAGCCAAATGAAAAGTGGTTAAATTCTTGTTTCTTTATTACAATTGTGTTTCCATTTGCACATTACCAGAGAGAACAGGGATAATGTCTATAAACAGAATGGAAGGCAATTTCCTTAAGTTAATGACCAATCCCATTATGGAAGATGAAGAAAGTCCAGATAATTATGGATTCAAGGTGCAGAATGAGCCAGAAATTTTGGAAATGGACAATATAGGAAGTTGTTTTGTTTGGCTAAGCAGATTTGTTATGAGTATTTTCTTTTTTTTTTTTTTAATTTCACAAGGGAGTGGATGAGAAAATAAAGGCTAATTAATTTAAAAATTCCAGGGATAGTGGGTAGAGTGTCAGGCCTAAATTAAGGAAGACCTGGGTTCAACTCCCAGCTCAGACACTAGTTGTGTGACTTGGGCAAGTCACTTAATTCTATTTGTTTTTATTTCCTCACCTGTAGAATGAGCTGGGGGAAAAAATGACAAACCACTCCCATATTTTTGCCAAGAAACCACCAAATGGGGTCATGAAAAATCTGACATGACTGAAATGACCAATTAAAAAAAGGTGGGGGTGGGGAGGAAGAACAAGCTGCTTGAGAAAGCAGTGGCTTCAATCCTCACTTTTGTTGTTGCTCAACTGTTCAATAATATCTAAATCTTTTTAATCTTATGGACCATAGCATGGTTGGTCCTTCTGTCCTTGACTATCTCTACAAGTCTGTCCAAGTTTATATTCATTGTCTCCATGACACTATCTATTTATCATCAGCTCTGCCATCCTCTTCTCCTTTTGCCTTCTGTCTTTCTCAACATCAGAGTCTTTTCCAATAAGTCTTGTATTCTTATTTGCAAAGCATTACACTTTAGCTTCAGTATTTGACCTTCCAGTAAATAATATGAATTAATTTCTCTAAGTATTGATTGACTTGATCTCCTTAATGTCTGAGGAGAGACTTTTTTAAATCTTCTGGAGGTCTGCAAACAAAAGCCCAATGAGTCAGGTTGTCCTAGAAGGGATTCTTGTTCAGATAGAGGATGTAGAATATGGGCTTTTAAGATCCTTTCCAATGAACTTAGAACTAATGATTTGGAGACTGAGGATTTTCTTTCCCTTCAGAGTTCCTCCTTATCCATTCTTGTATGTATAGAGCCAGAAATAAAGGAGTAAGAAATAGCATTCCACTCCATCATTGAGTCAATATTTATTGAACATGGGTAGGAGTGAGACCTTGGGCTAATTTGTTCTATTTCAACCTAAGCAAGCATTCATTAAGCAGCAGCTGGAATAGAGCAGGGTGTGACACCCTAGGGAGATATATGAATTCTTCATGGACTCCCACTGCCACCCCTAATAATTCTCTTCATGTCTTTCCATACATTGCCCAAGCAGGATTTTCCCAGTATTCCAAAGTCCATCAGTTCAATCATTCAATTAAATAATTTGTTTAATAACTTGCCATATCCCAGGGCCCCATATGAGGTACAAGGACTTCCAGAATGAAAAGAAAACAGTTCTTGTCCTCTAAGAGATTTTGATTTTTTTATCACGTGAAGTCAATAAAGAGCAAAATTTTCAAAACAAATGAATAAATAAATTGAGTACTATCATGGTCCTCTGGGAACCCATGGTCTATCCTTCTAAGTAGCTGTGTGACCTTGAACAAATTTCTTTGCTTCATAACATTTTCTTCAGGAATAGAAAAGAGAGGTTGAACAAGAACATCACTAAGATATATGTAAATAACTGATATAAAATAATGAGGTAAATTAAAACATAAATGCCTGCATGCATGCAAATACACATATAGATTTTTCTTAAACATGTTGATGCATGTACATACATGAACACATAGGCATAGCCTACATGTGAACACATTAAACCCCACATACACATATGCATGCCTATGTACACACAACTACACGGCCATGTATAGTTTATATATACATGCATGTGCAAATATACATACATACATGCATATATACATAGACCTATATACATGTATACTCGTGAAGGTATACCATATTTAGTGCATGTGTGATGCATCCAGAAACATACACATGTGCATAAAACACAAATACATATAAGGACTTCTCAAGCAAAGTGTAAGTTGTATAGGATTTTAATAATATTAATAAGAGAGGGAAAGAAAAAAGGTTCTTTCAGTCAAGTGAGCAGAGCAAAGAGAGGGCCAAAGACTCACACCTGCAACATTTTACCAAAAGCCCAAGCTCCAGAAAAAAAGCCCCACAGCATGGGTCTCAGCCAAATTTATGCCCTAAACATCTTAACATAAAATGAGGATGTAACTTAAAAGGATGCTGGGAATGTAGCTCAGATGTTGCAAATTTTCCATCTGCACAGTTGAAAGGCTGAGAATGAAAATGGACATTATTGCCTAGAGGATCAAGGAAGGCTCTAATAAAGGCTAAGATTGATTGGTTCAATGAGTCAGTAACATTTTGAATGGCAAAGATGCCCTAGTATTCTAGGTGTGGGAAATAGCACAGGCAAAAGCAAGGATAGCATAGAGCATTTCTGGGAGATAGTAATTCCAACCTAGCTGGAACACAATTTGTATGGAGTCAGTCAGTGAATAACACTTCTATTCCAGGCACTGGGATAAGTATTAGAGGAAACTGATGTCAGATAAATCTATAAAGGAAACTTTAAAAATATTTAGCATTTTCCTGGCAACGACTCATCTAATATTTTTACAGCAACCACCTTATAGTTGACAACTGAGATTCAGAGAGGTGAAGTCACAAAATGAGAGAATATGAGAGGTGAAGAAAAGTTTGCATGGCATCTGGGCCAATCTGTACTTTGGGCAAGAATTTGTAACTTCATCCACTCCTAACAAAATACACAGCTCGTGATCATCTAGCATTTACTTGGAAACTTCTTGTGAAGGAAGGGACTCCACTAATAACAGAAACTACTAAATCTGCCCCTGGCAATTTCTACCTATTATTCCTGGATATGCTCTCTAGAGCCAAACAGAATGAGTAAAATCCTCCTTCCTCAGTAACTTCCTCAGACAATGGCAGACCCAGGGCATGAAACCACAGCAGGCTGGCTTTTTATTGCACATTGTTGTTTCTTGGGTTGTAGTAAATTTTAAGGTAGTAGATTTAATTAAAGGAAATGAACTTTATTTGGTGGATGATATAGAATACTTGAAGAATGTGGAGGGGTATTGAGATTCCTTTGTGGAAGCAGCAAGATGGTACAATGGATGCAGTGTCAGAACCAGACTCAGAAAGACACAAACTGTGAACCTGGGCAAGTAACTTAGCTTCCATTTTCTTTGAGCCCCTTATCTATAAGATAGATATAATAATAGTTACCTACTCTTTAAGGTTATTAGGAGGACCAAATGAGGAGAAAATTATAATGGAATTATTAAAGTACAGTTATCTCTCATCTATCATCTATCCCAGGAGTTACATTCCAGAGACCTCCACAATAGGTGAAAATCTGCAAAGTAGAGGACTTATATTTATTTTATCATATATATATATATATATATATATATATTAGCATTAGTCTCTTGGTAACTGAGAATGATGATTTTCTTTGTGTGTTTTCATCTGTGGTGTACCCTCATGGGCGGGGTTAGGATAGATGAGTGTGCACAAAGACACTTGTGCGTGAAGGAGATTTAAGTGGAAAAGCCGATGCACAGAGACAGTCCCACCCTCTCGGCGTTGGAAGCCTGGGTCCAGTGGCATGAAAAGTCGTTACACCTGGAGACTTCCTCAGCTGCATTGGATGGCCGTGTTGTCTTTTGTGCTCCAACACGCCCTCAGCACTCCACAGTGCTTTGCTGTGTCGCCCTCTCAGCCATTGAACCTTCTTATTGGTTTCTTCCGTCTGTTCAGCCGAAGCAGTCTTCACATGCTGGGTGAGCAAAGCCCTGGTTCACCAGGGGTCCACGACGACCCGATGGCCACCCTCACAAGGTTTGGCCGGCCTGTCGAAGCTGTTGCCCGGGGTGTGGCCGCTGCCACATGCTAGCAGCTACTGGGAGCCACAAGTGAGAGCTGGGTGTCAGGTGGGGGTCAGAGGCTGGAGAGCTGCCCTAGGAGGGCACGACAAGCCCTCCATACCAGAGATACTACCCCTCCCTGAGCACCCCATACACCCCAGCACCCCATACACCATATATTAAGGCTTTATAAACCTTTTCCACTCTCCTATAAACCTTTTCCACATTCTTATTAACCTATAGTCACTGAGACAGTCAATGACCAGGATACAGAACACTGTGCTGTGGTTGGTTAGTTTTCATTCCATCAGCCAATAGTTTGCCATGATAAGTATAACTTTCCTATACAGAATTAGATATGTGTATATGTATATATAAATATATATATATATATATATATATACTTATTTATTAAATCCAGTACAGTGAAGCCAAAATAAGTGAACCACGATATAGCAAGGAATGACTGTATTTTAATTATTGTCATGAAAGAGTTAAAATTAAGGGTTTGACTAAAATATATGATTCAAAGTATTATAGCTCAAAGTTGAAGTGACTTTTAATAGCTTTTATTTACAAAAGTGATGGAAAGAGCAAAAGTAGAAAAATACAAAAGGGTAAAAAAGATATTAACCTACTCAGTCAGGACTTGTTGACCTTCAACTGGAATTAAACTCTTTCCAGAAGACAGGAAGGGAAAGCCAACTATATAGTCATCCAAATTACCTCCAAGAGGCAGGTCAAGACTATGACTCCAACTGAAGGTGTGACTCCTGAGGCCAACTTTCTTCCTTGATCTGACTTCCTTCTTACAACCAATTTCTTTCTTGGAGTTGACTTCCCTAGCCCCAGAAATTCAGGGCGATTTATAGAGGCTCTTTTTTCCTTCCCCCTATTACAAGGGCCAATCACAGTTTCCAATTTGTCTAGCACTGCCCAGGAACCAGTTTGCACCTTCTGGTGGAGTGAATACTCATCAAAAGGTTTCACAGTTTCTGAGGGTGTGAACTCTTACAAGTTTCTGACTGTATGAGTTAGAAAAAAGGGTGGAGCTCTCCAAGTATCTTGCTGGCTTCTCACCTAGCACTAAGTAAGATGTGAATTCACTAAGTGGTTCCTGAGCCCCTCCAACTAGTTCAAGTATATGTTGATTCAATCAAAAGGTAGACAAAGGAGAGTTAATCCTGACTTCACAACCTAGTGAGGTTAAATTAGCATTAACTCAGGATAGACAATAGAGTAAAGAATTCTCTTTCACAGTCAAGAGACAGCTAGATGGTTCAAATGATGGCACACTGGGCCTAGAGTTAGGAAGACTTGAGCTTAGATCTGGCCTCAAACTCTTACTACCCAGGTGATCCTAGGGCCATAATCCATTTGAAAAAGAAATGACAAATCATGCCAGAATTTCTGCCAAGAAAATCCCATGAACAGCACTGGTGTTAGTGGGTCATGAAGAATTATAAATAACTGAAGAACAATATTACTACTACTCCTCCTATTAATAATCATATACCAGTACAATTTGAATGTTTCAAATACTTATGGATAGTTTAAGTTTCATTTTTAAAACAATGAAACTGAAGGTGGAGATTAATGTTGTTCAGACACAGTATCAAGCATCTGGATGACTATTATAAAAGTTCATTCTATTTAGAATCAGCTGGATAATTGACAATGGAATAAATTCCAAAATATACTGG
This sequence comes from Monodelphis domestica, assembly GCF_027887165.1. Classification (NCBI taxonomy): domain Eukaryota; kingdom Metazoa; phylum Chordata; class Mammalia; order Didelphimorphia; family Didelphidae; genus Monodelphis; species Monodelphis domestica. Next base: position 306,134,122 of record NC_077232.1, on the reverse strand, counting down.
CAATAAAGCTTTGGAAAAGGAAAACACACACAAATACTATCATTTGCTGCCCAACATTTTTAAGTGGAAAAGTAAAATTCACAATTATTTAGGAAATGAGGCAAAATATTGTGATAAGGAATAGTAGAAAGCATATAGTACAGAAAAATGTGAACAATATAAAAAAGTTTCTTATGTATGCCCACATATATGCTCACATAGTAACTTTTGTGTGTATATATATATATATATATATATATATATATATATAGCTGTATTTCTTTTTTTATTCCTGTCTCTCTACTCTTTATTTTGAGTCTGTATTCAACTGTCCAATGCCTAGCCAACCCTTAGCCAACCCCAAAGTATATTTATTAGTCCCCTGTATAAGTCAATATATGTTTTAGAGGTGCCATGACACATAGCAACGTCCTTTCTTCTTCTAGAAAGTCAGATAACAGAACCTGGAAGTAACTACAACATTCTAGAGGTCAGATGATCAGGATAAAGTTCATTGTCACATATCTAGTCTTAGATAATTTTTGCTTTTAATTGAACCTATTATTTCATAAGTGAAGGGAACTCCCAGGAAGAAAACTTCATCTCTCGATGCTTATGGATAACTTTTCTGCATTTCACAAGTTGAATGTTTTGTACAGGCAGTTTATGTTACTCAGTCAGTGTGTGTCAGAGGATTTGAACCCAGGTTTTCATGATTCTAAGATTGTCCTAGTGTGTAACTATAGTATACTATAGAATCAATCAGAGCCTTTAGTTCATTAAAATCCCCATATCTTAGGTTATTGCTATTGACGAATCATAGTCTCTCCCCCTTTACTCTATTTTTAAATGTCTTTTTAAACCTCAATACAGAACTTTACATTTACCCCTATACGTTTTATCTTCCTTCACTTGGTCCATTGTCCTAGATTTTTCAGATCTTTTTGAATTCTAAGTCTGTCTTCCAGCTATCCCTATCAACTGTGTTTCATCCTCAAATTTAGTAAATATGCCATTTTTGTTTTTATCAAAGTAATTAATAAAATATTAAACACCTGAAGTCCAATCACATATCCTTGGTGGCATTCCATTAGATAGTTCCTTCCCAGTTAACACTGAACTATATACAACTACTTTTAAGGTAACCATTCAACCAACTTTGAATCCACTCACTTTAATATTCTCTAATCCACATTTCTATATAACATCCACAAGAAAAACATGTGAGAAACGCTTTGCTAATATAGTATAGGAAAACTTTTATTTTGTATAAATGGAGATTTTGTGTCTTTGGACTTCATCACCCAGAAGTCCCTTAGTATTTCCCAAAATTCCATTTTCCTGCACCCCCACATTTTCTGTGATTGTATTTACAAGATTCTAACTCCTCCCTCTCTCTCTTTTGAACCTTTAACCAGGCTGAAGTCAGGCAGTCCTTCTGTTTTAGTTATTATTAATACAACTTTATAAAATACAATTATTATTAATAATTATTTTATTATTAATTTTAAAACCCACATTTTGGCTTACCATGAAGCGATTCTGTATTCTCAAAATTTTTGAGCAGATAGTCTTACAGTAAAGATAGTAAGTTTGCCTGGTCACTGCCCACCACAAGGTCCAGTGGCGAGGTTTGCCTGCTCTCCGGCCCTGCCCTGCCAGCTACTACTGCCTGCTGTTTCTCCTGTCCATCTGTTTGACCAGCATTCCTCACTCCGCTTCACCCAGCTTAGAGCCTTCTCTTATGGAGACCAGAACAGCCACAAGAGCCTGCCAATCCCAGCCATTCTTTTTTCCAGAGGGTGACGTATAATAATCTTTCCACCCCAATCCCTTTCCACACTCCACATGTGTTTCTAGTCTGCCATAGCCATTTTTTAGCATGGAAAAAAGAACCCTACACCTTCTAATTTTCAAGCAGTTTTTTTTAAAGCTGATCCTGGACTCCTAATTTAGAAGGTGGTTACTAAAGTTTTTTCACAGGGAGGGCAGTTAGTTCCAAATCTATAGATTTATAGTCAGTTTTGGGGAATAAGCCTGATTTTTTTCTTCTTTCTCTTCACCCAAAATACCAAGGAGAAGTATTTTTTCTCATATGCAAATATGCTATTGTTTTCCCTCAAAGTTTTGCTTCTTTTTGTTTACTCTTTAAACAAACCCCATTCAGCATCTTTCAGGAAAAATGCTATTGCAAAGTATGCTTGAAACTCTGAAAAACCAGTCTGAGTTGGTAGAGCTAAAAAGTGAAGTTTGGATCTGCTTAATTCTTTTCCTGGGAATTTTTATTTTCATTGGAGATTTCCTACTTTATTTTTTCTCTTCAAGAATATGCCACAAACTAGGCTGCTAATGCTACAAACCAACCTGAAATATTTTGACAAAGTTCTAAAAGTCTTAAATACTCTCAACATGCAGAGTGGATATTCTGCCCTGTACTTATATGAGAAAATTCAGAGCACTTACAAATGAAATCTAAATGGATAATGAATACTGGGATAGGTGAAGGAAACTTTAAAAGAGATTTGGAAGTTTATTGCTAACTATTTTGAGTTTATTCTCATCCTATAATAGTGAACAAGTCTATTGGGATTGGTTAAAAAAAAAGATTTCAACTGCACTGCCTGTCTGCATCTTCTCATTGGTTTATATAATTATATTTACTGATTGCTTTAAGGTTTAATTTTCTTTAAGTTTATATGTTTTAATTTAATCAATATCTTTCTGTTATACTGAATCATTTCAAGCTATGTTTTGCCTATATTGATCTTTAATTTGTACCTTTACCTTTGCTGAAGAACAAAAATATTGTTGTAAGCCCATGAATATCTTGACCAAACCATTTTCACTTGATCCATTGAAAATCACATGTTGCCTTTGTGTATTGTCACATAGATGATGATGGATGGACTTCATTAAAAGCTATATGCAAACTTTAGAGAATTTAATAAGCTAATAATTTAATTGTAATTTTAAGAGGTATTCAGAAATAATTTTAGTAAATAGTAGTTTCTAAATGGATGATTTATATATATATATATGTACATATATATATATAATAAAGAATGTTGTATTAAAGGTAGAGAAACAAAGAAATGTTCCTACCAAGGTGTTTCATCAGGAAGTTGAAAAAAAGAAGATCTCCTGCTAAACTCTTCATTTTAATTTACTTCCAGTAGAACAATCTAGATTTCTTGATGATTCTCTAGACCCAAATAAATTTTACTTTGTTTAAAAATGTTTGCCAAGGTTGAAAGATTTCCTACATCCTCTGTAAAAATTGTGACAAATATCCATAAGTTCATAGGGTTTTTTATGCCATACAGCAAGTTATGTGAAATATGATAGTGGGTTCGTTTGCTATGGTAATTAACTGGATTTTGTCAATTGGGGGACTTTGGTGCTTCTTTGAATGTACATTATCTACTGTGTTACTGTTTTATTCTGAAAATCATTTTGTACTCACACATGGCTGACACAGTGTGTCGTTGATTTTAAGCTATATATTTTTTTTATTTTTAAAAATTTTTAAATAACCTTTGATTTTTTTATTGCATGTGCAATATAGTATCTGAGTTTTATTTTTCTCCCCTTTTTTATTGGAAGCATATGTAACCAGTATTGAGAAGATTTTTCTTTATTTTTTTTTATTTTGCAGTAATATCAGTTTTAAATTGTGAATCTTAAAATTTCTCAGACTCTACCTTGAAACATTATCTTAAGGTTATGGTTAAGGTTATTCCCCATTTAAACAATGTAGGTACTTGATCAGGAATGTATTGGGAACTCTAACATTACTCCACCCAAACTTAGGCATACTTAAGGAGAAGATAAAGTAAACTCCTTACTGAACAATGAAAAAGTACTTAACCCATACTTATAGTGAGGTAAAAGCCCTTAAGCTAGGTCTATTTTTAGATCTAATACAAAAGGGTGCTAAGTACCTATGAAGGTCAAATTAATCGGGTCAGGCAACTTGCAAGGAGCAAGCTTAACAAAGAGGTGTGAAGTACTCAGAAGATATAATCTACCCAGAGAAGGTGAGAACTAAAAACTAAGAATGGGCTGTCCCAGGAAAAGCGTCTACTGTGATTGGTAGATGTGAAAATTTAGGGGAGGTGACACAAGAGAAATTTCTCTTTAAAAGGTGCTATCTGAACTAGTCCAAGGTAGTTTGAATTAGTTCAGCTTTGGTAGCTGAATTGGAGGTCAGGATCAGAGGAGGCTGCTGGGTCTCTGAACACTAGAGTTTTGCTTGGAAAAATCTTGTGGTGAGTGATTAAAAACTGACTTAGTTTCTCTCTTAAAGAGAAAGGCCTAGGCCATTGGCCTAGGGCTTAGCCTTTTCCTAATATTTCCTCTTACTCTGTCTCTTTCCCTTTCCTTAATTCCTTAATTCGTATCAATTAAAAATCTCCATAAAACCCAGCTAACTTGGGTATTTCATATTTGAGAATTTTCCCCATGGCGACCACTTATTTTTGATATAAAAATCAAGACGCTAAAAATTATCTTTACAGTTTGGACAATTCACAACCCATATTTTCGCGGTCACAAAATACATTTGTTCTAATATTAATGCATGACCAAAAAGCTTTGGACTATAAAAACGATGCCCTTGATTGTTTAAAAAATATTTATGGGACTTTGCTTAATGATTCTGTCTGATTCCAGGGCAAGAGAATACAAAAAGAGCCATGGCACAGTTCCAAGGAAGCACAAAGCTAAACTGCATAGTGCCAATGGAGCACAAGGTCAAAGATACTAACCAATCCTCTTTGGACTGATGTAATTTTGAGCCAAGACAAGAGGACTTGAACTTGCTTGGGGTTTGAGGTTGCAACTGTTTAACATGTGTTAAAGGCAGGTTTTCCTTGTTCCACATTCTATCAAGTATCTCAAATTTGGCTCCTACCTGGCTCCTATAATCTATTTCCTTTTCTGTCTTTCATTGTCTGGCAAACTTTCTATAGTCCTGGATACTGATTGGGTAAATGCATAATTGCTTAAATCATTTAAATTGGGCCCTGATTCAAGGACCTGTTATAGATTTGTTTTTCCTTTAATTAGATTTTTTTAGACATAAGACTTTTACATTTTGTAGTTCATCCACAAGTTATTTTTCTCTTTTATTTGGATTTTTCATGTTTTTTTTTCATTTTCTCTTGCAAATTGATGCATATACCTCATAACACAGCAATGCATCCCTGAGTGATTCCTGTGTTGGTTATTATTCGCCTCAGGGGGGGCCAAATTATTGTTGTGAACTTTGATTTAAATTTGATCAATTTTACGATAAGAAACTTTCTACCTCCCAGAATCCAGAAGGCACCATGAAGATAGATGCCTGCAGAGACCACATGCTGCACCATTAGATCCAGAGTCAATTTTGGGATATGAATTGAACAGGGGGTGGGGTTGAAATGCCTTTGTTTTGAATGTATACTCTTATGCCAAAGGGGACTGCTCCCAAATTGTCTTTTTGTCCACCTAGTAATCATTGGTTTTGCTCTCTTTTCCTCTTATCCACAAATTATGGCAATTTTTAAGTTGATTATGTTTCCATGATTCTTTTGGGGAAACTGGTTTTCCAATAGGATCACAGGGGGTAATATGTATAAATGGAGATTTTGAGCCTTTGGACTTCATTCCCCAGAAGTCCCTTAGTATTTTCCAAAATTCCATTTTCCTGTGCCCCCACATTTTTGTGTGATTATATTTAAGTGGCTGTAACTCCTCCCTTGCTCTCTTTTGAACCTGTGACCAGGCTGAAGTCAGGCAGCTCTTTTGTTTTAGTTATTATTAATAAATCTTTATAAAATATAGTACTTAGTTATTGATTATTAATCTTAAAACCCACACTTTCAATATTATCCTATTAATCTTTTAACAATATCAAAAGAAGGAATCAAGTTAATCTAGCTTGGCTATTATTGATTAATCCATATTCATGCTCTCTGATCATGTCCTCCCTTTTCCTGATGTTCTTTAACCATACCTTTATTAATATATTCTAATATGTTTCCAGGAATTCAAATCAAACTCACCAATTTCATACTCCATTCCCTTTTGGTTTTTGTTTGTTTGGATTTTTTTTTTGAAAAATGGCACTAAATTTTAATTCCTCCAGCCCTGTATCTTCCCCTGTTCTCCAAGTTCTGTCAAAGTCCCCTGAAATTGGTTCAGTGAATATATCAGTTTTTGCAGTGACCTGATAGAATTCATTTGGGCCTGGTGACTTCTATTAGCCAAGGGTGATTAGGGCCTTTCATAACAATTCCCTTATCTTGGGTACCAATTTTATTTTGTTTTGGTTCTTTCCAATGCTTTCTCTTCTGATGTTATCAGACTAATAGAGAGAATAGAAGTAAAATTATTCTTAAGTAAATAGCTCTACTTTTCCTCAATCATCTGTTATCATTTCTCCATTTACTCTGAGCAGTGGTCCTATTACTTTTTTGAAACTCCTCTTTTCACCTTGTAACTATTTGGTTCTAAGCTCACTGACTATCTCAATTCAAACTCATTTTAATTTACAGACTGTAGACTGCCGTACTGTCACCATATGTGAGAGAGGTTGAAGTTGTTCCATTGGAAAGAACTGGCAATTGACTGTCCACAGAGAGAAGTGATTTTATCTCTGTACATACCTCTTTGAAATCTAATTTGCATTTCTGACAACTTATTTTGCTTCTTTTCTGAATTATTCATCTTTGTGATTTTGCACGGTTAGTCTTGAGAGCTTTCCTTTCCACTTTGACTGATTTTCCCCTGAAGAATTATACTCCAGGTTATCCTACAAATTCTTTTTCTGAATTCTTTGAAGTCTGTTCCAAAAATCTTAGATGATCTTTGGACTACAACTCCCTTTCCATGTCTAATATAATTCTAAAATGAAGTGATCAATTCTTCCCACTCATTTTTCAAATGAGAAAAATTATTCCAAGTTCTAAGCAGGTAATATCACAAATGAAATTTGGAGCAAAATGCATTTTAAATTAGGGGTTATCTATAAGCCAATATGAAGAAACTTTTCAAAGAGAGGAATGGCACATAAGTGGTGTATTTTTTTTGGATATATACTCAGGAAGACTCAAGTTCAAATCCTAACAGATGTTTAGTAGATCTGTGACTAGAGATAATCTCTTAACCTTTCTCAATGTTAGTTTCCTTATCTCTAAAATAGGAAAAATTAGAGCATCTATTTCACAGGACTGTAACAGCAACAAAGTTATAAATAATGTTTATGTAGCACTCTAAGATTTTAATACCCTATACATTATCTCATTATTGAACGTAAAATGAACTATAAATAAAACTCATTCTTAAGGCATGCTGAAATATTAGCTATTTTAAATTTTAGCTATTGGCTATTTATTCTATATCATAGAAGGGTGAATCTATATATTCAAAATGAGATTAACTCTGACTTCATTTTCTAGTCATACTCTCAATCTTCTTCCTTATGCAAATCTAAATTCTGTTCACTATGTTCAGATAAACTTTTATCTATCTTCTGATGAGATTGTAGATAATTGGGTCACTGCCTAATAAAGAATAACATTACATGGTACAAAAATCCTTCAGTGATCTCTCATTCTTATAAAATATGAAACTTATAAAAAACAGTTACAAAATGCACTACAATATAACATATAACTGAATGCAAGATAATATAATGTAATTCAATGTAATATTATATAAATGCTCTATAACATACCATAGCATACATTTAAAATTCTTTGCATACTTTAAAGCACTCTCTAATGTTAGTTATTAACAATAATAATTATTATTAACATTTCTAATTTTTCTCTAAGTGCATTCCTTCATATAGTCTGTTATTGGGAACACCAAAATGAAAGCAGAAATCAAAATCATAAGAATATACAAACATATATATATATATATATATATATATATGTTAAACTAAAGGAGCAAAAAGCTATTTCAAATGAGATACTCATAAAGCATTTAGCATAATATCTGACATGTAATAGGTGTTTATTAAATACTTAACCTTCTTCCATAAAAATTTAATATAATTAATTTCACAACCATTTAAAAAAATTGGTGGGATTGGGAGAGTATATAGTTTATTTGTTTGTTGGTTTTGGGGGAGGATGGAATAGAAAGAGAAATAGATCAAGTATAGTTCTTGGAGGAGTAGACTTGTGTTAGCTGCCACCAGATAGCCTGCATGAAAGCCTTTGGGGGCAATAGACAAAACTATTTATGCTTCTTGTTCACCCATGGAACACCCACTTTTTAAACTTGGCCTAGGCAATACCCATCATATATCGCAATTCTGGGACATTAGTTCAACCCTATTACTTTGCTGAGGAAGTAAGTGAATTAAACTTTTAAAGTATTTAACTCTAGGAAACTGGGGGTAGAGGGTGGGTTACAAGAAGTTCCCCTGATAAAGTTATCATTTCTCAAATATATAGAATGCTAAGTTATATTTATAAAAATAGGAGCCTTTCTCCAATTGACAAATGGTCAAGGAATATGAAATTTCAAATGAATAAAAATCAAAGCTATCACCTTCCATTTAAAATACTCAAAATCACTAAAAATTAGAGAAATCAAAATTAAAACAACTCCAAAATACCTACCACCTTACCCATCAGATGGACTAAGATAGTAGAAAAAGAAGGGGAGAGGAGTTGGATATGGAAAAATAGGCACACCAATGTACCTTTGGTGGAGTTGTGAACAGGTAAAATATAATTGAAAACAAGTTTGTACCTATGCCAAAAAAGGTATAAAACTGTGTATACCTGTTGACCCAGAAATATTACTATTAAGTCTATATCCCAAGAAGAGTAAAGGAAAAGGAAAAGGACCAATATGTGGAAAAATATTTAATGCAGCCTTTTTTGTGGTGGCAAAGAATTGAAAATTAGAGGGATAGCCATTAACGGGACAATGACTGAACAAGTTATAGAAAATGAATATGATGGAATACTATTGGGCTATAAGACATGATTGGAATGGTTTCAGAATAAAAAAACAAATGATAAAAAATAAACCCTGGAAAAACATGCCAACAAAATGAAGTGAGTAGAATTAAAAGAACAATATATATACCACTTGCAATATGGTAGAAATAATGACCTGCAAAGGATTTAGAGACTGATCAATAAAACGATCAATCAGAATTCCGAAACACACATAATATTAAATGTTATCCACCTCCAAATAGTGAACTGATGGACTCAGAATGCAGATTGAAGCATATTTTTTTTCTTATTTTCTGACCGTCTTTCAGAACCTAACTAATAACGAAATATATTTTATATGACTTCATTTGTATAAGTCCATTTTTGTGCCTTTGCAATAGATAGGAGAATATGTGGAACTGAAAATATAGGCCCTCTATGTAGAAGACCCTTTGTGGCAACAAAGAAGGGGTCAGTAGATTAAAAAAAATAGTGCCACTGCTGGGTCTGCACCCCAAAGAGATAATGGACAAAAAGACGTGTACAAAAATATTCATAACTGCGCTCTTTGTGGTGGCCAAAAATTGGAAAATGGGGGGATGCCCATCAATTGGGGAATGGCTCAGCAAATTGTGGTATATGTTGGTTATGGAATACTATTGTGCTAAAAGGAATAATAAAGTGGAGGAATTCCATGGAGACTGGAACAGCCTCCAGGAAGTGATGCAGAGCGAGAGGAGCAGAACCAGGAGAACATTGTATACTATGGTATAATCGAATGTAATGGACTTCTCCATTAGGGGAGGTGTAATGTCCCTGAACAATCTGCAGGGATCTAGGAGAAAAAACACTATTCATAAACAGAGGATAAACTGTGGGAGTAGAAACACCGAGGAAAAGCAACTGCCTGACTACAGTGGTTGAGGGGACTTGACAGAGGAGAGACTCTAAACGAAACTCTAATGCAAATATTAACAACATGGCAATGGGTTCGAATCAAGAACACATGTGATACCCAGTGGAATCACGTGTCGGCTATGGGGGGTGGGGGGAAGGAAAAGAAAATGATCTTTGTCTTTAACGAATAATGCTTGGAAATGATCAAATAAAATATTATAAAATTAAAAAAAAATAGTGCCACAGTAGGTAATGTGACAGTGGTTAGAATGTTGAACTTTGGGAAATTGGAAAGGTTCAAGTTCAAATCCTGTCTCTGACATAAACTTGTGTATCCAAAGAGAATTCTCTCTCTCTCTCTCTCTCTCTCTCTCTCTCTCTCTCTCTCTCTCTCTCTCTCTCTCTCTCTCTCTCTCTCTCTCTCTCTCTCTCTCTCTCTCTCTCTCTCTCTCTCTCTCCCTCTCCCCTTACCCATGAACAGCAGTCTTAGTTTTGGTTCACTCTGACTGGATTTTGTTAGGGTTATGGATTATGACTCATACTTTTTCAGGTCACTAAAGATTTATTAGTTTGTTTTTATCAGGGAGAAGCCTTTTAATCAATTAACTTCAGTTATCTAGTTGTACTATTCCAAGAGGCATAATTATGAGAAATAGGTGCAAGTTTCAGAGGCAGATTTAGGTCTGAGATAAGGAAGCACATGCTACCAATTAGAATTATCTTAAAGTGCAGTGAAAGGACTAAGAAAGTTAAAAAGTCTTTCAGAAAAGATTCAGTGATGATCTCTCAGGTTTGATGGAGACTGGGATATTATTCAGCTATGAGATGAAAGGGATATGAAGGGAAATCAGGTTTTCTGAAGGGAAGGAGGAGGGGATCTACCTTTAGGGGACTATGAGTACAAAGACATATATAACAAGTGTTAGGAATGAGAAAGAGAAATGAAGTCAGCTTAACTGGATCATGTAGTTTTTAGAGAAGAGTAATATTCAATAAGCCTGGAAAGGTTGGAGCCATATTATGAAGAGTTTTATTGTCATAGAGAAGATTTTCTATTTTATTTCTGATTTCTGAAAGAGAATGCTGGTTGGATTGGACTTGTGGCAAAATGCCAGGGAGTATGTAAATCAACCCCAACAGACAGTATAAAAATAGGCTACATGCCACATACCCCATCTACATTTTACTCATTACTGCTGTGCAAACTCTCTACTTCCTTACTTCTCAGCCCAGAGTCAGAACCTCAAAGCAGTAATATCCTAATTGGACTCAGGAAACCATAGCAACAACTACACAGATATCATTAGGAAAAAACCCACTCCTCAGCATGCCCAGTTACACCTCCCCAGTTCATCAAGTAACTGTAGCAATTGTCTCCTAATTGATATCTCCGCCCCCATTCTCTCAACACTGCATTTTAAATGAATTTTTATTTCATTTAATCAATTTTAAACATTATTCCTTGGTTACAAAAATCATATTCTATTCGTGCATTTTATTATCCACACAATTGTCAAATTAGTTTTCCTGATAAAGAGGAAAATTAGTTTCATGGTACTCCCCATTCAATGAATTTTAATATTTCCCTGTTACTTCTAATATCAGATATTAATATCTCTGTTTGACATTCAAAGTCTTTCACAACCTGTTCCTGTCCAATTCTTCTCTAGGCTCTACTCTCAACTCTCAACTTTCCTACCATGCTACAGAGAATTATTCTTTTCTTTTAATATTTTAATTTATTTTTATTTGGTCAATTTCAAACATTATTCCTTTGTTACAAAAATCATATTCTATTCCTCCCTCCCGTTCCCCTGCCCTTCCCATAGCTGATGTGCAATTCCACTGAGTTTTACATGTGACTTTAATCAGAACCTATTTCCAAGTTGTTGATGTTTGCACTAGGATGATCATTTAGAGCTTACATTCCCAGTCATATCCCCCTCGACCCATGTAATAGAGCAGTTGTTTTTCTTCAGTGTTTCTACTCCCACAGTTTTTCCTCTGAATGTGGATAGTGTTATTTCTCATAGAGAACTCCAAGTTGTTCAGGATCACTGCATTGTCACTAATGAAGAAGTCCATTACATTCGATTGTACCACAGTGTGAACAATATTCTCCTGGTCTCCTTTCTCTCTGTATCAATTCCTGGAGGTCATTCCAATTCCCATGGAATTCCTCCACTTTATTATTCCTTTGAGCACAATAGTATTCCATCACCAACATATACCACAATTTGTTCAGCCATTTCCCAATTGAAGGGCATCCCCTCATTTTCCAATTTTTTTTGCCGCCACAAAGAGCACATCTTTGAACATTCTTCTACAGGTATTTTTCCTTATTATCTCTTTGGGGGTACAAACTGAGCAGTACAATGGCTGGATCAAAGGGAAGACAGTCTTTTGGTGCCCTTTGGGCATAGTTCCAAATTGTCCTCCAGAATGTTTGGATCAATTCACAACTCCACCAGCAATGTTTTAATGCCCTGACTTTGCCACATCCCCTCAGGCGATCATTACTTTCCTTTGCTATCATGTTAGCCAATCTGCTAGGCATGAGGTGATACCTCAGAGTTGTTTTTATTTGCATCTCTCTGTTTATAAGAGATTTAGAACACATTTTTATGTGCTTATTGATAGTTTTGATTTTTTTTACTGAAAACTGCCTATACATGTCCCTTGCCCATTTATCAATTGAAGAATGGCTTAATCTTTTGGTCCAATTGATTTAGCGATTTGTCAATTTGAGTAATTAGACCTTTGTCAGAGGTTTTTGTTATGAAGATTGTTTCCCAATTTGTTACTTTCCTTCTAATTTTGGATTCATTGCTTTTGTTTCTAAAAAACTTTCTTAATTTGATGTAATCAAAATTTTTTATTTTACATTGTGTGATTATTTTAAAGTCTTGCTTTGTTTAAAAATCTTTCCTTTTCCAAAGGTCTGACATGTATACTATTCTGTGTTCACCTAATTTACTTAGAGTTTACTTCTTTATGTTCATGTCATTCACCTATTCTGAGTTTATCTTCATGTTGGGTGTTAGATGTTGATCCAAACCTAATCTCTCCCACACTGTCTTCCAATTTTCCCAGCAGTTTTTATCAAATAGTCTATTTTGGGCACCAAAACTGGGATCTTTGGGTTAATCATAGATTGTCTTGCTGAGGACACTTACCTCAAATCTATTCCACTGATCCTCCTTTCTGTCTCTTAGCAAGTACCATATTGTTCTGATGACCACTGCTTTATAGTATAGTTTGAGATCTGGGACTGCAAGGCCAATTTCTTTGCATTTTTTTCATTATTTTCCTGGATATCCTTGATCTTTTGTTCTTCCAAATAAAGTTTATGTTTTTTTTTCTAATTGAGTAAAAAAGGTTTTTGAAAGTTCAATGGTTATGGAACTAAATAAGTAAATAAGTTTGGGTAGGAGGGTCACTTTTATTATGTTAGCTCGTCCTACCCATGAGCAGTTAATGTTTTTCCAGTTGCTTAGATCTAATTTTAATTGTGTAGAAATTGTGTTTTGTAGTTGTGTTCATATAGCTCCTGTGTTTGTCTCAGCAGATAGATTCCTAAGTATTTAATATTGTCTAGGATGATTTTAATGGAATTTCTATTTCTAATTCTTGCTGCTGAGATGTGTTGGAGATATATATAGAAATGCTGATAACTTACGTGGGTTTATTTTGTATCATACAACTTTGCTAAAGTTGTTGATTATTTCCACTTGCTGTTTAGTTGATTCTCTAGGATTCTTTAACTAGACCATCATATCATCTGCAAAGAGTGATAGTTTGGTCTCCTCATTGCCTATTTTAATACCTTCAATTTCTTTTTATTCTCTAATCGCTACAGCTAGTGTTTCTAGTACAATGTTAAATAATAGAGGTGATAATGGACATCCTTGTTTCACCTTGGATCTTTTGGGGAATGCATCTAGGTTATCCCCATTGCAGATGATGTTGGCTGATGGTTTTAGATAAATAGTTTATTATTTTTTTTTGGAAAGACCCTTCTATTCCTATACTTTTTAGTATTTTCAATAAGAATGAGTGCTGTATTTTGTCAAAGGCTTTTTCTGCATCTGTTGAGATAATCATGTGATTTTTCTTGGTTTGTTTGTTGATATGGTCAATTATGTGGATGGTTTTCCTAATATTGAACCATCCTTCAATTCCTGTTATAAATCCCACCTGATCATAGTGAATAACCCTCATGATAACTTGCTGGTGTCTTTTTACTGGTATCCTTTTCTAGGTTTTTGCATCTATGTTCATTAGGGTGATTGGTCTATAGTTTTCTTTCTCTGTTTTTAACCTGCCTAGCTTTGGAATCAATTTCATGTTTGTGTCATAAAAGGAATTTGGAAGAAGGCCCTCTTTGCTTATTATGTCAAATAGTTTACCTAATATTAGGATTAGCTGTTCTTTGAATGTTTGATAGAATTCACTTGTGAATCCTTCAGGCCCTGGGGACTTTTTCCTTAGGGAATTCTTTGATGGTCTTTTTCTGATATAGGAGTATTTAAGAATTTTACTTCTTCTATTAATCTAGGCAATTTATCTTTTTGTAAATATCATCCTTATCACCTAGATTGCCATATTTGTTGCCATATAATTGGGCAAAATAGTTTTTAATGATTGCCTTAATTTCCTCTTCATTGGAGGTAAGGTCTCCATTTTCATCTATGATACTATTAATTTGGCTTTCTTCTTCCCTTTTTTTATTAGAGACCAGTACTTTGTCAATTTTGTTTATTTTTTTCAAAATACCAGCTTCTAGTCTTATTTATTAAATCAATAGTTCTTTGACTTTCAATTTTATTAATTTCTCCCTTAATTTTTAGAATCTCTAATTTAGTTTTCTTCTGGGGATTTTTAATTTGTTCACTTTCAAGTTTTTTAATTTGCATGTCCAATTCATTGACCTCTGTTCTCCCTAATGTGTTAATATATGAACTCAAGAATATAAAATTCCCCCTGAGTTCTGGTTTGGCTGCATCCAAAAGATTTTGAAAGGATGTCTCATCATTGTCATTTTCTTCAATGAAATTATTAACTGTTTGTAATGTTTGTTCTCTAACTATTTTGGAGATTTGGGAGAATCATATTATTTAATTTTCAATTAATTTTTTATTTGACTCTCCATGTACCCTTACTGATTATTATTTTTATTGCCTTGTGATCTGTAAAGGTTGCATTCATTATTTCTGCATTTCTTCATTTGTTTGCCATGTTTTTATGATCTAGTACATAGTCAATCTTTGTGAATGTACCATGTGCTGCTGAAAAGGAGTATTATATTTTGTCCCTATTTATTTTTCTCCATATATATTAGCTCTAATTTTTCTAAAATTTCATTCACATCTCTGACCTCTTTCTTATTTATTTTTTATTTGATTTATATAAATTTGATAGTGGTAGGTTCAGGTCTCCCACTAGTATAATTTTACTATATATTTCCTCCTTCAATTCCACTAGTTTCTCCTTTAGAAATTTGGATGCTATACCATTTGGTGCTGTGATATGGAAATCACTTTAAAAGACTGATATATATTAATTTAAGGTCACCAAGGAATTCAGCTATGTAATTCCTATATTAAAACTCAATTCAGCTGTCAACCTTTTTATGGTGTTTTAATTACAAATAGGAGGAAGAAAAGTATTAGAGGGAGAGAGAGAGAGAGGGAAAAGGGAGAGAAGGAAATAGGGCTTAAATACCCAGTCTGCTTAGGCTGAGCCAAAGGCCCAAAGCCCTGGATAGCCGAGGCAAAGAAAAGAGATCAGTCCCTATCACTCACGTGACCAAAATGGAGAAACATTCTGTGGGCTCCTCCAACTCCAAGCACCAGGCCCCAACCACCTCTCTCCCTCCACACAGGAAGTCCCCAGAAATCCTGAGCTGTCCTCTACCTCACTTCCTATGTCTCACCTGTGCCAATAGTGGCTCTAGCTTAACCTAGGACTGCCTAGAGGTCTGCCCTTTTTGCACATGTCTGTTGAAGGCCATATTCTCAAATAATTAAATCTTGAGTTTTGCTGCAGCCCTTCCTAAATCTTGTTACCCTGAGTAGGGTGGAGATTGTAGTTTCCAAGACTTGATTCTGTTATTCCAAGTATCTCTATTGTTATTGATCAGGAAATAGCTAAATCCCATCTTCTAAAGAATGGTCTGAATAGGGTTGAGTAGTTTTGAAATTCACAGTGCATACATGTTGATTACTGATATTTCCTCATTGCCTATACTCCCTTTTATCAGTATGTATTTACCTTCCCTATCCCTTTTAATCAGATCTCTATTTTTACTTTTGCTTTGTCAGATATAATGATTGCAACTCCTGCCATATTTCTATCAGATGAGGATCAATAGGCTTTGCTCCAACCTTTAATTATAACTTTTTGAATGTCTACCGGCCTCAGGTGTATTTATTGTAGACAGCATATGGTAGTATTTTGGATTCTAATCCACTATCATATTTGTTTTAATTTTATGGTTCAGTTCATCACATTCACGTTCAAAGTTATGATTGTCACTTGTGTATTCCCCAGCATTTTGATATCCTCTCCTAGTTTGGTCCTTTCTTCTTTTGCTATATCCTTTTAAACCAGTGGTTTGCTTTTAATCAATCCCCCTAATCCTGTCCCTTAATATGCTTCCCTTTCTGACCCCTCCCTTTTTGATCCCTTCTTATTTTTTTAGAGTCTGTTAAGTTCCCTCTCCCTCACTTTCCCTCCTCCCTCCCCCCTTAGTTTTCCATTCTCACTTTCCTTATAGGATAAAATAGAATTCAAGACCCCAATGGATCTAGATGTTGTTCTTTCTCAGAATTGATTTCACTGAGAGAAAGTTTTAAGTATTACCTATTAGCACTCTCTTCCTCTCCTTCTTAGAAAAGTATTCTTCTCCTCCCCTTCCCATGTGTATCTTTGTGTGATAAAGATTATCCTATTTATTTTATTTCTTCAAGTATCTCTTGGTGCCGTCTTTGATCCCCCCTCCCTTTTTCTTTTTTTTCTTAACATCTTAATGTACGTAATACCCCAATCGCTTCTTATGAATGATTCTTCTAATTACTATAATAGTGAATATAATTTTTGAGAGTTGAAAATAACATTTCCCTATATATTAATTATTTATATTTGAACTCATTATAGCACTTAAAAAAGAAAGTTTGAATAGAAAACATTGTTTACCATTTTCCCTCTCTTTCTTATTTACCTTTTCATGTTTCACTTGATCTTTGTGTTTTGATGTCAAACTTTCCACTTAGTTCTGGTCTTTTCTTTAAAAATATTTGGAAATCTTCCATTTTCTTGAATGACCATACTTTCCCCTGGAAATATAGTCAGTTTTGTTGGAAAAGTGATACTTGGTTGAAGACCCAGTTCTCTTGCCTTTCTGAATATCATGTTACAAGCCTTGCAGTCCTTTAGTGTAGAAGCTACAAGATCCTGTGTGATACTGATTGGTGCTCCTTAGTATCTGAATTGTCTCTTTTTGAGCTCTTGTAGAATTTTCTCCTTAGCTTGTAAGCTCTTGAGTTTGGCAATTACATTCCTGGGAGTTGTCTTTTGAGGATGTAGTATAGAGGGTGTTCTATGAACTCTCTCAGAGTCTATTTTGCTCCCTTGTTTTAGAACATCAGGGCAGTTTTCTTAGATAATTTCTTATAGTATGATGTCAAAATTTCTGTTTTTTTCTGGGTTTTCAGGTAGACCGATGATTCTCAAATTGTCCCTTCATGCTCTGTTTTCCTGATCCATTATCTTTTCAGTGAGATATTTTATGTTTTCTTCTATTTTGTCAGTTTTTTGACTTTGCTTTATTAATTCTTGCTGTTTTGCAAGACCATTGGTTTCCAACTGCCCAATTCTGGTCCTTAAGGCCTGATTTTCTATTATAATCTTTTGGTTTTCTGCCTTAATATTTTGATTTTCTGCTATAAGCTTTTGAATTTCCTTTTCTGTTTGATCTATCCTGTTTTTTGTGGCTTCCAGCTATTTCTCCAATTGGGAGTTCCTTTAAATTCCTTTAAGCTGTTATTTTCTCTTTGAACTATTTCCCAATTTTCTTGCCAGAAGGCTTCCATCCTTTTGATAAGCTCCAATTTTAATTCTTCAAATGCTTGTGGACAATTTCCATTTGGGGGGGGGAGGTTTTGATTCATTTCTTTGAATTTCCTCTTCTATTTCCTCTGTAGCCTGGGTTTTTCCTCTGTAAAATTTTTCCAGGGTCAGTCCTTTCTTGTTTTTCTTGGTGGAGGGAGATTGTTGTTCCTGGGCACTATTTGCCATCACTGTGGAAATTTTTACTTACCTTTTTAGTCAGGAATCTGAGTGAGATGGGCAGCCTCTCTGTATATGGAGTTAAGGAGCAAGGATTTTGTCTGAGGCAATCTCTTGAATCTCCACAGCTTCTGCTGTTTGCTGCCCTTGTCTGTGCTATTTTCCCATGAGCTCGCATGGTCTGCGATCTTCAGCCTGCTGGGGTTTCAGGTGTAGCTGCTCTCAAGAGTAGGTCTTTGGTGGTCTTAGTCAGCTTCCAAGGACCTATATGTGTCCCTCACTCACTCTAGAGGTGTCCCTTGTTCACTCACTGATTCTGGCATGTGCTGGCTCTGACTGGCTCCATAGGTGTGGTAGGGGAGGGTAGATCAGCTCGCATTTTGGTGGGAGCTTTTTCACCCCCTTATGGTGTGGCAATGCCCAAATCCTGTGTACCTTCAATGCTGCACCCTACTATATTGTCCCTTCCTTCATATGAATTTGGGTTTTTTGGTCTTTTAAGGTAGTCTATATATGTAGGTGCTGAGGAGAGGAAGTGTTCTGCCTCTAGACTGCTGCCATGTTTATCCGGAAGACTACAGAGAATTATTCTTCCTGGAATTTCATTTTATCCTTCAACTTCTCACACCTTCCCCTTGATGACCTCTTCCTCTGAGTGGTTAGTTCATCTCAGCACCTCCATTCTGAGGAGCACATCCAAGTTTTCCAAGACAAGAAATATCTTTATTCCTCTCCAAGTTAAACTCCTAGGTCTCCAGATCTCATCTCCTTTGTTAGTATGCAAGAACTCCTCTCTTTTCAGCTTTTTTCTATGAGTTGTTTGTCTCTATTAGAATGTCTGCTCCTAGAAAGCGAGGATGGTCTTTCTGCAAAAACAAAGTGCCTGAGGACTTCCAGTCAAGATAGGGGCTTAGAGAAAGCTAAAGTTCAGATTTCCTGAAACCCTTCCTTACCAATCTCAAACTGAATGCTCCTAGGGCATCGAAATTCAAAACAAACAACAGCATAGACCCCGGGAGTCCTCCTCCTGGACCTGGACCTGGATCAAAAGGTATGGTTCCCCCAAAAAGCCAGAACCCGAGACCACTCGGACCTAAGGGTTAGGCAGAAGGAAGGTCCTAGGACCCATCCCCCCCCAACCCAGAGCGCCAAGTCCGAGGCAGCAGAGGCAACCTCAGAGCCCCACGGCCAGCTATTCTGAAGGCCACATCCTGAAAACAACCTAACCCAGTCAAGGGGGCACCCAGACAGCAGGGAAACAGAGAGAGACGGGGGAGCTCATAACCCCCTGGGAGGAGCCTTCGGGGCTCCGGGAAGCAGTGGCCCCTCTCCCTCAGAGAGCAGGGTCGTCTGCAACAACAGCAAACCTCAGGGCTAACAAAAGGGCCCCGGGAGCTGGCTATTCTGAAGGCCACATCCTGAAAACAACATGACCCAGTTGAGGGGGCACCCAGACAGCAGGGAAACAGAGAGGGGGGGGAGCATGTAACCCCATGGCTGGATCCTTCTATTGGAGTCTCATGAAAAAAGCCCCTGTCTCTAACATTCTAAAAGAAAAAATAAAGAAAAATCAAGCCAATGGAAAAGAACAAAGGTAATCAATCATTAATAAATATATTTACTATAAAAAATAAACCTGAATACTTTGAATAAATCTAATGACTTCAGTAAAAAAATTCTTCCTGCTTTTTAAAATATCTTCATTAAGATATCATTCCAAACCCCCAACAACCCTCCCCCAGAGACTACACCAAGAGATCTTCTGTTAAGGTTCCAAAAGGGGAGACTGATAGAAGTCCCCCAAAAACAAAAAATGAGAAGAACAAGAGCACAGACAAATACAGGGAGTAAAGAACAGGTGAATTTGAGCAAACAGAAAAAGAAGAAAGAAACTACAATAGACAGCTACTACTCAGCAAATGGAACAGAGGAGGAGAGATAAGCACACGATAAACCAGAAATTCCAGCGAATTGGATACAGGCCATGGAATAATTCAAAACACAACTAAGAGAGACTGAAGACAATTGGGAAAAGAACATAAAAATTAAGATAAGTCATCTGGAAACAGAGGCACTTGAACTAAAATGAAAAAATAGTGTCTTGAAAGCCAAAATCAACCAGCTGGAAAATGAGGCAAAGGAGATGAAAGAAGAGGCAAAGGAGATGAAAGTCGAGGTAAAGAGGATGAAAGACGATCTTCAAAGAAAATCAGACCAGAAGGAAAAAGACGACCAAAAAGACAGAGATGAAATCCAATCTTTAAGAACCAGAATAAAACAACTAGAATCAAGTGACCTCACAAGACAGCAGGACACTATAAAACAAAACAAAAAGAATGAAAAAATTGAGGAAAATGTGAAGCATCTCATTCACAAAACAGACGATTTAGAAAACCATTCAAGAAGAGACAATTTAAGAATAATTGGACTACCAGAAGACCACGACAAAAGAAAAAGCCTGGACATAATACTAGAGGAAATTATCCAGGAAAACTGTCCTGAGATCCTAGAACAAAAGGGGAAAGTGGAGATTGAAAGAATTCACAGATCACCCCCTGTATTTAATCCCTAACTGACAACACCAAGAAATGTTATAGACAAATTCAAAAACAATCAGATGAAAGAAAAGATATTACAAGCTGCCAAGAAGAAGCCATTCAGATACCATGGAAACATGGTGAGGTTAACACAGGATCTGGCAGCATCCACACTGAAGGACCAAAGGGCATGGGATACGATATTCCAGAAAGCAAGGGAACTAGGTCTACAACCAAGAATAAAATACCCATCAAAACTAACTATATTCTTACAGGGGAAAGTATGGTCATTCAACACAACAGAAGAGTTCCAAGTATTCATAAATAAAAGACCAGACCTGAACAGAAACTTTGATGCCCAACCACAGAACTCAAGAGAATCATCAAAAGGTAATTAAAAAATAGGGGGGAAAACAAACAAACAAAACAACAACAAAAAAATTTTAATATACTCAATAAGTTAAAATGATATGTATCCCTATAAGAAAAGAGGTCATTGGTAACTCTTAAAAACTGTTGCTATCACCTGAGCAGCTAGAAGAATTACACTCAGAGGGAACAGTGACAAACTGTATAGCATGAAAGGACAAGACATACATAGGTATATAGATATATGCATAGATAAATACATATACATGTGTATGTATATATATATATGTGTGTATATATATATATATATATATATATATATATATATATATACAGGACTAGAGCTAAAAAAGAAAAGAGCTTATGACTAAAAGAAATGGGAAAAAATTTATATGTCACAAAGAAGCTCATGGCGGAAGGGGGGAGAACATCAATACACTGGAAGGGTAAAGAGGTTGGAGATAGGAAATACTCAACTCTCACATACTTTGAAACTGACCCAAAGAGGGAAGAACAATCCAATCCATTGGGGAAGAGAATAGATTTACTCCCTATAGGGGAGTAGAAGGGTAAAAAATGGACTGGTAGGGATACAGTACAAGGGAGGGAGACGGTGGGTGGAATTTTTAAAAGACTACAGGGGAAAATAAGGGAGGGAATAAGAAGGGAAGGGGTAGAAAGGGAAGTAAAAAAAGGGAGGGAACGGGAGGGGGGGGACTGACTATAAACAAACATTGGTATAGAAGGAAATAGTGAAAGAAGAAAAGGCAGGACCAGGAGTAGAAATCAAAATGCTGGGAAATACACAGCTAGTAATCATAACTCTGAATGTGAATGGAATGGACTCACCCATAAAACGCAAGCGAATAGCAGAGTGGATTAGAATCCAAAACCATACCATATGCTGTCTGCAAGAAACACACATGAGAGAGTTAGATATGCATAGGGTGAAAGTAAGAGGAAGGAGCCAAATCTATTGGGCATCAAATGATAAAAAGAAGGCAGGATTTGCAATCATGATATCTGACAAAGCCAGAGTAAAAATAAATCTAGTTAAAAGAGATAGGGAAGGAAAGTACATCCTGAAAAAAGGCAGCATAGACAACAAGGAAATATCTGTACTCAATATGTATGCAAACCAAATGGCAGAGCATCCAAGTTTTTAAAGGAGAAACTAGAAGAGCTCAAGGATGAAATAGATAGAAAAACTATACTAGTGGGAGATCTGAACTTTCCCCTATCTGAACTAGATAAATCAAATAAAAATAAATAAATAAGAAAGAGGTGAGAGAAGCAAATGAAATCTTAGAAAAATTAGAGTTAGTAGACATATGGAGAAAAAATAAATAGGGACAAAAAGGAATATACCTTCTTTTCAGAAGCACATGGTACATTCACAAAAATTGACCATGTACTAGTACACAAAATCATTGCAAAAAAGTGCAAAAGGTCAGAAATAATAAATGCAACCTTCTCAGACCACAATGCAATAAAATAATAATTAGTAAGGGTACATGGATAGATAAATAAAAAATTAATTGGAAATTAAACAATATGATTCTCCAAAACCAGCTACTTAAAGAACAAATTGTAGAAACTATTAATAACTTCATTGAAGAAAATGACAATGGTGAGACATCCTTTCAAAACCTATGGGATGCAACCAAAGAAGTACTCAGGGGGAAATGTATATCCTTGAGTTCATATATAAACAAATTAAGAAGGGCAGAGGTCAATGAATTGGACATGCAAAGTAAAAAACTAGAAAGTGAACAAATTAAAAATCCTCAGATGAAGACTAAATTAGAGATCCTAAAAATCAAAGGAGAAATTAATAAAATTGAAAGTCAAAGAACTATTGATTTAATAAATAAGACTAGAAGCTGGTATTTTGAAAAAAAAACAAATAAAATTGACAAAGTACTAGTCAGTCTAATTAAAAAAGGAAAGAAAAAAACCAAATTGACAGTATCCAAGATGAAAAGGGAGACCTCACCTCTAATGAAGAGGAAATCAAGGCAATCACTAAAAACTACTATGCCCAATTATAAAAGGAAAAAATATGTCAATCTAAGTTATATGGATGAATACTTACAAAAATATAAATTGCCTAGACTAAAAGAAGAAGAAATAAATTACCTAAACAACCTCATATCAGAAAAAGAAATTGAACAAGCCATCAAAGAACTCCCTAAGAAAAAATCCCCAGGTCCAGACGGATTCACAAATGAATTCTATCAAACACTCAAAGAACAGCTACCCCAATATTATACAAACTATTTGACAGAATAAGCCAAGAAGGGGTTCTACCAAATTCTTTTTATGACACAAACATGGTACTGATCCCAAAGCCAGGCAGGTTAAAAACAGAGAAAGAAAACTCTAGGCCAATCTCCCTAATGTATATAGATGCAAAAATCTGAAACTGGATACTAGCAAAAAGACTCCAGCAAGTCATCACAAGGGTTATTCACTATGATGAGGTAGGATTCATACCAGGAATGCAAGGATGGTTCAATATTAGGAAAACCATCCACATAATTGACCATTTAAACAAGCAAACCAACAAAAGTCACATGATTATCTCAATAGATGCAGAAAAAGCCTTTGACAAAATACAACACCCGTTCCTATTGAAAACACTAGAAAGTATAGGAATAGAAGGGCCTTTCCTAAAAATAATAAACAGCATATACCTAAAACCATCAGCAAACGTCATCTGAAATGGGGAAAAACTCAAAGCCTTCCCAATAAGATCAGGAGTCAAACAAGGATGCCCATTATCACCTTTATTATTTAATATTGTAATAGAAACACTAGCAGTAGCAATTAGAGAAGAAAAAGAAATTGAAGGTATTAAAATTGACAATGAGGAGACCAAGCTGTCACTCTTTGTGGATGATATGATGATTTACTTAAAGAATCCTAGGGAATCAACCAAAAGGCTAATCAAAATAATCAACAACTTTAGCAAAGTTTCAGGATACAAAATAAACCCACATAAGTCATCAACATTTCTATATATCTCCCACCCAGTTCAGCAGCAAGAATTAAAAAGAGAAATTCCATTTAAAGTACCTGAGACAATATAAAATACTTGGGAATCTATCTGCTGAGACAAAGAGAGGAACTATATGAACAGAACTGCAAAACACTCTCCACACAATTAAAACTAGATCTAAACAATTGGGAAAACATTGATTGCTTATGCGTAGGATGAGCTAACATAATTAAAATGACCATCCTACCCAAACTTATCTATCTATTTAGTGCCATACCCATTGAACTGCCTAAAAACTATTTTACTGAATTAGAGAAAACCATAACAAAGTTCAATTGGAAGAATAAAGGATCAAGGATACTCAGGGAAATAATGAAAAAAAAATACAAAGGAAGGTGGTCTTGCAGTCCCAGATCTCAAACTATATTACAAAACAGCGGTCATCAAAACAATTTGGTACTGGCTAAAAGACAGAAAGGAGGATCGGTGGAATAGACATGGGATAAATGACCTCAGCAAGGCAGTCTTTGACAAACCCAAAGACCCCAGCATTTGGGACAAAAATCCAATATTTGATAAAAAACTACTGGGAAAATTGGAAGACAG
Source organism: Monodelphis domestica (assembly GCF_027887165.1). Lineage (NCBI taxonomy): Eukaryota > Metazoa > Chordata > Mammalia > Didelphimorphia > Didelphidae > Monodelphis > Monodelphis domestica. The sequence goes on along the minus strand of NC_077232.1, from coordinate 306,109,502 downwards.
TGTGGGAGAGATTAGTTTTGGATCAACATCTAACACTCAACATGAAGATAAAATCAGAATAGGTGAATGACATGAGCATAAAGAAGTAAATTCTAAGTAAATTAGGTGAACATAGAATAGTATACATGTCAGACCTTTGGAAAAGGAAAGATTTTTAAACAAAGCAAGACTTTAAAATAATCACACAATGTAAAATAAATAATTTTGATTACATCAAATTAAAAAAGTTTTTTTAGAAACAAAACCAATGAATCCAAAATTAGAAGGGAAGTAACAAATTGGGAAACAATCTCCATAACAAAAACCTCTGACAAAGGTCTAATTACTCAAATCTATAAAGAGCTAAACCAGTTGTACAAAATATCAAGCCATTCTCCAATTGAAAAATGGGCAAGGGACATGAATAGGCAATTTTTAGTTAAAGAAATCAAGACTATTAATAAGCACATGAAAAAGTGTTCTAGATCTCTTATAATCAGAGAGATGCAAATCAAAACATCTTTGAGGTATCACCTCACACCTAGCAGATTGTTCAACATGACAGCTATGGAAAGTAATGAATGCTGGAGGGGATGTGGCAAAGTAGGGACATTAATGCACTGCTGGTGGAGTTGTGAATTGATCCAACCATTGTGGAGGACAATTTAGAACTATGCTCAAAGGGCAATAAAAGACTGTCTTCCCTTTGGTCCAGCCATAGAACTGCTGGGTTTGTAACCCAAAGAGATAATAAGGAAAAAGACTTGTACAAGAATATTCATAGCTGTGCTCTTTGTGGTGGCAAAAAATTGGAAAATGAGGGGATGCCCATCAATTGGGGAATGGCTGAACAAATTGTGGTATATGTTGTTGATGGAATACTATTGTGCTCAAAAGAATAATAAAGTGGAGGAATTCTATGGAGACTGGAACAACCTCCAGGAAGTGATGCAGAGCGAGAGGAGCAGAACCAGGAGAACACTGTACACACAGACTGACACATTGTGGCACAAGAGAACATAATGGACTTCTCCAGTAATGGCTTTACAAAGTCCCTGAACAACCTGCAGCGATCAATGAGGGAAAAAAAAAACTATCCTCAAGCAGAGGACAAACTGAGAGAGTAAAAACACTGAGGAAAAGCAACTGCTTGACTACAGAGGTTGAGGGGACATGATGGAGGAGAGATGCTAAATGAGCACCCTAATGTAAATACCAACAACAAGGAAATGGGTTCAGAGCAAGGACATATGTGATACCCAGACAAATCGCCCTTTGGCTAGGGAAGGGGTGGCGGGGGGTTGGGGGGGAGGAAAAGAAAATATATGTTTCCAATGAACAATGTAAGAAAATGACCAAATAAAATGTCTTAAAAACTAAAAAAAAAAGTAATAAATTTTGAAAAAGAAAAAAAAGATAACTTTCCATCTATAGGGCAACAAATGGTACCATAAAATATCATTCAAATGCCAATGGCTCAGTAGTGTCCTTTGGCAGTGTGCTTTATTCTTAGCTATGCCACAACCTCTATGTCTATGACATACTTTCTTTTGTTTCTCTTCAATTTTTAGGCCTTGGAAGGTAGCTTCCCATAATAATAAAGGCTGAACTCTTTTATGGTGCTTTAAGATATTAAATATGCCCTTAAATGAAATCTTCTGTGTTCCTCATGAAAATCTTATAAGTTAGAGATTTTCATCTCTGTTTTCACAGATTTGGAAACTAAGAGTCTGAGAAATTAAATGATTTGCCCATGGTTATACAGCAGGTATATTTCAGAGGAAGAATTTAAACTTGATCTCTCCTCACTCTAAATTCAGCATTCTTTCTATTCTATTCTGCTGCCTATTCAGTAATTAAACTAAAGTCACGGCATCAGCTATCTAGCTAATAAAAATAGAGGGTTCAGGAAGGAATTCAATGGATTGCAAACACTACAAAACAGATAAGTAAAGGTAGCTTGTTTTTTTTTTTAAGTCAAGTAAGACAAATGAGTACAAAAAGGAACAGAGCAAGGGCAGGAAAACCAATCAATAAGTCATCTAGGATAGATTACAAGGCTCTATCAGGAAAGAAACACTTTGTCACAGAGTCAGAGGAGAGCAAAAGATAAAAAAAGGGAGCCTACTTTTGTGAAAGTTATATTATTCAAAGGCCATCACCTAGTTGTGCCTGTTATATTTCTTTGGTAATTCAAGAAGGGTGCTATATGAAATAAAGCAGCAATTTCTATCACATCAATGAAGTCTTTTTTTACTTAATAGCCCATCATTTCCCACTTTTGAAAGAGAATCGATACCTTTAACATCAATGTCATCATTGCTATTTTTAGATATATCAAAGCTTCCAAAATTCTATGATGCAGAGGAGAAGTCAAATGGATCTAATCCATTCAGTGACTGTTATTTATTTACTATACAAGAAGAGCAACTAGGAAGATAGTAGATAGAATACTGGGTCTGGAGTCAGGGAGTTCAGAGTTCAAATCTGACCTCAGACACTTATTAGCTATGTGACTGAACAAGACACTTAACCCTATTTGCTTCAGTTCCACATCTGTAAAACGATCTGGAGAATGAATGACAAAACATTCTGGCATCTTTGCCAAGAAAACCCCAAATGGGGTCAAATAGAGTTGAACACAAATGAACAACAACCACTTTTTCCAGGCACAGAACACTCCCCTTTTAGAGAGCTCTGTTTATCCTGAGCAGTTGGCAGCTAGTTGACACATTGGATATAGTGATGAACTTAGAGTCAGAAAGACCTGAGTTCAAATCCAGTCTCAGAAACTTCCAATTTATGTGACCTTGGACAAGTGACTAAACCTGTTTGCCACTAGAGAAAAAGATGGCAAAGTACTTATATTTCTCAAGAAAGATAGCGGTAGTCTCTCAGTGACCGAGAATGACAATTGTCTTTGTGCATTATCATCTATTGATGTACCCTCATGTGGCTTTGGAGTCCAAAGGCTGAGGCGCACAGTTTGTGGCACATGGAGGCTGGGACGACAGTTGTTACAGGAGGTGCGGGTGTGGCCTGGTGTCGGCGTTCATGCGCAGCGGCAAGACGTCGACGTCGCTCATCTTCAAAGGTGGTGGTGGCATGGTGAATGTGGGTTCGCCAGCTGCTTCTGTCAGAGGCAGCGAGTTCTAGTTGCTTTGGTGTCATGCCAGCCCACTTCAAGCTGGACTTTAGCTGATCCTTGAATCTTTTCCTTGGTCGGCCTTGTTTCCCGAGTCCAGCTGACAGTTCACCATAGAATACCTGTCTTGGTATTTGCTGTGGGTCCATGCGGAGGACGTGTCCAGACCATCGTAGCTGGGTTTTGAGGACCAGGACTTCGATGCTGGTGGAGTTGGCTCTGTTGAGGACTTCCTGGTTGGCTCACTACTTTACTTGCACCAGAATGATATCTAGATTTCTTGATTATGTTCTTAACCCAAGATGAGTTGTACTTTGTTTAAAAAAATATGTTTAAATACCAAGGTTGAATGATTGCTATGTTTATAAAAATTGTGACAAATGTCCATCAATTCATAGGTTTTAAAAATGTCATACAGCAACTTATGTGAAATATGAAAGTGTGTTTGTTTGCTATTGTAATTAATTGGGCTATTGAGAATTTTGGGGATTTTAGTAACTATATTTTTACTACTGTATTTTTAAAAATGAAAAAAATTGTTAACCTTGTTCAATTCATTTGCCTTCTACTCACAGTGATCATGGCCAGATACAAAGAGGAAATGGATCTCATTTTTTGGGGTGAAAGCCTTGTATTTTATATTTTCTTAACTGACACAGAGTGTCAATGGTTATAAGCTATATTTTTGAATTTTTAAAGCTCTTTTATGATTATATTTTTCTTGCATGTGCAATATACTTTTTCAGATTTTTTATTTTTTCTCTCCTTTTTATATTTGAAGCACATGTCACCAGCATTAAGATTTTCTTTAACTTTTTGACTTTTCAGTGCTACGAGTTTGAAATACATTTGCTAATGCATGCCCTAAAAAGCTTGTGACTAAAAAACAATGCCACTAATTATTTAAATAAATTATGAGACTTTGCTTAATGATTCTGTCTGATTCCAGGACAAGATATACACACAAGAGCCATTGCACAGAGCCAAAGAAAGGCCAATCCAGGATGGATTGATGCACATCTAGGCCAATACAAAGGTCTTGAACCTAGTGTGAAGACTCAAGGTTAATATGTTTATCATTGCTAGACATAGGCTTTCCTTGTGTCCACACTCACTCGGAAAATACTTACAGATGAGTATTCCCAAACTTGGCTCCTACTTGGCTTCTATGATCTGTTCCCTTTCTTTTCTGCCTCTCATAGTGTGGTACCTTTCTGTAGTCCTGGCTATTGACTGGGTAAATGCATCGTTGCTTAGATCATTTTGATTGGGCCCTGATTGAAGGACCTGTTATAGATTTATTTTTCTTTTACTTGGAATTTTTACACATAAGACTTTGATAGTCTATATTTTCATCCAGAAATTTTTCTTTTTTTATTTCGATTTTTCTGATGTCTTTTAATATCTCTTGCCAATTGATTCATATACCTCATACCTCAGCCATGCATCCCTAAGTGATCCTGTATTTGTCAATCACCCTCTTAATGGGGGGAATGTAAAAAATATCATTATTTAAATTGCAAAGTTTAAATTCCTTTTGAGAAGAATTTTAGGTAAAGATGCTACCTCTCTGAATCCAGAACTGAACTGTTGGAGAAGCCATCATGAAGAAGCCTCCAGACCACAAGTTGCACAAAATTGAACTTTGGGTATGGTTGATTGAACATTTATCTGTATGTAAACTTTTATGCCAAAGGGGACTGCCCCCTAACTGGCTTTCTGTTAATGTGTCCAGTAATTATTGGTTTTGTTCTTTTTTTTTCTTATCCTCAAATTATTGTAATCCTTAAATTGATTATGTTTTTATGATCCTTTGGGGAAGGACTTCTTCCCAGAGGATCAAATGGCGGGATGTAAAAAATAGACTCAAATACAGGAATACAATCCCCACAAGCCTTTGCTCCACTTCTCCAAAATGCTTTGTAATCTCACGGGAATTCTGAGGTGGGCCGAGATCGAGGAAGAATTTAAGCTGGTGGCAAAGGTTTTTGGCTCTCTTTGCTCTCTCTTTTGGACTTCCGTTTTGGAGCAGAGGCGTCTCTTCCATGATGTAAGGTTAATTTGTCTAGGCCTCTGGCCTAGGCACATGTTTCTTACTTGTATATTCTTTAATCCTTAATCCTTAATAAACCCTGGAGGGGATGTGGCAAAGTAGGGACATTAATTCATTGCTGGTGGAGTTGTGAACTGATCCAACCATTCTGGAGGGCAATTTGGAACTATGCCCAAAGGGCGACAAAAGAATATCTACCCTTTGATCCAGCCATAGCACTGCTGGGTCTGTACCCCAAAGAGATAATGGACACAAAGACTTGTACAAAAATATTCATAGCTGCGCTCTTTGTGGTGGCCAAAAACTGGAAAATGAGGGGATGCCCATCAATTGGGGAATGGCTGAACAAACTGTGGTATATGTTGGTGATGGAATACTATTGTGCTCAAAGGAATAATAAAGTGGAGAAGTTCCATGGAGACTGGAACAACCTCCAGGAAGTGATGCAGAGCGAGAGGAGCAGAACCAGGAGAACATTATAAACAAAGACTGATACACTGTGGTATAATCGAATGTAATGGACATCTCCATTAGTGGCAGTGTAATGTCCCTGAACAACTTTCAGGGATCCAGGAGAAAAAAAAACACCATTCATAAGCAAAGGATAAACTATGGGAGTGGAAACACCGAGAAAAAGCAACTGCCTGAATACAGAGGTTGAGGGGACATGACAGAGGATAGACTTTAAATGAACACTCTAATGCAAATACTAACAACAAAGCAATGGGTTCAAATCAAGAAAACATCTAATGCCCAGTGGACTTACGCGTCGGCTATGGGGGGTGGGGGGAGGAAAAGAAAATGATCTATGTCTTTAACGAATAATGCTTGGAAATGATCAAATAAAATATATTAAAAAAAATCCTTAATAAACCTCTAAAAAAATATAATACTCCTTGCAGAGAAAAACTAATTTCTACCTGCCTCAGTCTCCCCATATTCCTAAATTTTAATCTTTACAGCTGGAGGACTTTAGAGTGCAGCCGCTTGAGTGCCTGGCTGGCATTTTGGATCCTGGCATTAATCCCATGGTCTAGGGACCCATCGTTGGTGATGGTGCTGCCCAGGTACTTGAAAGTGTTGACGTTAGAAAGCTGTGTGCTGTCGATTGTAATGCACGGCTGGTTCGTTGGCCTCCCTGGTGCAGGTTGGAACAGCACCTCTGTTTTGCTGAGGCTGATAGTCAGGCTGAACAGTTTTGTTGCGGTGGAGAACCTGTCCACAATGGTTTGGAGATGATTTTCTTGGTGGGCCATGAGAGCACAGTCATCTGCGAAGAGAGCTTCCAGGATGAGTCTCTCTGTTGTCTTTGTTTTTGCAGTCAGGCGGCAAAGGTCGAATAGTGAGCCATCCAGTCGGTATTTGATGTAGACGCCCAGGTCTAGATCCATCACAGCATGTCGTAATACCTGGGTGAAGGATAGGTTGAATAGTACCAGATCGAGGACACAGCCTTGTTTCATGCCATTGGAGATGTTGAAGCGATCAGAAGTTTCTCCACCAGATAGGACTTCCCCTGTCATGTCGACATGAAAGAGCTGGATCAGTTTGATGAATTTTGCTAGGCAACTGAGCTTGCTAAGGATCACCCACAATGTGTCCCTGTTCACTGTGTCGAATGCCTTTGTCAGGTCTATGAAGACAATGTAGAGACTCAAGTTCTGCTCAAGGCATTTTTCCTGCATTTGCCTCACCATGAAGACCATGTCGATGGTGCTACGATCTGGTCGGAAGCCACGTTGTGATTCAGGCAGGTTTTTCTCTGAAACAGATGACAGGATTCTGTTGAGTATAACACGGGTGAGGATCTTTTCAGCAGTGGAGAGTAGTGAGATGCCTCTGTAGTTGTCACAGGCTGCTCGTGGGCCTTTATTTTTGTATAGGGCTACAATGGAGGCATCTCTGAGTTCTGGGGGCATGTCTTCCTCTTCCCATATACTGGTCAGCACTATGTGGAATGCCTGGAGCATCTTTCCATTTAAGGCCTTGTACCTCATTTGGGATCCCGTCTTTACAGGGATCCTTGCCTTGCCTGCACTCATTTGTTTAATGGCTTTTTGGACTTCCTCTATTGAAGAAGGGACGTCAAGTTGTTCAATGGTGCGATTTTGGGGGATCTGGTCAAGGGCGCTTTGGTCGACTGAAGAGGGTCGGTTGAGAACCTGACTGAAGTGTTCTTTCCACTGTTGCTGATGCCTTTTTTATCTTTTATGAGAGTGTCACCGTCAGAGGATAGCAAGGGAGTGGTGGTAGGTTTTAATGGTCCATAGACAGTCTTGAGGGCAATGAAAAATTGTTTGTAGTTTTTCATATCAGTAAAGCACTGGATTTCTTCTGCCTTTTTTCCCCACCATCGGTCTTGAATCTTCCTGATCTCACACTGCGCCATGGCTTGGAGAGACTTTAATCTGTCCTTTTTAGGAGCATAATTTGGGTTATTTTGCCACTCCATAAAGACTTTGTTCTTTTTGCTCAATAGGTCTTCAATAGCAGTGTTGTTCTCATAGAACCAGTCCTGGTGGTTGCGTTGTTTGGGGCCTAGCACTGCCTTTGATGTTTCCTTCACTGCGTCTCTGAACTGGTTCCATTTCTCGGTTGAGCTTCCAGTGAGTGGTCCCTTGGCAGACAGCTTGTCGTCCAGGCAGGACTGGAATGTTTGCAAATAAGATGGATCTCTAAGATGACTCATGTTGTAAAATGTGCAAACTGTCTGGGAGTGTTTTGGATGGCGAGGCCCAATGCGCATTTGAAGAGTCGCTCTAACCAATCGGTGGTCTGTCTAGCATGCAACTCCTCTCATGGCTCTGGTGATCTTTACATCCTGGATGTCTCGCCGGTGTACAATGATGTAGTCAATGTATCCACGTTGTTTATATTTCTCAAGAAAACCCCATGGACAAAGATCATATGGACATAAAGAGTCAGATCGAACTGAAATGACTGAACAGCATTAATTATCTTTTTTTCTTCATTTTTTATTGTCATGCATACTTCCATATTGGTCATTGTTGTAAGAGTACACTCATGCATAGCCAAAACCCCAAAATAAAACCAAAGATACAGATATGAAAGGCAACTCAAATAGTTCTTTCTCTGGAGGTGGATACTGTTCCCCATCATAAGTCTCTCAGGATTTCCCCAGATTATTGCCTTGCTGAGAGTAGTCAAGTTTTCAAAAATAATCATGGTCCAATATTGAACAGCATTACTTATCCAGAAATCTTCTTTAGCCCTCTCATCAAGCTCAAATTTTGGTTCTTTGCAATTTCTACTAATTTTTCCTAGTTCTATTTTCTGGAACCAAGCAGACCAAGTATGTTTCATATTGTTAAAGTTAATTGCGTAGCCCTTACCATTCTTCCATTTTAGAATATAATACATAACCTTTGAATCCCTTGAATACAGCTACGTATTTTCCCCAAAGTCTTGCCTTCTTTGCATTTAGCACTCCCAGGTGCTTCTACAAGTCCTTCTGTGACTTATTGAGGCTTCCCATAAGCACTACAGAATCTCACAAAGAAATCATTATATTAGGAAATGTATCTATAGATGTAACTATAGGCTTAAGGTATTAATTTAAAAAAATAAATACATAGGAATACAAAACTTACTCAGAAGCTTTATAAAATCAGGGGGCAGGTGGCTGGCTCATGGAATAGAGCACTGGGCTAGAATCAGGAGATCAGAGTTCAGATTTGGGCTGACAATTACTAGCTATGTGACTTTGGGCAAGTCTCTTGACCTTTGTCTCAGATTCCTAATCAGTAAAACAAGAACTCTAATAGTACTAATTCACAGGGCTATTTTGAAGATACAGATGAGATACATATAAAGGACTTTGCAAAACTCAAAATTCCATATGAATGGTGAAGATGATGATGGTGCATGACAAAATACCTTGATGTTCAGCCTCATTGCTCCAGAACATTTCCCAGAGCACAAAATCCTAAAAGTACAATGACATTGTAATGAATATTGAGCTACATTCCAAGAAGTCCTGTTCAGTGGCCATTTTACTTAAATTTTTCCTGAACAAATGCATTCATGATTTACTTCAAAGTCAATCTAATGAATCTTTTTCCTTCTGCCTACTAAAGGAGTCAGAGATTGATAGTGGGAGGGGACAGGATCATACATAACCAATTGTCATTTTTTCAGTAAAATTCAGCTGTTATATTTTTTCAGGAAAACTGGTTTTGGATCTTTTCAATGAAGGAAATGTGAAATCTCTTGTCTCTGTCTCTGTCTCTGTCTCTCTGTCTCTGTCTTTGCCTCTCTGTCTTTCTCTCTCTTTGAATAGCAGAATTTGGTATCGAGGCAGTGCAGTACAGTGGACAGTGTGCTAGATTTATAGTCAGAGGCTTGGATTTTGCCCTTAAAGGCTGTGTGATCTTGGCCAAGTCACTTACTTTCTCTATATTTCAGATGACTCTTAAAGGCCCTTCAATGTCTAAACCTGTGATTATATAAAATGTAGTTCAGAGGATGAATTAGCCAAAGCAATGCAGCATACTGCCCCCTCAAAAGGACCTCTGGTCACCAGTCAAGTATCTATTTGCTACTTCTTTCTGGAAGCTTCTTGTTGAGAGGGCACATTCCAGCTGCCAGGCTATTTTCTGGTTTGCTTTGTTTCCTGACTGCAAAGCGTAGCCCACACAGGGGCAGAACAGGCATAGGGAATTCTTCTACAGAAGAAGCATGGTGTTTAGCATAGGCATAGCTCCCCAAAGGGGAAAATAGAGGAGGATGGTTTTCCTCTGCATAGAAGCCAATCCCATTTGCATGTGAAAAGTATGCATTTTAAAATATTTCACTAAATAAGGAAAAAATTATGGCAGAATCTTTTTCTGAGTCACAGAGAAGGAAAATGAGGAGCCTTCTGGCTTTCAATGGCAAAAACGAATAGCAACTGCATCTGAGATATCAGCCTGAATTTATAACTTCACTCGTATGACTTTTTGGAGACAGCAATAAATTATTTAACATAGACAGAAAAATCAGAAATTGGGAGTTAATTTTTAAAGGACCCTGGGGCATAATTGATGCTTCAGAAACTGAACATCAAACATAGCAGAAGAAAAAAAGTATATTTTATAGAACTTAGAATGGACTTAATATGGAAACAGAGGCATCTTTGTTCCAAAGATCTACAGCCATTTCTTTCAATTTACTTTAGCACCCAGAAGGGAAAAAGATTATTTTGAAAGGCAGGACATTTGGATATTATAATAACAATTGTTAATATTTTATATTATTTTAAGGTTTACAAAGAAATTTACAGATGTTTTTGCATTTGCTCCTTACAACCACCTAATTGAGGTAGGTGTAATTTTTTTACGTGATTTACCACTGAGGTAAAAGAGACTGAGAGATGTTAAATAACTTCCCTAAGGAATTTCATGAGAACTGAAATGACCTCCAGGAATTGATGCAGAGTGAAAGGAGCAGAACCAGGAGAACATTGTATACAGAGACTGATACACTGTGGTACAATAGAATGTAAAGGACTTCTCTACTAGTAGTAATGCAATGATCCAGAAAAATTTGGAGGGGCTTATGAGAACGAACACTATCCACTTCCAGAGAAAGAACTGTGGGAACAGAAACACAGAAGAAAAACAACTGTTTGCTTACATGGACTGATGGGGATATGATTGGGGATATAGACTCTAATTGATCACCCGAGTAGAAATATCAGTAATACGGTAATAGGTCTTGATCAATTATATATGTAAAACCCAGTGGAATTGTGTGTTAGCTATGGGAGGGGTTTTGGTGGAGGGAAAGAACATGAATCTTGTAACCATGGAAAATTTTTCTAAATTTATTAAATAAAATTTTCCAAAACCTGAGAAAAATAAAAATAAATAAACTTCCCTAGGGTCACTTAACTAGGAAGCTCTGAAGCAGGATTGGAAATGAGAAAATTCTGAGTCCTGTTTCCATAGTCAAACCAGTGGCACTTAGCTATCTCCTTGATCTCAAGTAATATTGAAGAAATGGTGCAATGGAGAAAATACTGGATTTGGGGTCAAGTAACCAACATGTGAATTTCATCACTGTTAGGGACATAGTATGTAGGATCTTGGGTCAAATTTGGACCTTAGTTTTCAATTTGTAAAGAAGTTGGACTAGATAACCTCTAAACTCCTTTCTACCTTTTTCTTATACTTAAATATGCCCTGTATATGGATAGATAGATAGATATAAATGTGCCTAAATTTATATATGCATATATATTTATGTGTATATGTATTATCTAAAGACTACTTTTATAAGGAACGCTTAACATTATAGGTTATATCCTACATGATTACCTTCCATCTACTTTGTTTTTAATCTTGTATGTTTTTGTTTCGTATAAGGCAGATAGGTGTTAAGTGAATAGAATGCATGGCTTGGAGTCAGGAAGATGAGTTCATATTTGACCTTAAACACTTACTAGCTTTGTGAACCTGGGCAAGTCAGTAAAACATATTTGCCTCAGTCTCCTCATCTGTAAAGTAAATGGGAGAAGAAAATGGTAAAATATTCCACTATCTTTGCCAAGAAAACCTCAAATGGGGTCATGAAGAGTCAAACACAACAAAAATAAGTATTATTATATATACATATACATGCATATATAAAATCTCTATTATTATTTTATTTATTTAGAATATTATTCCATGATTATATGATTCATTATCTTTCTCAGCCCTCTTACCTCCCCCCTCCTGGAGCTGACAAACAGTTACACTTGGTAATAAATATATCATTGTTCAAAACCTACTTCCATGTTATTCATATTTTCATTAGAGTCATCTTTTAACACCAAAAGCCCAATCATATGCCCATCAAACAATGTGATCAATTGTATGTTTCTGTTCTCTCATACATTTCTCTGAATGTGGATAGTGTTCGTTTTCATAAATTCCTCTGGATTGTCCTGAATCATTGCATTGCTGTCAGTAGAAAAGTCTACTACATTCTATTGTGCCACAGTATATCAGTCTCTGTGTACAATGGTCTTGTGGCCCTGCTCCTTTTGCTCTGCATAAATTCCTGGAGGTTTTTCCAGTCCACGTGGAATTCCTCCATTTCATCATTCCTTTCAGCACAATAGTATTCTGTCACCATCAGATAGCACAATTTGTTCCCCAACCATTGGACAGCCCCTCGTTTTTCATTTGTTTTGCCACCACAAAGAGTATGGCTATAAATATTTTATACAAGTCTTTTTCCTTATTATCTCTTTGGGATACAAACCCAGCAGTGGTATGTCTGGATCAAAGGGTAGGAAGTCTTTTAAAGCCCTTTGGCAAAATTTCAAATTGCCCTCCAGAATGATTGGACCAATTCACAACTCCACCAGCACTGTATTAGTGTCCCATTTGTGCCACATCCCCTCCAGCATTTATCACTTTCCTTTGCTGCCATATTTTGTCCTTACTTTTTAGCTTTGCCCTTTGGAAGGAATTAAAATGTAGGGTTTAACTAAATATATGAGAATTCTAAGCTAATGCTGTGGCCACAGATTTTACAATATTATAGCTCAAGTCAAATTGACTTTCAGTAGCTTTATTTACAAAGAGGTGGAACAAGTGAAAGTAGAGAAATGTAATAATAGAGGGTACATAGTAAGAAATCTGGCCTATCACCCTAAATGTTGCTCAGTCCTAGGCTCATCCCACACAGGGTTTATTAATCCCTCAGCTGGAAAACTTGGTGGTGAATTAAGCAAGTGTTCCACCCACATGGCCTCCTCCAAGAACAGGAGGCTTCTCTAGAACTAATATCTCCAGAAGCCAGAAAAGGAGAATCAGTTTCTCACTCACCTGAACAAAAGTTCTGAAGGAGAAGATCCAGGAGCAGAATTACCAGAAGTATCCTACAAACCAGAGTCCCAGGTAAAAATTCCAAGTCACAGCTCTAAGCCACAGTCCCAGTCTAAAATGCTCCAATCTGAAAATTCAGGATGAAGACCTCTTGGATAGGAAATTCATCACCATATATAGTCCTTTTTTATGTCACTTCCTGTCCTTTCCTCCACTTTACAGGGACCAATTGCAGTCTTTAAATTTGTTAGCATTGCTCAGGGGGGTTTTCACCCACTTTTAGTAAGTGGTTTGCAAACCTGCCCTACTTAGTGTTAAGTAGAGGTGTTTTCAGTTTTTATTGATTAATTTAAAAATAGGCAAGGGGAGAGTCAATCTCATCTTCACACCTTCAAGTCAATTCAATCAGTATTTATTAAATACCTTAATAATGACAACTTAGTTAAATTCAGGGGCTACAAAGATAACAAAGTCCTGGCTTACATTCTACTGGGAAGAAACAACAGTGTTCAATCAAGGAAACATTTGTGAAGTGCTTGTTATGTGTCAACCATTACATAAATACAAAAATTAGAAGAGGAAAATATTTCTACTCACAAGTAGTATATGTTCTCTAAGGGTAAGAAAAAATGTATACCTCTAAGAGTAACTAGAAAGAAACTTTAGAGAAACAGACCCTAGTATTAAGCAATCCTAAGAAAAAATAGCAGATAGAGACAAATAGACACATATACATAAAGAAGCAGAAAGACTGTGTGTGTAAGTATATGTATACATACATAGAGAATGAATGAATAAATGAAATAAAAAAGCATGTCAAATATTTAACAACCTTTCTGACCCCTTCACGAAAACTATGGGCCAGTAAAATGATTTGAGAATTCCCTACACTATCATGAATTAGCTGGTGATTCCTACTGAGTTCCATGAACTATGTAAAAGTTATTTACTTGCCTAGGGTCACATAACTAATGTTATCTTACAGTTAGTTATATATGTTAGAGTCAAGTTTTGAAAAGAAGTATTTTTGATTCTCCATCCAGACTTTTATCTTTTGTCCATGTCACACTGCTTTTCTAATAAGAAATAAGAAAATGAAATGACAGAATAATTCTTACTCCATCTGCCTTGCAGGGTTATCATGGAGGATTTAATGAGATAAGGTATCTTATCTCTTAGATAAGGTATATAAGGCACTTTGTAAATTCTAAAATTCTGTTTTGCTATCTCTATGCTTCTGTTTCTGTCTCTCTGACTCTATCTGTTTGGCACTGAATCATTGTCTCTTTCCATCCGTGTCTCTTTCTCCCTCTGTTTTATACCCTTTCCCTCCCCCTCCAAGTGCCCACCACCTCTCTACATTATCTTGTATGTACTATTTTATGTTGACTCTCCCATTAGAGTATAAATTCCTTGATAACATGGACTATTCCTCACAAATGACACTGCAATTTCTGGCTCTGTGCCTTGAAGAGGTGGGATACCGACTGGAAAATTATAGTTACATTGTACCATGTGGGGTGACCAGAGAAGCTACAGAAGAGAGCTACAGAAGCTCTGATTTTTCCTCTACCTAGAATGCTTTCCCTCCTTGTCTCTGACTCTTAAATCCCTAGCTTCCTTCAATACTCAGGTCAAGTATCATCTGCCATATGAAACCTTTCTTGATCCTACTAGATTATCAGATACTAATGGTTTTGTATAATTGAAAATCTGTTACCCAAAAAAAGAACTACATTTCCTAGGAGCCCACTGACTTCCTGTAGACAGGGGATATTAGGTGGGGACGTGGAGGGTCCCGTCCTCTTTTTGGCCCTGTTGGTGATCATGGTGGTGGTGAGTGGGGATTTTGAAATGGGTTGATCAGCCATGGGCACATGGTCTTTATTTTTGTATCCCTTTATTCCTTTATTTACAATGATCATTAATAAATCTCCTAAAATATATAATATTATATATATTGAGATTAATTTTAATTTTTTTCATTGATGGCAACTACTAGTTGGAGAAGAACCTCTCAATTTTTTTTAAGATAGCCTAGATAAAATTTTTTTAAGCCACATTTCTCCTACCAAGGCTTTTTTCCCACCCCACTCACCCTTGCAAACTCTGAGAGAACTCCAAACTCTCTTTGGAACTGCTGCCTTTTTTTGCCCCTACTTTTTGCCTAGTTGCTCTATTTTTAGCCAGTGGATTCTTGGTGAAGAAGAGATAAGCCACTTCTCATACCTATCTGCTTGAGCCCATGTTCCTCAGTTCCTCACTGCATCCCCCAGCAATCCTCCTCCTGATCTCTGGTCCCACTCCTACTCCTGCTCCTGAGTTGGCCTCCACCCTGACACCAATCACTGTTGCTGGTCCTGCTACTGCTGCTAATCCAGCTTCCTGGGTTCTCCCAGCCATCCACTCCTGATCTTCTTGATCCTGATCGCTCCTCCTCCTTCCCCAGTCCCAGTCCCTGATTTCTCCCCTGATTCTTAGATAAGATAAGTGAAAGGATCAGTGCACTCATGAATAGTAGAAGCTATTTGAAATAGTCAAGGTACTGCTCTTTCACAGAGTACACCATGCTTGTAATATTTACTTCCTGCTTGGAAGAGTAAAAACTTTTTTCCCTTCTCCTCCCCCCAAGGAAAAATGCTAGGGAGCAGTTTGGTTCCCCAGTCACATGGAATACCAGATGGCTGGTAGTTGCTGCTGTGTCTTCAGAATTCACAAACTTGGAGCCACTCTCTGGGATGCTGGTAAAAAAACTGGGGTGTCTTTTCTTTAGACACCAATTAGCCTCCTAACTCCTTCTCCATGTGGCTGTGAAACCAAACTGCTCCCTAGCATTTTTCCTTGTGGGGAAGGAGAAGGGAAAAAGTTTTTACTCTTCTAAGCAGAAAGAACATATTACAAGCCTGGTGTATTCTATGATAGAGCAGTACCTTGACTATTTCAAATAGTTTCTACTATTCATGAGTGCACTGATCCTTTCACTTATCTTGCCTGAGAATCAGGGGAGAAATTCATCTCCCTACAACTCTTTGCCATTTGGACCTGCCCAGTCTCTAAGATTTATCCAGTTTGAGATTCCTCAAACCCATGTTCTCCCTCACTATGGAAAATACCACAGTTCTAAAAAAGGAATCTGAATGGATAGAGAAATTAACTTTAAAGAGACTGGAGGTGAATTTTTTTTCCATTTGAATTAGTTTATTTAGTCAATTTAGAACATTGGCTCTTAGCTACAATAATCACATTATCCCCCCCCCACCCTTCCTACAGCCAATGCATAATTTCATTGGGTATTGCTTGTGACCTTAATCAGAACCCATTTCCATGTTGTTGTTTACATTAGGATGTCCATTTACAGTCTACATCCCCAACCATATCCCTTCGATCCATGTATTCAAGCAGTTGTTTTTCTTCAGGGTTTTTACTCCCACTGTGTTTCCTCTGAATGTGGATAGTGGTTTTTCTCATAGATTCCTCCAAGCTGTTCAGGGTCATTGCATTGAGACTAATGGAGAAGTCCATTGAATTAAATTGTACCACAGTGTATCAGTCTCTGTGTACAATGTTTTCCTGGTTCTGCTCCTCTCAGTCTGCATCAATTCCTGGAGGTTGATCCAGTCCCCATGAAATTCTGGAGGTGAACATTTTAAGCTTCTTCAGACTCCATTGTTTTATGAATGTCTCTGCATTTTATTGTGCTTTGTTGATTGTCTGCTTTAAGATTTAATTTTGTTGTTTTGAGTTCATACATTAATATATTCAATATTATTCTGTTACACTGAATCAGTTTAATCTACTGTTTTAACTATTAGATACATTCTGTTACCTTTCCCCTATAACTATATTGAACAAAATATTGTAAAGCCCATGAACAGCTTTTTCTTCCATATTGCATTTGTTAAGTGCCACATAGATGATGGGTGAACTCAAACTGGCTAACCACCTTTGGAGAATTTAATGAGCTAATAATTTAAATGTTAATCCAAATGGGTCTTTAGAAATAATTAACTAGTGTTTTCTGAATGGATGAATTTTTTAAATATTTATATTATAAAGAATGTTGTAGAGAAACAAAAAAAAATGTTCCTACCAAGGTGTTTATATGAAGCAGGAAGCCAAAAAGAGCTCCTGCAAAATTCTTCAGTTTAATTTACTTCCACCAGAACAACCTAGATTTCTTAGTGATATTCTAGACCCAAATAAGTTTTACTTTGTTTAAAAATATATTTGCCAAGGTTGAAAGATTTGCTACATCTGTAAAAATTATGACAAATATCCATCAATTTATAGGGGTTGTTTTGTCATACAGCAACTTATATGAAATATGATGGGTAAGATAGAATTCAAGATCCCAATGGATCTAGATGCTCTTCCCTCTCAGAGTTGATTTCCCTGGGAGTAAGATTTAAGTAAAAACTCTCTTCCTCTCCTTCTTATAGGAGTTTTCTTCCCCTCCCCTTCTCGTGTGAATCTTTGTGTGAGAAAGATTATTCTATTTGGTCTTTCTTTTCCACCTATTTACACGTTACATTTTCCCCACATGTTAATATACATAGATTGATATAAATGTAGTCCTTATAGAAGAGAGTTTGAGTAAAAGAAAAAGATAACATTTTTGTCCTTTTCCCTTTCCTTCATATTTACCTTTTCAGGTATTCCATGCTCTTTGTTTTACGGTGTCAAACTTTCCACAGAGCTCTGGTCTTTTCTTTGCAAAAACTTGGAAATCTATTTTGTTGAATGCCCATACTTTCCCATGGAAGTATATAGTCAGTTTTGCTGGATAGATGATTCTTGGTTGAAGACCCAGCTCTCTTGCCTTTCTGAAAATCATGTTCCATGCCTTACAGTCATTCAGAGTGGAACTTGCAAGGTCTTGTGTGACCCTGATTGGCATTCCTTTATATGTAAATTGTCTTTTTCTGGCTTCCTGTGGGATTTTTTCTTTTTTTTGAGAGCTTTGGAATTTGGCAATTACATTCCTGGGAGTTGTCTTTTGGGGATTTAGTGTAGAGGGTGTTCTGTGAGCTCTGTCAGTGGCTGTATTGCCCCCTTGTTCTAGAATCTCTGGGCAATTTTCTTTGATTATCTCTTGTATTACGATGTCGAGTTTGCTGTTTATTTCTGGCTTTTCTGGAAGTCCAATTATTCTTAAATTATCTCTTCTTCCTCTGTTTTCCAAGTCTGTCACCTTGTCAGTGAGATATTTTATGTTCTCTTCTAATTGCTTGGTCTTTTGGCTTTGCTTTATTAATTCTTGCTTGTTGTCTTCGAGTTGCCTGATTCTGACTTTTAAAGCCTGGTTTTCCTTTGCAGTTTGGTCAAACTGGCTTTGTAGATGCTTGAATTTCTTTTGCATTATTTCCCACTTTTCCTCCCAGAGAGCTTCCATCTTTTTGATCCTTTCCAATTCAAATTCTTCATGGGTTTGTGGAGAGTTTCAATTTCCTTTGGAAGGGTTCGGAGCATTTGCTTGTGTTTCCTCTTCTATCTCCTCTGTATTTTGTATTTTTGCTCCATAAAATGTGTCCAAAGTCGCCCCCTTCTTCTTGTTTTCCTTGAATTTTGGGGCTTTTGTGCTTCTGTGGAGTTTGCCATCTCTATTTGAGTGGGGAGGACTAGCTTTTCTTATCTCTGTCTGGCGTTCAGAGGTTTTAGACATAGGCAGATTGTCTGTTCTATGCAGTTGTTGTTCTGTCTTCCTGGGGAAGCCAGGAATTGCTGGTGTTTCCATGTTACTGCCCTCCTCGTTTCCCTCCTGATGCTTCTACATTGCCTTAGTTCCACACTCTGGGGCTGGCTTGGCCCTTTACGCAGGATGTTTGTTTCTGTGCCTTAGCTGGCCAGGAGAGCCAGCACTCTGAGGGGGGAGGGGCTGCGGCTTCTGGGAGCTAGGAGGGCTCCTTAAAGGATTAGCTTTCCCTGGGTTGAACTGAGTATGCCCTGAGGCAGGGACCTTCTGTGAGACTCCGATGGAAGGATCCAGCCAGTGGGTTACAAGCTCCCCCCGTCTCTCTCTGTTTCCCTGCTGTCTGGGTGCCCCTGCGACTGTGTCAAGTTGTTTTCAGGAAGTGGCCTTCAGAATAGCCATCCCTGAGGCTCTGAGGTTCCCTCTGCTGCCTTGGACTCTGCACTCTGGGTTGGGGGGGATGGGTCTTGGGACCTTCCTTCTGCCTACCCCTAAGGTCTGAGTGATCTTGGGTTCTGGCTTTTGGGGGGGCCCTACCTTTTGATCCAGGTCCAGGAGGAGGATTCCCGGGGTCTATGCTGTTGATCGTTTTGAATTTTGGTGCCCTAGGAGCATATAGTTTGAGTTCGGTAGGGAAGAGTTTCTGGAGATCTGAACTTTAGCTTTCTCTAAGCCGCCGTCTTGACCGGAAGTTCGTAAATATAGATTTTGAACAATGATTCATGTAAAACCCAGTGGAATTGCTCAATGGCTCCAAGAGGGCTAAGGGAGGAGGAGAGGGAAAGAACATAAATCATATAACCATGTAAAATATTTTACATTAATCAATTAAATAAAAATTTAAAAGAGAATATGAGCTCTTTGAAGACACAGTAATTTGCATTTATATTGTAAACGTCTGGCACAGGGCTTTACACATAGGAGGCATATAAATGATATTCATTGGATTGGCTTTCATATTCAGGACCCTTGCCACCATTCCCAGAGAAACTTTGGAGCCTTGCTTTATGCAATTCTGTTGAATACTTCTCTAAGACTGGGATCAAAAACACATCATTATGCCTTAACTAGGTAAGAAGTTTTTGCCCTAGAATGACATTGAATGTGATTCAGGCTAATGAAATTTGGTGTGCTTCATTTGGGAAGATAATAAATATCTATTAAATACCTACTATTTCCCAGGCACTGAACTAAGTGGTGTAGTTCCTGGATCATTGTCTGCATTGAGATCTAGGAGCAAACAGTACTCATATGTTTATAAGGAATTATGTGAGTTACCAGATTCAACACATATGCCTTCTCAAGCTTGAACCCTAGACTCTTTATGTACTTGTAGTAAAGTGAATCACAGACATTTGGGGAAGAAGAGTGATATATACCTACCATTCTTATTTATATTGCCTTAGTAGATACTTTTTTCTGAAAGTTATGTAGCACAGGCAAACTAAATAGATTCCTAACTGATAAAATTAGGAGAATGTGTGATGGTGGGGGGCTCAAGCTGATGTCAAGTAAAAGACTCTCCTGATCCTTCAAATGTGCCTGAAGGATAGACAAAGCTGTCCTGGCTCTGAGTGAGTGAAGAGTAGATATACTATGTGTATATGTGTACCTATGTGTATACATAAATATAGCAAATGAATGACTTATGAATCTAGCTTATATATGCATTTCTCTTTTCTCTAACTATGGGATCACTGATTTAAAGCAGAAGGGAAACTTAGAGGTTATTGAGTCCTACTCTTTAATTTTTTAATGGAAAGAACTAAATCAAAGCTCAGAAAGATTGTGACTTTCCCAAGATACAATGACTGACTAGTAAATGTTCAAGGTAGTCATCAAAACAAAATCTCACTCACTCTAAGTTCAGTAGTTTCTCTTTTAACATTTTATTCATTTTTCTTTTCTAGCTAAATTCTATCCATCCCTCGATACTTAGTTTGCTTTCCATTTGTTCTATGAAGACTTCTTTGGAATTAGCAAGTTTGAAGTCATGTTTTTAACCTTTTTTCCTACCTCAGTACATTTTTTGAATTGGGGATTTGTTTTGGCAAGCTATAAAAGAATAAGGAGAATGGTTTCGTTATTTTGACTACAAGCTACTGATGATGAATGGTACATGCATTGATGCAGATATAGATGTTAGAATAGAGTAGAAGTTTCTCAAGAAACTTGATTTACCACTGAATATCTCCCTGTATAATAATGTTTTGGGGTACTATGGTTTGAAAAGAAACATTGCTATAGAGATGTTAAGAAATCTTCAAAAAATAAATTTATTTATGCAGAAAAAGACTTCTTTGATGATTCATATTGTCCCTTCCTATTCTATTATTCCTATTATTTCATTATCTTATTCTTATGACCCAAATTATCTTTTACTTACATGTTGTTTTGAATTTTTTATGCCACTCTTTTGTCCTCCACCACTTTTTAGTTCCTTAAGGAAAGAATATGACTCTTTTGTTGATTTCCATAGTTTCTAGCGCAGGTTAGAAGGAACTTTAAAGACCGCTGAGCCAACTGGAGGACATAGTTGATAGAGTACTGAACCAGGGGTCAGAAGATCTGAGTTCAGACTTGGCCCCAGACATTTACCAGTTGTGTAACCCTGAGAAAGTCTCTCAACCTCAGTTTCCTCATTATAAGATGTAAATAGTACCATTTACCACCTAGGGTTGTTGTGAAGATTAAATGACATTTTATTTATAAAACATTTTGAAAACTATAAGTGGCACTCCAAAAAAATCTATTTAACCCATGGTATATCTAAAAAGTGGTCATTCACATTGGACTAGAAGGCCTCTAGTGAAAAGAAGTCCACCATCTCTTTAGGCAGCCTATTTCACATTTGGGTAATTCTTTATGTTAGAAAATCTTTCTTTATGTTGAGCCTGTACTGGTAATTCAACAATTTCCAAGCATGGTTGCTAGGTGTATTCTCTAGGCGCAGGTGGAATAAGCCTAATCTCTGTTCTATAGGACAAGCCCTTGAATGCTTGAAGGCATCAAACATGTCTTTTCTTCTCCCATGTAGTATTCTCACTTCCTCACTTACCCTTATATTGTATGATTCTCATTTCTCTCAATCTTTTAGAAAAGCAGTTCTTTAATTTTGTTTGGTGTTATCTATGTCTTTCCTAAAATGAGGAGCCTAGACTTGAAATTAACATGGGATGAGATCAGTTTAATCTCTTCACCTGAACTCAGTTTCTCTTGTTGTTATCTAAGACTACATTTGTATTTTGCCTGCCAAGCACCATGCTGGATCAAGCCCTCTGCTTTAGAGTTAAATTTATTAATTTTTTATATTTGTATACTGGAAGATTCTTTCTTCTCTTAAATTTCCTAAGTCAGAACCAACTTTATTCTGGTAAATTGATTTCTCTGAAATGTGACAAGAGTAGAAAGAAGACTGGATCTGGGTTCATATTCCACCTCCAAGATTTTCTAACTTCATAATCATGGGAAAATCATTTTCATTTTAACTTTCTGAATTTAAGTTTCTTCATCTATAATATAATAGGGAGGGTAAGAAGAAGTGTTCTAAATAGTTATAAATATGTGATAAAAGGTTTATTAATATGAAGAGTGTAGAATGGGAAGTGAATCAGGGAATGACTTACTTCTAAACCCACCCAATTATTAAAACCTAAACTTTCTAAATTATCCTAAATGATCTAATTAAATGAGTAATTAAAGAAAAAGAGGGACTTGTAAAGTCCACAAGGGCCTAAGATTCTCACAACACCAGAGTCCTCCTTCAGGTCAAACAGCCTCAGGATGAAGAATCCTTCACAGGTTTCAAGGGTGAATGAGGATTAACAAACACACACACACTGCAAACCAGTGTGGGGTAATCCCTCACTCAACCGCTCCTTGAAGATGGTCCAATTCCCTGGCAGCTCCACAGTTATTTTTCTTTGGAGAGAGACACCTCCACACCTTCTCTGTCTACTTCCAGAGTCCACCAACCCTCTCTTCAGCAACTGACTCCGTGTCCAGTCTCAGTCCTGGGAGTTCTGAGTGGAATGTTGGCCCTGCAACATCTCTTTCATTCAGCTTTGCAAAGTCCCTTTACTACAATAAAAACAAAATGACAAAACCTAAAATATTTCAATATGCTGTCATAGAGTACAAATTCTTCTTGGATATTTAAAATAATTTGCAAAGTACTCTATCAATTTCAGTTATTTTTATCATGATACACTTTCCTCACAAAAATGCTGTTAATTGAACAGATATAATTTAATAGTACCTTTTTACAAAAAAGGAAACTAAGTCTTAGAGAATATAGACTTTGCACTGGCTCAGGTGTTCTGATTATAAGTCCAGGGCTAAGAAGAGAATATTTGGATTCTTGTTGTTTCTTATTCTTGTTTGTTTGTTTGTTTTCCTATAATGGAGGTGGAATTACAGGGGATGTTAGGCTATCTGGTCCATTGAGGCTATTGCCTCTGACTTTGTATCACTGCAACTGCATCTGAATCACACAAATTACTCGCATGAATAGTCTTTCCTGAAGGCAGATCATCTTTCATGCTAGATGATGTGGAATTCTGAACAGCAGCAAGCCATGTAGGGCAAATCCACTTGCAGCCCCAGATTGTGCTGTTGAAGGGAAATAAAATGAGAAAACTATACCAAAAAAGGCAACCCCACCAAAGTGGGGCCAGACAAGAAGTGCAGTGTGAGCTTTGCTTTGGCAAGCCAACATATTTATACCAGATTTCTAAACTGAAAGCATGGAGGGCTTGAACTCCAAAGAGCTTTTTCTGGCTGGATACACATACTCTGGGTTGGCTTAGCTGTGCAAACACTGGGATCAGTTCAGTACCTGTTACTGCAAAACAAAAGGGGTGGAAAGGGAAAGCCAGGCACTTTCTTTCCACACTCTTCTTTCAGAAGGAGAATAGTTCAAAAATAAAATTTGTTGCTAAGACTCACAGGAGCACAAAGAAATCATGGCTCTGTGGAGAGAATGCTGAATTTGGAAGCAGACCTACCTGGGTTTGATCTTACCTCTGCCACTTTTACCAGTTGTGTGCCCTGAGTCAAGACACAATTTCTTGGGCCTCAGCTTCCTTCAAATGATACAGTTGGTCAAGGTCACCTTTACAGTCATTTTTCTGCTCTAAATTATGACTTTATTAAATGACTTCATGAACATATGGATAAAATGTGAGAGGCAGCAAAGAACAAGAGGCATCAATATGAGCCTGAATTTAAACCTTGATTCTTCCCCTTTCTCTTTTTTTTTTACCTTAGAAAAGTAACATCCTTTCTCTGCATCTCAGGTGCCTCATCAAATGGTGGGTGAGTGAGACCAATATGATTCTGTCTAGATTTTTATTGCTACTTTACTAAGGGAACATTTAACAGAAAAGAAAATCTTTTTCCAAATGAAACAGCTAGGTGGCATAATGGATAGAGTACTGGCTCTGGCATCAGAAAGACCTAAATTCAAATTCTGCCTTAGATACTTATGAGCTATGGACCCTGGGTAAGTCAATTAATTTGTCTCAGCTTTGAGCTACAAGATAGGTATATTAACATACCCTCAGAGTAATATAACAATAATAAACACTTCAAAGGACCATTGTGTAGGTTAAATGAGTTTGTAAAAGTGAAGTACTTTACAAACCTTAAAATTTTTATAAAAGCGATACATTATTAAATTTTAAAAGAATAATATATGAGGTACCTTTAGCCACATGAGCAAACACTAAATAAATTAATGTTTAATTAGCATTAAATTTTATGTATATAAATATCCAGGCACATATATACATAAAGTTCAATACTAGGCCATGTATGTATACATGTATGTTATGTATACACGTAAACATTCAGGAGAATGTTTAAGGATAGCATGTGTATGTATATGTACACTGGCATTAAACCTTCTTTTGAATAAGACTCGCTGAATGTCACAACATCTAACAGTACAAATAACACTGGATTTGGACAAAGAGAACTTGACATATTCAAATTCTGCCATTTACAATTTATGGATCCTTAGGCAAGTCATTTATTCTTCATGTCTCAGTTTCCTCATCTGTAAAAATAGGGAATTGGACTAGATGGTCTCAAAGTCATCCAGTTCTTGATCCTTACTCTTCTAGATATATGATATAATGTGCCTATAATTTCCTCTCTAAGCCACCTTTTCTCTCTCCAAAGTACATTCTTCTTTGTAGATTTCTCTGCCTCTGGAATCAGAACAGAATCTTTTTGGGGTTGTTGTTAATTTTTTTCAGTTAAACTCTATTCCTTTAACATAAATACTATAGGAATCCAGAAGGGAGATTTCCAGAGCATCTCCTATTAAAGCTCTTTGAAACAACGCAAGTTTCCTACTTTTAAAGAGAATTTGGGGGTGGGGTGAGAAACAGCTAAATAGTTCAGTGGTTTAAGTGTCAGACCTAGAGAAGGTCCTGGGTTAAAATCTGACCTCAAATACTTCTTAGTTGTGTGACCCTGGGCAAGTCACTTAACCCCCTTTGCCTAGTTCTTACCACTCTTCTGCCTTAGAACCAAACACAGTATTGATTCTAAGATGGAAGGTAAGGGTTTAAAAAGTGCTTTTTGTGGTTTAAAAAGCAGCATTGTGATGAGTGCTAGGAATATAAATAGAAGTAAAATAAAGACATTTCCTACCTTCATGGAACTTACATTCTAATTGTAGACAATAATACATAAAAGGAAGTCAAAAAGTGGGAGAGAAAGGAAATACCCATGTGAGTATATGACAAAAGAAAGAAATGTGGAGAGTTTGGAAGGGAGCCCAGAAAGGAATGAAAAATTAAACATGAATGCTATTTTCATTAAAATAAAGACTATATGAGGAAAAGACAAATCAAAAGAATGAGCCACATGGATGGAGGGATCTTCCAGGGTGAGAAGCAATGATGGTTAAAAATAAAGAAAGAAGTCTGAAGAACCAGGGAACTATTACACAGTTTAAGAAAATGAGATATTTTGTAATTGAATGAAACTATTGAAATGTAGGTTTAATCTTTCTAGTCTCATTCTCTGTAAAGCTCCTGTAGCAAATAGGAGTTCAAGGATGACATATATCAAATCCTTTACCCACACAACATTGATTTCTTCTATATGTGTGTATATTTTAAAATCATTTTGTTCCACATACCTTTGAGACAAAGTTTTAGCATGAAGACATGTATTAAAATCTTAAAATTATTTATGGCTCAACATTATGTTATGGGAAATAGGTCTCTCTGTAATAATGGTTTGCTTCCAGTAGAGTTTATTTATTGAATAATTAAGAATATTTTCAGGTCTATAATTATACTACGGTAACCTATCATGTTATTTTATAAAAAGTAAAGAGCTTCTGTGTATAATTTTGCCTATCAATTCCTATATCATTAGTATTGGTATTATTTTTTTTACCACTTGCAGCAAATACACTTTTGTCATACCTACTGTTCTTTTACATACTATTCATATTATATAATATACCCTTGGGTAGTTTCTAGTAGAAATGACCTGATCCTGAATTGCCATCTTAAATCCTTCCATTCTACAAACACATCCACATGACTCAACCATCTGTTCAATATTTCCTTGCCAACAAATCCTTGAATTCATATGGATGTTGCCTATATTATTGGAATTTTTAAGTGGAAATAGAACTGTATTTGAAACCAGAAGATGAGATACCTGAGAATACGATTTGAACCATTTGACTTGTTTGAACTATCAAAATGGTAGATTCCTGGACAAAGAGTAATAATAACAACAGATGTTAAGAATCTTGAAATCTGCTAGTTGTGTGACCTTGAACAAGTCACTTCATTTCTCTAGGTTTCTCTTTCTTCATCATAAAATGAGGAATTTATATTATATGATCCCTAAAGATCTTTATAGTTCCAAATCCTCTCAACTGATGAACCCTTCTAGTCTCATTTTCTAACAGTAGTCACTGAAGTTCACAACCAGAATAAGCCAGTGTAAACTATCAGATTCAGGGGGCTACAATCACAGTATAGGGAAAATATTCTCATCTTTCAGAACTGAAAAGATAAAAAGACTCCCAGGAGGTCCAAAGGGAAAAAAGAGAATTTTGTGAAGAAGAGCTGGAGATATATATATATATATATATATATATATATATATATATATATATATATATGTATTTACACAAATGAAGAATAAAAACAACCCAAGAATTATCTATCATTTTTCAATGTGTGCATTTTCATGGTGTATTAAAAAAATAAAAGAGGGGAGTTTGAACCCTAAGGGAAGTTTGGACTTTCAGTATGGAGATGGGGAAAGAGAGGAGAACCCCCTTCTCAAAGCAGGGTTCAGGGGAGGCAGCAGATGTAATGAGTTATCTAAGAGAGAGGAGAGGGGATTTGAAGATTTTTCCCCCTTCTGCCTCCCCTCCTTAGCTAAAGCTGATCTCCCAGATTTTCTCCTGTCCCTCTTGTCCCCCCTCCACTATTCAAGACCAAAGGGTCTCCCCTTGATCTGTTTCACTAACACTCATCTTGGGGAACAGATAACTTTTAATGTAAACCCAAACGGGTAATATAAAAGGAAATAATGGGCAGGGAAGAATGGGAAAAGGGATGTAGGAAAAAGAGTTCCCTGTCTCTATCTAAACCCTTTCCCCTCCCTCCTTGTGTTTGGGGGCAACTCAGGCCTTGGCAGCCTGAACCCCCTGAGAGAAAGTCAGGTTGATTCAACCCTGGGCAACAGGAGCTGAAGTAAAGTCTGTTCAGGTTTCTCTTCAGAAGTCCCTTCAATTGGGAAGTGTTGGGGGGAAAGATTTTCAGTAACCAACAGGAAAAATGGGTAATCCCCAGTATAGAGTCTTTTTCCCAATTTCTATCTTCAGCTTCTCAAGATCAAGAGCACCTCACTGCTCTCCCAGCCAGAGTCTTCTCCTCCTCCAGATTCCACTCTTGGGGCCCCTCCCCCATCAAGGTAATCAATTTCACATACTCTTCAGCCTGGCACTTCTTCTCTAGTGCCCGCCTCTACCACAAATCCTCCATTTCCTGTTGTTCGCATGGTGCTACCCTGGCCCACACCAGTTACTTACCTTCTATGTCTATTCTAATCTATCTATGTTACTTATTGTTCCCATATTACCTCCCCCCTCCCAAAATAATAAATCTTATCCTAATCTGTCTATTTGCTAATCTAAATTCCTATCTTATCCTAAGACTGAGTTGTGGGAAGAGGGTTAGGATTAAGTGGCAACAAAATTTGTACAATATAACAATTTCTTAATACCAAAGTCATTCCTATTGCAAGCAATATAAAATTTAAATCTTAAGTAAAATTGAACTATCCTATGCCTTATGTAATGCTAATTCCAATGTAACAATTCATAATATTTATAGGTATGCATATTTATTCTAATGTGTATGTGAATGTACTTCCCTATATGTGAAGTTAATGTGATTGGCGACTAATCTTACATGACCCATTTTCCTGAAGTTCATTTCCCATAATGTCTTTGATTCAAAGTTCTTCCCAGTTGTCCATATATCTTCCATCCTTTGGTATTGCTTGAGGTTTGTCACAGGTCTGAGGTGCCTTCTCCTTTACAGGATACTGTGAACCTTAAAATTTCTCAAACCCTATTTCATAAGGTTTGGTTAAGACCATTCCCCATTTTAAACAAAGAAGGAACTTAGATCAGGAATGTGAGACCTCTACTCCACCCCTACTTAAGCCTGCTTTAGGGGAAGAAATTCCTTGCTGAACAACGAAAAATACTTAAACCCATACTTATAGTAAGACAAAAGTTCTTAAACTGTGCTTATTTTTAGATCTAATACAAAAGAGTGCTAAGTACCAATAAAGGTCAGGCAACTTGTGAATTTACAAGTGGCAAAGAGGTGAGGAACTTATTCAGATGTTTTTTCAGGTGTGAACTTAATCAAAAGTTCAAGCCTTCTTAGGTGTGAATTAAGAATAGTCTGTCCTTTGGAAAACATCTACTGTGATTGGTAGATGTGAGAACTTAGGGGAGGTGACATAGGAGAAAATTCCCTTTAAAAGGAGATGAAAAGCTCAGTCTCAGGGCTGTTTCGGAGGAACTCTTTTGGGAGATGGCAGCTGGCCAAAGCTGAACTGGTGTCTCTCTGAACACTAGAATCTTTGCTTGGACAAATCTTGTGGTGAGTGGATAAAAGACTGACTGATCTTTCTCTTAGGGCTTGGGCCTGGGTTGGCCAGAGCTGGCCTGGGCCAGCCTATCTTTTTCTCATTATTTCCTTTTTTCTCTCTCTCCTTTTCTTTAATTCCTCATTTGTATGAATTAAAATCTCTATAAAACCCAGCTGACTTGGGTATATTTAATAATTGGGAAATTTTCCCTGGCGACCACCTTATATTTGATTTGAAACAAGACACTGTCTTGAAACCATATTTTCTGTGGTCACAATTTACTCATACACTATTTTATATGCCATCAGTTTATGTCTTCCACTATTTTAATCACTACAATATGTACTTGCCTGTCATCTCACCTTGAAAGATGATCTCAGGTATCCGGAAATACAGGATCATGCGTGTGTGTAAGATTAACATATGCATGCATGTAAGAGTGAATATGTTGATGCATGTGAGTGAAACTTTATACAGGATGTTTTGCCATCCTCATGTGTGCAAGTGAGATTCTTTTTTTATGTAATGAATGTAGGTATCTTTCTTAATGTGTGATTTTAAGGCAATTATTCCATCCCTATGTTGATTGTAGAGGTTAATGATATTTTAGTCTAGGCTTGAGATTGAAATTCATATATAGGTTTAATAATTCTAAGGGATTCTAAATCTACTCAAATAAACTCCCAGGTCCCACAAGGAACCGCTTCTCCTATGTTTCACAGGCTACACTAATCCTCCCTGATCTAACCCAAATTTATACTATCTGTCTTGGGCATTATTCTATTTCAGTTTCACTGTCTCTGTTCAGTATCTCTATTCCTTCTTGTGTGATTTTGTTGGATTCATGGGCTCTATGTTTATTTATCAAGGGTTGTTCTTGGGGCATCTGTATTTTAATGGGTTCTTGGGCTTCCATTAAGTTGTCTTTTGGTGTGTTATCATGGGCATAGTGATGTTTAACGTGAGATGCATGAAACTGTTAGTTAATATCTTCATGGTATGCCCTCCCTTTCTTCCTTCCCCTGGAAAGATTTTTTTAAAGGTGGAGGATGAGGGATATTGGTAATCTGTTGTGGTGCTTATGGTTTCAGATTCTTGGTTTCAAGGTGATCAATTTCACATACTCTTCAGCCTGGCACTTCTTCTCTAGTGCCAGCCTCTGTCACAATGGGAAGCCAAATAGTTTTAACTTTCTGTAACATTATTTTAAAAAGACAATCATGGACAAACTTTCCTTTCAGGTCAGGAATAAATACAGAAGTAGAGTATAGTGCTCTGGACTTGCAGCAAACACTTCATTCCCAGCATCTCTGTTTCTATTCTTTCACAATAGAAATTGCCCTGTCCCTGGGGTGTCCATGAAAGACATGGCTATGAGCCATTCTCATTATTTATAGATTAAAGTTCCATTTCAGGCAACAAAAAGACAAGCGTATTTCTTTTACCACAAGGCTTAGTTTAGTAAACAAAAACAGATTTAAAAAATACAATGCTTAAACACTTTTTTAAATAATTGTATTAGATCGAGAAACTGGGGAATTCTGGATGGTTCATTTTAAATTGGTGAGAGCTGGAGGGAAAAGACTTAGCAGGCAGTAATTAAATAATGGGCATAGCTTATTTTCTATTAGTGAGTAAAGAGCTATAAATAATTGTAACTTGATATATTTAATGTAATTCCTTTATTTTCTTTTTAAAATCTTGTAGTCAAAAGGTATTAATTACCTCTTAAGTGATATTCTAAATTTAATATTATTTGTCAGAAGAATAAGTTCTCACGGGGTAAAAATATAGTGTGAAGAATGACTTGAGTAGCATTTCTCACACAAACCATACCACCCCCACAAAAAACCTGGTACTTTCTCATGACTTCCACTTATGAAATTAAATGGATTTATCATCTCATAACTGTTATAGGAACTCCTTTCAATGGGGAAGATTATCATCTATAATGCCATCTCCTTCTGGGTAATTTTTTTATCCATATACTTTTCAAAATCATCTTTAGAAGATCTTCTTGGAATACTATAAGCCTTCCTGTAGAGATCCTTAACATGGAGTCCATGAATTTGAGTTTAAAAATATTTTGATCACTGTATTTCAATATAATTGGTTTATTTCATATGTTATACATTTTATTTTATATGTAAGAGGGACAGCCACATGTACAGAGCTGCTGTGATTATTTCTTCACATGTGGAGAGGCTAGGAAGTCTATTTCCAGAAGAGTAATGATTATGTGTATTAGAAGAGCCTTGAAGAGACATTGGAAAATGCATAGACATTCTGTAACTAGGTCTGATTGAGTAGTCCATGGTTAATTGGAGGCTCTTTGGTTACCAGACATTCAAAAAGGACTAGCTACCAGAGCCTCTGACATTTTGCTCTTTGCTTGTACTCTGGTGGTTTGACTCCACTGATGGCATTTACTAAGACATAATTCTATGAGGTAAGATGCCTTGGCCCTTCACCCATCTAAATCTGACATTTGGTCCCATGAAAACAGGCCTCTATCCTTTAGTCTTTCTGGGGATTTTTCCCTCTGTTTAAGAACTCCCACTAGGTAAGTTTAAGAAGGCCAAAAGCGCAAGCCTCTGTTAAAGTTAAATTACAAACTCCAAGTTCTTATTTTTCATAGAGTTTATTAATAATAACTCAAAATACATAAAGCAGATAGGTAGAGATTAAAGCCTAATCTAATCTAGTTTTGACTATGTGTTGTTCCACATGACTGTTTCTCTCAGCCATGGTCACTGCATTCTAAGGGAATAGAGAAAGCAGGTACCCACTCATACCCCCTCTTTTATCCTTTCTTTGGCCTGGACTTGTAGCCTTTTAGTTCTGGGTCAAGTTTCTAGTACTCTTCATTTGTGGCCTCTGTTTGAAATGTTCATGTGATGTCCAGTCATGCAGTGCAGTTATGCAGGTTGGATGAGCCCAGGAGGAGGGTGTTCCCTTTACATAACTCCATGGTTGGAGAGTCCAAAACCATTGCAGTTTTACCATAATCTCAGAATTGAAGACCTGAGGAATAATGAATAACTTTTAGAATGACCTATCAGACCCTGCCCAGTGATAGCTGAGAGCAGGATTCATCTTAGAGTGATGCCATACTTAGATGTGTATTTGTTGGAATAAATGTCATGTAGCAACTGAGCTAAGTTTGAGCTCACTCTCCCTAGAGATTTAGGTGATATAGGGGAGAGTATGACTCTGAAAGATTGAAGGAAAATAATCATATTCTCTTCTTGTTTATCTTTAGAGTAAATATCTCCTTTTATAAACTAGGTTAAGTAGTTAAATAGAACTGATTGCTATTGACTGGTACTAACTCTGGGGACATAGCTGGTGGTGACTTGAGTCACCACCATTAGTGGTTAAGTAACAGATACTTCTAATCTCTCAAGTAACCCTGATAATGCTGAAAGGAAGATATAACAACCTTACATTGGAATAGTGAGCCAAAGAAATATTTGTTACATATATTTTTAAATATGTTATTCTTCGAAGAGGTCATTCGGTTTCACCAGACAGCTAAATGTATTTATACACTGTACAGCCTTTCCCTAAGTCTTTAAATGCTTCATGGATCATGGTCCATTTCACATGTGGTCTATCAGTTATTCCTTGTTTTTGCTAAATGTCCATCCTTTTGTTCTGGTTATATATTTTATTGCTGATATCAATCAATAGTAATATTCTTTATCCTATTTATTCACAGAATGCATTTTTCCATTGTCCTTAGAATCATCTTTAATGTTAGTTTCTCATATATTATACTATTCTTTGGGCAGAGCTATATTAAAGTCTCTTTATCTTCTATTTATTAAAAAATACTTAACTTCCATCTCAGAATGAATACTGTAGATTGGTTCCAAGAGAGAAGAGTGATAGGGTTAGGAAAAAAGTGTTATGTGACTTGCTCAGTGGAACCTTCCTAGGAAGTATCTTAGTCTATATTTGAACCCAGGACCTCCTTTCTCTAGGCCTAACATGTAAACCACTGAGCCACTTAGTTTTCCCCAAAAAAGTCTCTTAAAAAGAAGTTTCAAATGAAAATATTAATATTTTTTCTATAATCTATAATGCTTTCCAGAAAGATTCAAATAAGAAGAACCTGTTCAGTACTTAAACTTTTTAGGGACATAATGCCCTATGCTAAATTCTTTTTTCCTTGACCTTTGTCTTGATACCTTCCTTTTTGGGTAGTATGTAAAAGATCAAAAGGAAAATTAAGACCCTGAAAAATGCATTATGGATGGAAAATAAATTTAGAACTAACTGAAAAAATCTCATATCTATTTAAGTTATTACTTTTCTCCATGCTCCAAAGACATTAGCGTATTGATTAGAGGGAAGAAATCTCTGATTATTTCAATTCACCTTTGACCAACTAGGGAGAAAAGGAGATTCTTGGGGGTAGGGAGTGCTATTCACAAAGAAATTGAGTAGTTTGATACTTATAGTATATGCCAAAAGATAATTATAAATGAATTAAAATTCTTTGTGTCAAGCTTGTACCTATATGACAGGATACAGTAATTTTTTTTTCCTTCAACATATGATTCACAGTCATATAGGGTCAGAAGAGGCATACTATCAGATAGCAGTTTGGGATCATGGGAAGTATTGGAAAATTACTCACATTCAATCCAGTCATAGCTTAATTTGCTTGGAATTCTGAGTACAAACTCATTTACCTTCAATGACATTGACTAACTGTCCAAAACATCCATTTTAATAGAAAAATTTAACGGAGTATCCATTCAACATATCATACTTTGAGCATTCATTCTTTTTTATCTGTTATAGATTGTTAGGGAACATTTAGCTGACTGGTCATATAGCTCATACAAGCAACTCTGGAATATTCTGGGACTTGATAAAGTAAGCACAATGCCACCCACAACCAGAACCATTTGTAGATGTTTAATTATTCAGCCATGTGTTCCTTTTCATAACCTTGTGGACCAAACAGTCCACTGGTGTTTCTTAACAAAGATTCTGGAGTGATTTGTCTTTTTCTTCTCTAGTGACTTAAGATAAACAGAGGTGAAGTGACTTGATAAGGGTCAGATAAGTAGTTTTTGTCTGAAACAGTTTTGAATTCAGGTCTTGCTGATTCTGAATTCATTGCTCTACCCATTGAGCAATCTAGCTACCATGATATAAGATATAGAATGATATATATATATATATGATACACCATGACATATGGTATGTGACAGAACATAATATACATACGTACTATGTATAATATATATCATTGTGCAGTGAAGCTTATTTTTTTTTCCTTTTGGGACATTAATCACAATAGGGAGGAATATTTTTGATGAGTACATATCCCACTGTTTAATGCCTCAACTGGTATTAGTATTCAAAAGATTTTCAACATAGTTCTTCTGATCAAATCAATAAGTGGATCATAGAGCTTAAGCTGGAAAGAACCATAGAGGTACCCTAACCAAAGTCCCTTGTTTATAGATGAAGAAACTGAATCCAAGGGAGTCTAAATGACATACTCAGTGCTACTCAGAGTAAATATATGGCATATCTGGAGTTTGAACTCAGGTTCAGGGAATTACAGTTCAATCACACCCAAATTCAGAGCTCTGTACTGGGTTCTGTATTCTACTGTATTCAAGGATACAGGTCATCTTAATACATGCAATAATCCTTTTTGAGGAAGAATCTTCAAGTTGATATTTTCCTTTAGAAAGTAAAACATTTTCTTATCATCAACACATAATAAATACAGTGGGATTATGTTTTCTCTTATGCTTTTCACTTCATTTTGTGACTCTCAAATTGCTCACAGCCATCACCAATTTGTTTACAAATTCTGTCTATCCTCTGCTACAAGCCATAATCATGTTAAGGAATTTTAATATGATCAAAGTTATACTTTATGTTTTTATAGAACATAGACATAAAAACTTTTAGAGATAAGGAAATAGGAATATTGGTCAGCAGTTAGTCATGATCCATGAATCATCTTTTTTTGAAGCAGTGGCAATAATACTATCTTTTTTCTTTCTGTTCAATATCTCTCCCTCTTATGTACATCTTGAAAAATTAATTCTTGAATGTTTTCAAAATTGCACCTTGTCCAGAAATTATTTCTTCTGTGTATCCATAGGCTTATCCAGCTTCTCTTTCCAAATGTGTTATTTACAATTTTCATGTATTACAACAGATATTAAGAAGTTTGCATCTAAACATGTTTCAACTATTTTGGAAATGGTTGATTATAGAAATGCTTATAAATATGCTCTACTTTTTAGTACTCTAATTCCAGCTTCATTACTCCCAGAAGGAACCTAACATGTTTTACCAGTGATTATTAATCATGAGTAAAAAAACATAAAGAAAATAATATCAAAAATTATTTTCTTCAGTCTTATCCATTGAAAGCAAGGAATACTGAAGGAAAAAAATAATTCTGAAAAATGAACAACTAATTAAAAAACTGGTGGCTCAGAATATTGTATGAACTTCTGGACCACTTATAAAAATATTGGGATTTCAGATTGCTAGATGTGATTGGTACATACATAACAAAGTTTGGTAAGTATTTATTTGCCAGCTCACCTAAAATCTAAACAAAAAGGACTTCAAAGTAAAAAGATATGGAGAGGTTTGCCTATCCATTTTGGCCAAGATAGACATATTAATGAAGGAAGGAGAATAGTCATTGAGGTACTCAAAAGTTTGCAAAAGATAAATCTAAGAAAAGAACTGTTAGTAAGACCCTTTGACTCAAACATCTATATCTGCCCAAAGTTTATATAATAACCAGAGAAAATAAAAATTCTAATAAAAAGGGAAAGAATCAGCTCATAGATAACACTGAAAATGGTTAAATGGAAACAAGAATACAAGTATGACTTCTTCAGAGGGATATAAATTTAAAAAGAAGTAAAGATTAATGGGATTGAGGTGATGAATAGTAACAAGGTGTAATTATATGAAGAAATCCAAGGACCCCTTCTAACCCTTGCTTTCCTCCCCAATTTACACACACACACACACACACACACAAATCTAGGGACTCCTGCCTTCTTTCTATCAGTTGAGGCCCTATAGGTCTTGCTCCAACCTTTAATTCTGACCTTGTGAGTATCTATCTGCCTCAGGTGTGATTCTTGTAGACAACATATGGTAGGATTTTGGTTTCTAATCCACTCTCCTATTCATTTACGTTTTATGGGTGAGTTTATACCATTCACGTTCAAAGTTATGATTGTCACTTGTGAATTCTAATTTGATATCCTCTCCTACTTCTCTCCTTTCTTCTTTTACTATATCCCTTTAAAACAGTGGTTTACTTTTAATCAATCCCCCCAATCCCCTCCCTTAATATGCTTCCCTTTCTGGTCCCTCCCTGTTTGTTCCATTCTTGTTTTTTAGGGTCTATTAAGTTCCCTCCCCCTCTCCATCCCTCCCTTTTTGTACTCCCTCCCTCTACCCCCCTTAGTTTTCCCTTCTCATTTACCCAGTAGTATAAGATAATTTTTTTTCTCTCAGTCAATATCAACTAATAATTTCTTAACTTGCCAGATAATTTCATATTTCAAAGTATAAAGGAAATTCTATTTTGGATCTAATGCTTAGTAATAGGAAACAGTGAGTTGCTAGAATAGAAATGGAATGGGTGAAGGAGAAGAGATTACTATGTCCTTTAATTTGTGATAGAAGAGAGTAAATGAAGATATAGTCTGAGACCTATTGTAGATTTTGGGAAAGCAGATTTCAAAGCTTTTGGAAGAAGAACAGAAATGATCTGATGGAATAAAATGATAAAGGGAAAGTAAGACCAAGGAGAATGAGAAATAATCAATAATAAAATTTTAAAGACATGAAGAAAAACAATTTCAATACAGAGGAAACATCCTAATTTTCTTAAAGTGGATGATGTGGATGAATAGGAAACCTCCCAGTAAACTTAGATGTTAAGGAGAAATATTAAAAAAGTTGGAACAGGGACAATTAACAGAAGATAGACATACAAGCATCAATATAGAAGGTATCTCTAAACTTAAAAACAGAAATGCTCTAGATGAAAAGAAGCAGGCAAAGGAAGCAGAAGACAACAAGAAAAAATATTCTATTGTTATGTAAATTTTGCTTCTCTTTGCTATAGTTCGAGAAAAGGGAGCGTAAAGGAAAGAATAGAATCTTGGTTTGAGATGAGTGGGATATTGACAAATGATAAAAAAAGAGAATCTAGAGTGACTCAATTTTATTTTTTTCCATTTTCTCTTTGAAAGAAAACTACATCCACAAGTACAAGAACCATTATAATTTTGAACCAATATCAGTGATGTGTGAAAATCTGTGGAAGACTGAAAAGGAATCATGGTACTGAAGAAAGACAAATGCCCTAGTATTCAAAAATGGAAAAGAAAAAAAATTGTCATATTGTAAGCCAGTAAACATGGCATTAATTCCTGAGAAAATTCTATAAGAGTGTTTTAGATGGCTGTTTAATATGTATAGAGGAGATGATGATTTAATATACTTGTCTTCATCAAGGACAGATCATGCCAGACTAATCTAATGGACTTTTTTGAGAGGATTGCTTAAATGACAGGTAAGAGGAATAGAAATTTTGCTATCGTTCAGTCATTTTTAGGTGCTTCTGACTTTCTGTGATTGATTTGGCAAAGATACTGAAGTGGTTGCCATTTCTTTCTCCAATTCATTTTACAGACAAAGAAACTGAGGGAAACAAAATTAAGGGAATTGCATAGAGTCACACACTCAGTGTCTGAGACTGGATTTGAACCCATGAATATGTGTCTTCCTGATTCCAGGCTCAAAATTTTATTACCTGCATTTCCTAGCTGCCTCAAGAAGAATGTAATAAATTTGGCATATCTAGATTTTATCAAGGTTTTTGATAAAGAATTTCATATAGTTTTCTGTAGAAAATAGAGTAATATACACTAGAAGAAAACACAATTAAATGAATTCAGAACTGTTTTGAAGTCAATGACTTGCTATTAATTGTTCCATGCCATCATGACTGGAATCCCCAAGTAGAATTCCTTCAGGGATCTGTGGTTGCTAATTGATATTTCTGATTTTTAGCAACGATTTAGATAAAGATAGAGGGGACTTGGTGATCGAATCAGTAGATTATGCAAAGTTGGTAAGGATAACTCATAGCTGTAACACTTCCTTGATTTGGGTCTATTAAAGAGACTAACAGATGTTCTTTTTTATATCATTAAGACAAAATATATGTTATACACAAGTCAGTTTGTTTGGGTAGTTGAAAGGCATTTGAAAAAGTCTTGATATGAACTGAGGGAGAGTGTATATGTTCTATCTTTTATCTGTGAGAATATATAAGGATTCTCTTGGGGAAAAGAAAACAGAAAGGAAGAAGGTAAGGATTAGCTGAAGGAACTGATAATATTTAGCTTAGAGAAGAAACGATTTGAGGGTTGTAGGGCATGATTATTATTTTCCAATATTTGAAGGTCTCTGACGTAGAAAGGAAATTAGACTTATCTTGTTTGACCAGAGAGGACAAAACCATAACTAAAGCGTTGAAGCTGAAATAAATTACTTTGGTTGGTGTCAGGAAGACAATCAGAGTTGTCTAAAATGGATGTGCAAGGTGTAGGGGCAAAAGTCTCCTAATTGAAGATGTTTAAGTAGAGAATAAATGACCACTAGATGACCCCTTATTTAAAAGATTTCTTTTAATATAAGGTTTGGTCAGGATGTTGGTTAAGACCCATTTCAATTCTCCAATTTTGTGATTCCCTGATTCTGTGATGCATCTCTTATTGATAAAATTTATTTGAGTCTTGAACTAAGATAGCAGTAGACTTCTTGTTCCTTCTAGACTTCAGTGTCCTTTTTTCTAGTTCCAGGAGATGACCTTGCTTATAATCTTACCAATATCCTTCATGATAATACTTCACAGAGAAGTTTATATTTTAAACTATAATTATCCTTGGCTGACATCTTTCTATGCTTTGAAAAGTGAGCAAATATTGCTAGATACAGTTTTGGACTTTTCTTTTATACAAATTCAAATCAATAAATATTATTAATACTTTAAATAAAGTCATAAAATAATAATAAAATTTATTTGAAAAAATAAAAGATCTAGAATATTAAGAGAAAATTGGGAAAGTGATTGGTTATCAAAAGGGGAATAGCACTTCTAGACCTCAGACTTTATTATAGACCAGCAGTCATCAACAGTTTGGTTAAAAAGTGGAGGAGATTAAATAAAGGTGAATGAGAAACTAAGTTCGGTGTTCAATTAAACATAACTTATTTATAAAAAAATACTTTTTGATAAAAGTTCCTTGGAAAATTGTAAATTAGTCTGAGAGAAATTAGGCTAAACCAACACATTACCTTATATTCCACTTTGCATTCTAAATGGATAAACTAACTTAGCATTAATAATCATACTAAGAAAAATTAGAAGTGAAGCAGATCATATTTTTACAACTATGCATGAAAATGCATTTTATTTTTTTTTAAATATATTTTATTTGATCATTTCCAAGCATTATTCGTTAAAGACATAGATCATTTTCTTTTCCTCCCCCCCACCCCCCATAGCCGACGCGTAAGTCCACTGGGCATTAGATGTTTTCTTGATTTGAACCCATTGCTTTGTTGATAGTATTTGCATTAGAGTGTTCATTTAAAGTCTATCCTCTGTCATGTCCCCTCAACCTCTGTATTCAGGCAGTTGCTTTTTCTCGGTGTTTCCACTCCCATAGTTTATCCTTTGCTTATGAATGGTGTTTTTTTTCTCCTGGATCCCTGAAAGTTGTTCAGGGACATTACACCGCCCCTAATGTAGAAGTCCATTACGTTCGATTATACCACAGTGTATTAGTCTCTGTGTACAATGTTCTCCTGGTTCTGCTCCTCTCGCTCTGCATCACTTCCTGGAGGTTGTTCCAGTCTCCATGGAACTTCTCCACTTTATTATTCCTTTGAGCACAATAGTATTCCATCACCAACATATACCACAGTTTGTTCAGCCATTCCCCAATTGATGGGCTTCCCCTCGTTTTCCAGTTTTGGGCCACCACAAAGAGCGCAGCTATGAATATTTTTGTACAAGTCTTTGTGTCCATTATCTCTTTGGGGTACAGACCCAGCAGTGCTATGGCTGGGTCAAAGGGTAGATATTCTTTTGTCGCCCTTTGGGCATAGTTCCAAATTGCCCTCCAGAATGGTTGGATCAGTTCACAACTCCACCAGCAATGAATTAATGACCCTACTTTGCCACATCCCCTCCAGCATTCATTACTTTCCTTTGCTGTTATGTTAGCCAATCTGCTAGGTGTGAGGTGATACCTCAGAGTTGTTTTGATTTGCATCTCTCTGATTATAAGAGATGTAGAACACTTCTTCATGTGCTTGTTAATAGTTTTGATTTCTTTATCTGAGAACTGCCTATCCATTTCCCTTGCCCATTTATCAATTGGAGAATGGCTTGATTTTTTGTACAATTGATTTAGCTCATTATAAATATGAGTAATTAAACCTTTGTCAGAGGTTTCTATGAAGATTTTTTCCCAATTTGTTGTTTCCCTTCTGATTTTAGTTATATTGGTTTTGTTTGTACAAAAGCTTTTTAGTTTGATGTAGTCAAAATTATTTATTTTACATTTTGTGATTCTTTCTATATCTTGCTTGGTTTTAAAGCCTTTCCCCTCCCAAAGGTCTGACATGTATACTATTCTGTGTTTACCCAATTTACTTATGGTTTCCTTCTTTATGTTTAAGTCACTCACCCATTTTGAATTTATCTTGGTGTAGGGTGTGAGGTGTTGATCTATTCCTAGTCTCTCCCACACTGTCTTCCAATTTTCCCAGCAGTTTTTATCGAATAGTGGATTTTTGTCCCAAAAGCTGGGATCTTTGGGTTTATCGTATACTGTCTTGCTGAGGTCGTTTTCCCCTAGTCTATTCCACTGATCTTCCTTTCTGTTTCTTAGCCAGTACCAAATTGTTTTGATGACTGCTGCTTTGTAATATAGTTTGAGGTCTGGGACTGCAAGGCCCCCATCATATGTGTTTTTTTTCATTATTTCCCTGGATATCCTTGATCTTTTGTTCTTCCAAATGAACTTTGTTATGGTTTTTTCTAAATCAGTGAAGAAGTATTTTGGTAGTTCAATGGGTATGGCACTAAATAGATAAATAAGTTTGGGTAGGATGGTCATTTTTATTATATTGGCTCGTCCTATCCATGAGCAGTTAATGTTTTTCCAATTGTTCAAGTCTAGTTTTAGTTGTGTGGCGAGTGTTTTGTAGTTGTGTTCATATAGTTCCTGTGTTTGTCTTGGGAGATAGATTCCTAGGTATTTTATTTTGTCTAAGGTGATTTTGAATGGGATTTCTCTTTCTAGTTCTTGCTGCTGAGCTGTGTTGGAGATATATAGAAAAGCTGATGATTTATGTGGGTTTATTTTGTATCCTGCAACTTTGCTAAAGTTGTTGATTATTTCAATTAGCTTTTTGGTTGAATCTCTAGGATTCTTTAAGTAGACCATCATGTCATCCGCAAAGAGTGATAACTTGGTCTCCTCCTTGCCTATTCTGATGCCTTCAATTTCTTTATCTTCTCTAATTGCTACTGCTAGTGTTTCTAGTACAATGTCAAATAGTAGAGGTGATAATGGGCATCCTTGTTTCACTCCTGATCTTATTGGGAATGCATCTAGTTTATCCCCATTGCAGATGATATTAGCTGTTGGTTTTAGATATATACTGTTTATTATTTTTAGGAATGACCCTTCTATTCCTATGCTTTCTAGTGTTTTTAATAGGAATGGGTGTTGTATTTTATCAAAGGCTTTTTCTGCATCTATTGAGATAATCATGTAGTTCTTGCTAGTTTGCTTGTTGATGTGGTCAATTATGTGGATGGTTTTCCTAATGTTGAACCAGCCCTGCATCCCTGGTATGAATCCTACTTGATCATGGTGAATGATCCTTCTGATCACTTGCTGGAGTCTTTTTGCTAGTATCCTATTTAAAATTTTTGCATCTATATTCATTAGGGAGATTGGTCTATAGTTTTCTTTCTCTGTTTTTGACCTGCCTGGTTTTGGAATCAGTACCATGTTTGTGTCGTAAAAGGAGTTTGGTAGAACTCCCTCTTTGCTTATTATGTCAAATAGTTTGTATAGTATTGGGGTTAACTGTTCTCTGAATGTTTGATAGAATTCACAGGTGAATCCATCAGGCCCTGGGGATTTTTTCTTAGGAAGTTCTTTGATGGCTTGATGGATTTCAATTTCTGATATGGGATTATTTAAGAATTCTATTTCCTCTTCTGTTAGTCTAGGCAGTTTGTATTTTTGTATATATTCATCCATTTCTCCTAAATTGGTGTATTTATTGCCATATAATTGGGCAAAGTAATTTCTAATGATTGCCTTAATTTCCTCCTCATTGGAGGTGCTGTCCCACTTTTCATCTTTAATGCTGTGAATTTGCTTTTCTTCCTTCCTTTTTTTAATTAGATTGACCAGTA
Organism: Monodelphis domestica; assembly: GCF_027887165.1. Classification (NCBI taxonomy): domain Eukaryota; kingdom Metazoa; phylum Chordata; class Mammalia; order Didelphimorphia; family Didelphidae; genus Monodelphis; species Monodelphis domestica. The sequence goes on along the minus strand of NC_077232.1, from coordinate 306,067,136 downwards.
CTTTGTCTATTTTGTTTGTTTTTTCAAAGTACCAGCTTCTTGTCTTATTTATTAAATCAATAGTTCTATCACTTTCGATTTTATTAATTTCTCCCTTAATTTTTAGGATTTCTAATTTGGTTTTCTGCTGGGGGTTTTTAATTTGATCGCTTTCGAGTTTTTTCAATTGCATTTCCAATTGATTGATCTCTGCTCTCCCTTGTTTGTTAATATGAGCTTTCAGGGATATGAATTTGCCTCTGATTACCGCTTTGGCTGCATCCCAAAAGGTTTGAAAGGATGTTTCGCCATTGTCATTTTCCTTGATGAAATTATTAATTGTTTCTATGATTTCTTCTTTAGCTAAACGGTTTTGGAGTATCATATTGTTTAATTTCCAATTGGTTTTAGATTTGGTTTTCCATGTACCATTACTAATCATTATTTTTATTGCCTTGTGATCTGAGAAGGCTGCATTCATTATTTCTGCTTTTTTGCATTTGTGTGCTATGTTTCTGTGACCTAATGTATGGTCAATTTTTGTGAATGTGCCATGTGGTGCTGAGAAGAAGGTGTATTCCTTTTTATCCCTATTTATTTTTCTCCATATGTCTATTAATTCTAATTTTTCTAAGATTTCATTCACTTCTTTTACCTCTTTCTTATTTATTTTTTGATTTGATTTATCTAAATTTGATAATGGTTGGCTTAAGTCTCCCACTAGTATGGTTTTATTGTCTATTTCTTCCTTCAATTCTCCTAGTTTCTCCATTAGAAATTTGGGTGCTATATTATTTGGTGCATACATGTTGATTAATGATATTTCCTCATTGTCTAGAGTCCCTTTTAACAAAATATAATTACCTTCCCTATCCCTTTTGATCAGGTCTATTTTTGCATTGGCTTTATCAGATATCATGATTACCACTCCTGCCTTCTTTCTATCAGTTGAGGCCCAGAAGGTCTTACTCCATCCTTTAATTCTGACCTTGTGGGTGTCAACCCGCCTCATGTGTGTTTCTTGAAGACAACATATGGTAGGGTTTTGGATTCTAATCCATTCAGCTATTCGTCTACGTTTTATGGGTGAGTTCATCCCATTCACGTTCAAAGTTATGATTGTCATTTGTGGACTCCCTGGCATTTTGATTGCCTTCCCTAATTCTAGCCTTTTCTTCTTCGGCTCTATCTTTTAGTCCAGTGATTTACTTTGAATCAGTCCCCCTTGTCCCCTCCCTTGATGTTTCCCTTTTTAGTCCCTCCCTTTTTGTTCCCTCCTCCTCCCCCCTCTCTTTCCCTCCCTTTTTGTTCTCCCTCTCCCCCTCCCCCCCTTGGTTTTCCCTTCTCCTTACCCTTGTTGGGTAAGATAGAATTCAAGATCCCAATGGATCTGGATGTTTTTCCCTCTCAGAGTTGATTTCCCTGAGATTGAGGTTTAAGTAAACCCCCCCCCTCTCTTCCTCTCCTTCTTATAGGAGTTTTCTTCCCCTCCCCTTCCCCTGTGAATCTTTGTGTGAGAACCATTATTCTATTTGGTCTTTCTTTACCCCCTATTTATACATTACATTTTCCCCACATATTAGTATACATAGATTGATATAAATGTAGTCCTTATAGAAGAGAGTTTGAGTAAAAGAAGAAGATAACATTTTCCCCCTTTCCTTAATATTTACCTTTTCAGGTATTCCTTGCTCTTTGATTTTCGGTATCAAACTTTCCACAGAGCTCTGGTCTTTTCTTTGCAAAAAGTTGGAAGTCTTCTATTTTGTTGAATGCCCATACTTTCCCTTGGAAGTATATAGTCAGTTTTGCTGGGTAGCTGATTCTTGGTTGGAGACCCAGCTCTCTGGCCTTTCTGAAGATCATGTTCCATGCCTTACGATCATTCAGCGTAGAACTTGCAAGGTCTTGTGTGACCCTGATTGGCATTCCTTTATATCTAAATTGTCTTTTTCTGGCTTCCTGTAGGATTTTTTCTTTTGTTTGATAGCTTTGGAATTTGGCAATTACATTCCTGGGAGTTGTCTTTTGGGGGTTTAGTGTAGAAGGTGTTCTGTGAGCTCTGTCAGTGGATGTATTGCCCCCTTGTTCTAGAATCTCTGGGCAATTTTCTTTGATTATATCTTGTATCACCATGTCCAGTTTGGTGTTTATTTCTGGCTTTTCTGGGAGTCCAATTATTCTTAAATTTTCTCTTCTCCCCCTGTTTTCCAGATCTATCACCTTGTCGGTGAGATATTTTATGTTCTCTTCTAATTTCTTGGTGTTTTGGCTTTGCTTTATTAGTTCTTGCTTTAAAGCCTGGTTTTCTTTTACAGTTTGGTCAAACTGGTTTTGTAGATGCCTGAATTTCTTTTGCATCATTTCCCACTTTTCCTCCCAGAGGGCTTCCATCTTTTTGGTCCTTTCTGATTCAAATTCTTCATGTGTTTGTGGAGAGTTTCTATTTCCTTTGGAAGATTTTGGAGAATTTTCTTGTATATCTTCTTCTATCTGCTCTGTATTTTGTATTTTGGCTCCATAGAATGTGTCCAGAGTCGCCCCTTTCTTCTTATTTTTCTTGGTATTTTGGGGCTTCTGTGCTTCTGTGGAGTTTGTCATCTCTGAACGTGGAGGATTGGCTTTTCTTGTCTTTGTCTGGTGATCAGAGGCTTTAGTCCTGGGCAGATGTTGGTTCTATGAGCGTTCCCTGGGTTAAACTGAATATGCCTCACTGGAACTGGAATGGAAGGGTCGGACCACGAGGCCACACTCTCCCCCTGGCTCGATTTCCGGAAGTTGCCTTCAGAATCCCTGGCCGTGAGGCTGTTTCGTCGGCCTGCGGGGGGATGGGCTGCCGCTTCCCCAAGCTCTGAGAGCACAGACTTTCACTGAGACTTGGATAGCAGGATCCAGCCCGTGAGGCTGTCTTGCCCGCCCTGAGGGTTGCTGTTGTTTTGACCAGCTCTCTGCAGCGGAGGCCCCAGGCAGTAACTTTCACCCTGACCGACCAGCTCTTTGCAGCGGAGGCCCCAGGCAGTAACTTTCACCCGGACCGACCGGCTCTCTGCAGCTGAAGCCCCAGGCAGTAACTTTCACCCGGACTGGGACTTGGGTAGAAGACCCTGAGGGTTGTTGTTCCTCAGACCCTGCTCTCTGAGCCCGGCGCGGCTGCCACTTCCGGGAGCCTTGGACTCTGCGCTCCTAACCCTGAGGTCCAAGGGATCTCGGGTTCTGGCTTTTAAGGGGAGCCGTACCTTTTGAACCGGGTCCAGGTCCAGGAGGAGGGTTCCCAGGGTCTGTGCTGTTGATCGTTTTGAATTTCGGCGCCTTAGGAGCTTCTAGTTTGAGATTGGTCGGGAAGGGTTTTCCGGAGATCTGAACTTGAGCTTTCTCTAAGCCGCCATCTTAACCGGAAGTCCGAAAATGCATTTTAATCAAATATGACATCAAATCAAATCAAATGGGTCATTACAGAAGGTAAAAGAGATAATTTGATTAAATGAAACTGAAAAGATTTTACCCAAATACAATTAATGAATCTAGGATAAGAAAGTGGTCAAATGGGAAAAAGCCTTTGTATCAAATTTCTCTAATAAGGATTTGGTAACCAAGAAATATAAACAATTAATATATTGATGACAGGTAGATAGATAGATTGATTGATAGAAAGATAGCATCTATATCTTTTGACCCAGAGATTTCATTATTAGACTCATACTCAAGGTCATTAAGAAAATCCCTAAATACCACAAAATATTTATGTAGTTCTTTCTTGAGACAGCAAACTATTGGAGGAAGAAATGAGATACATTTCAATTTAGGAATGGCTAAACAAATTATGGCACATGAGTATAGTGTAACATTACTGTGCTGTAAAAAAGTGACAAATGTGATCAATACAGAGAAGTATGGACAAATCTGCATGTACTAATGCAAAGTACACAGAGCCAAGAAAACAATCTACACAATGACCAAAACAATAGAAATGGAAACAATAATTACTAGAACAAAAATGACTATTGCAATTAAAGATGGGGGAAAATGACTGTTGCAAAATTGAAACAAAAAGTCATCAAAAAAAGAGAAATAAGAAGATACTGCCAAGCCACTACTTTGAAAGTAGTACTTACACAAGTATTGGAAACTGTATATTTATTCAAATGTTTTTGATGCATTGATTAATCCTGATTATGTTTTTCTTTTTTCCCTAAAATTATTACATATCAAAAATATGTGATGAATCTTTGGGAGAGCTCAAAAGGAAGGATATTGGAGAAAACTATGGGGATGTTTTAATAAAAAGAAAGTCATCAATGAAAATTCATAAAAAAAAAACCCTTCAATATTTAAATCTCTTATTAACATGGTCTCTTTATTCCTTTCCAGGTTTCCTACCCTTCACTGCCTTCCACATATTCTACCACAGTAGTGTCCAAATCAAGGAGGAAATGGTGCCATACATAAGTTCCTACTGGACAAATACTGACAAGTAATCCAATTACCTTTGTTGTTCTATTACATATATTTCATCTTGTTAAATATTATTCAATTACATTTTAGTCTTGTTCTGAGTATACTGGGAAGTGTTGGGTCTAAATGAGCTTTATGTTTAACTTCATGCTGTACTCAAGGAGCAACACTGGCCTGAACTATATTCCATTACTTTTCTCTACATTTATATTGGCTATTTACTATCCCTAGAATTATTCACTCTTCCCTCTCTCTCCCTTTTCTTAGCTCCCTTAAACTTTTCCTTCTCTTCTTTCCTTCTTTCTCTAGATTCATTCAAGACTCAAATTAAATTCCACTTTTTGTAGGGGGCTTTTCCTGTACCACTCCCATCCTATTCTTCTTGAGATTATCTTCCATTTTCACTATATATATATATATATATATATATATGTGTGTGTGTGTGTGTGTGTGTGTGTATATACACACACACATATGTGTATATATCTTATATGCATATGTATATAGTTATTTCCATGTTGTCTCCTCCATTAGAATGGAAAGAGCTTGAGAACAGAGACTGTAGTTTTTGTCCTTTTTTTATTATTATCCAGGGATGTGCTGGAGCCAACTTGAGCTGGCTGAAGAAACCAATTGTTAAAATTTCAGTGAATATTTATATCTCAGAAATCAATAAATTTTTTCAAATTAATACTTGGAAATTATTTAGTTGATAGGCCAGACTTTAGAAATGATGGAGAAAATGTTAATAATGCAAATTAAGGTTAGGAGTATGTCAAGTGTACATGTTTTAGGGATGAGCTAGCTGTTAAACATTACCATAAAACCTCTCTTTTTTTCCCTAGTGCTTAGCACAATACATTGCACATGAGTGGGAAATAAATTCTTGATTTAAAAATAAAGACTTAGATCAAGACTTCTGAAGAGGAATGTATTCTTAATGTTTATAAAATTCCTACATTATCTTTTCTCTTCCTTTCTCACAACAGATGACTAATAATAATAGTGATAAATATGAAACATAAAAAACACAACTTGCATCTTTAATATTATTGGCTGCAATGTAAATTGACTTCATAGACTCATGCATTAAGTCTTTGTGTGGGCATTTGAAAATAATGTTTTTAGTTAGGATTTGTGGTACATTCTGGGAGTTAACCCAAGAAGTGCTGAAGTAGAATCATGTTTCACCTCAAAATAAATAAAATCTACACTTGTATTCATGGAAGTGACTACAGAATCCTTACACATTCATATGCAAATACCTCCTCTGTATAAAATTTTGAGTGAAATGATAAAGCTACAAAAAAAATTAATATCAGCTTGTAGCAACCATAAATGCCAAAGCAATGAATTGTCTCTAAATAGTGGCCTTGTTTAGTGAGATAAAAAATGTTCATAGGCTAATGAGATACATCAACCTAAAAGAAAATTGGTCCATAAATTTACATGATTTAAACTAGATGAACATAAATACTCTTTGGGGTCCTGTTAGTGTGAATTCCCCCCTTTTATCACTATGTTCAAGGGAAAGCTGAATTTTGATGGTCTTAGGAGAAGAAGGAAATAGGAAAGGAGCAGGAATATTCTGGAGAAGAATAAAGGGGTAAGGGAAGGAAACATCTCACTAAATAGAGCTAAACAAGGTGAATGGAATATAAAAAAATGAAGAGAGGGATAGAGAGGGGAAGAAACATTCAATGGATCTTGTTTTCATTTGAACTAGAAAAGGAAAATTGAAGAAAAAACACACATGTAGACATCAATACCTTCACATGCACACACACAGATACACACACAAAGAATATGGAGTAAAATATATTAAACTCTTTAGGGAAATAGGTGGAGATAGGATGAAGGGAAAAGAAGGTTTAAGAGGAAGGATAGGATAGGTGAAAGAGTGGATACCAGAAAAAAATCTGTTGTTTTAAGGAGGACATGAAAAGGTGTTCAAAATAAGAGAAAGAAAAAGTGAAAAACAAGAAAACAAAAATTTATAATGAAGATGAAGCAATAGAAAGAAATTACTATTACTTTAAATAGCTTATATTATAATGGGAACAAATAACAAGGGGGGGGGATAGAGAAAGTTATACTATATGTGCTAGCCTGAATGCTAGCAAGATAAAGCAAAACCTCAACTATTAGAACTTAGAGTTCCAAGAGTAAAGGCTAAAGATCTGCTCAAAGAGAAAAGAGGTTCTGATTATGCAAAGATAAAATTTGTGCAGGATGGGTAAGTATGGATAAGTAGTGATCTGCATTTATGAAACACTGCCCCCCCAACAAATCAGATCACATATGAGAATCTTGTATTTAGTCACCTTATTCTTCCTTTTAAAATTTTTCTCAACCTTTTGTCCAGTCCTACAAAATAAAGGAAATTTGTTATTATTTGATGTCAAACAATCTGAGTTACTTTTTAAATTATTTGTTTTTACTTAAGCTCAGCTCTTTCCCATGATGGTTAAATCACAGATTCAGGCCATTCCACTACTCCCCCCAAATCCCTGCAAAACAATGGAAATTAAAATTAATCAGATTTTTCATATTTTTGCAACTGATTAAAAATATGGAAGGTGATGAGTTCTTATTATATTATTATATAAGGTGTATTTCTACACTGAGAGATTTTTTCTTAGAAGTGATAATAAATTTGTGCATCAATCATTACATACCACTTATTTTCTTGCTCTAACCCTTTTATAGACACATATTTCAGCAACAGAAACAACTACATATATCTAAATACTTTGTATACTATTATATAGGTGTGTGTATATTTATAAACATATATAATGGCATACAATGTAATAGTATTATATTAGGTATTTATGTATAGACACATATACGTAATATGTATATTTTTTAATGTTTCAAATAACTCATAAGAACAGAAATAAACTAAAATAAGTGAGATTTTGAGCAACATCCATTTAATTGTTAAAAATGAGAAGCAAGAAAAATCATTATTTCAGGAGTTATGGGAAGACAGGAACACTCAATAAAGATATTTTAAAAGAAATTAGTACAGAATGAGCAGACTGTATTTGGACAATATAATGGAGATCTACCTAGCAATGTGAATCCAGAGCTAATGACTTTGGCTTTATTAGCATCCTACTATCATCACTTGGGTTTTCATTCACATTCTATTCATATTTGACTAGAGTGTAAGCTTGATTACGCCAGGGATAAAGAACATGTCATGTCTTCTATCTCTTCTTTTCCCTTTCCAGAGCCTAAATAAATGTGCCTCCTAAGATGAAAATATAGAACCCTAGACTTGATAAGAACGTAGAATACTATTTCACCCATACTTTAAATGAAGAATAAATCTACTCTATAAGGTCCCTTGAAATTAATAAAAATGAGTACCTGCTATCTTTGAAGTTGAGAGTGGGTTCCTAATAGTAGATACAATGATTCATGATGCTAATTCCAAGTTGAGGACTATAACTTTAAAAAAAAATTCTGTCTTTTCTTTCTCTGTTCCTAGCACTGTAACCAGTACAAAATATGAACTTAAAAATGCTTATTAAATAGAATTTTATTAAAAGAAGTAGAGATTTACTTCTTTAAATATGAAATATTAACAAACTTATCTGATGAGGAAAGTACATCTTATTATGTTCCCCCGTGCAATTTATATATATATATATATATATATATATATATATATATGCACAGACTCAGGGCAAGTAGGTAGCATAGAGCCACAGAACCAGAATTAGGAAGATAAGTTTCCTTGAATAAGCTAGAGAAGGAAATGGCAAACTATTTCAGTATCTTCATCAAGAAAATTCCTTCACAAAGAATTCAACAAAACCAAAAAGAAAAATGACTGAAGAAATGTACATGCACAAATACACTAACATAACTCATGTACCTCCTTCAAAAACTAATTGGAGGAAATGGTGTGTCAGAGACTGGATATAAACAAATATCTTACACCATTTACTAAGATAAGGTAAACAAAAGTATATGATGTAAATATAAAGGGTGTTATGGTAGGACAGTATGGAATAGTACCTGTCAGATCTATGGGTAAAGGAATGATTAAGCCCCCCCCCAAAAAAAATGAGGTAGAGATCATTGTAAAATATAAAATGATTAATTTTGATTAAATTAAATTAAAACATTTTGGACAAACAAAACAAATGTAACCAAGACTATAAGGAAATTAAAAAGGTAAGGAAGAAATTTTTTCAGCAAGTATCTCTAATAATGATTTAATTTCGCAAATATATAAAGAACAAAGCTAAATTTATGGAAATAAAACCCATTCTCCAATTGATAAATGGTCAAAGGATATGAACAGATAGTTTTCAGATGAAGAAATCAAAGTCATTTATAATCATATGAAAAAATGCTCTAAATCACACTTGATTAGAGAAATGCAAATGAAAACAGCTCTGAGGTATCATCTCAAAATTATTAGACTGACTAATATGATAGAAATTGAATATGATTAATGTTGAAGATGTCAGAAAATCGTGACACTGATACACTGTTAATGGACTTGTGATCTGATCTAACAATTCTGGAAACCAATCTGGATCTATGCTCAAAGGATTCTAAAAATTTGCTCATCCTTCAATCCATTAATACTGTTATGAGGTCTGTATCCCAAAGAGATTATAAAAAGTGGTGGTAACACGTCTATTTCATAAAAATTACTGCATCTTTTTTTGGTAGCAAAAATATGGAAATAAAGGGGTTATACATCAATTAGGAATGACTAAGCAAGTTGTAGTATATGTTTGTGATGAAATATTATTGTGTTATAAGAAACGACAAGCAGTATGATTTTGGGAAAATCTAGAAAGACTTACATGAACTAACGCAAAGTGAAGTGAGAAAAACATTGTACACAGTGACAGCAATAATTGCTTTTATAAACAACTGTGAATGACATCCTAAGAAATGCAGTGACCCAAAACAATCCCAGAAACTCATGATGAAAAATGTCATCTGCCCTCTGAAAAAGAACTAATTGACTCTAAATGAAGACTGAAACATAAAACATACTATATATCACTTTCTACATTTTTTTGATCAGATCTCTTTAACAAAATGTAGAAAAATGTTTTACATGATTACACATGTAAAATCTATATTGGATTGCTTACCATCTCATAGAAGAGGGAAAGTTTGGAAGGAGGAAGGGAAGATGAAAAGGAAGAAAAATTTGGAACTCAAAATTTCAAAAACTTAACATTAAAAATTTTTGTACATATAATTGGGGAAAAGAAAAATAATATTTAACAAGTCAAATTGGCACAGAGGCACCTAGGTATCACAGTGGATAGAATCAGGGGTGGAGATGGGATGTCTGAGATTCAAATTTGACTTCAGACACTTCCTATATGTCCCTGGGCAAGTCACTTAACCCCAATTGCCCAGCCCATGCTGATCTTCTGCCTTGGAACTGATATTAGTATTGATCCTAAGAAAAAAGATAAAGGTTTAAAAATGGGGGGGGGGAATTATGGAGAAGAAGTAGCAACTCTGCTGAACTTTCCTCTTTCCCCTTGAAATAACTTTAAAATATTGTCCCAAATTTTGGGCAGAGTGAATAAAGTTGAGATGTTTTTCCAACCTAAGACAAGTTGGAGGTCAGCAGGAATAATTTACAACCACAGGGTGGGGGCTTGCCCAGAGATCGTCACAGAACAAGTAGCAGGATCACCAGAAACATACCTTGGCTATAACTGCAACAGCAGCAAAAGCAACTTTAGAAGATCTCACCTGAGAGAGTAAAGGGGATGTAAAACTGGTTAGAAAAAGATTACAGAAGACTTTTCTGGCTCTATGTTCAAGACTGTGCATAGTCATTATTTAGTTCAAGGTATCAGTTTCGGGGTAAAAAGTAGCACTAACACCCTACAGTTGCAGGATAACAGAGACTATGGTTATAGTTTCATGGCAGAGAAAAGTGCTGCTAGCCTCATAGAAGGTACAAGGGTTCCTAGCATCAGTTTCAAGTCAGAAAGGTACACTAACATTCACATCACAGGAGAGAAGGTGACCTGATCACAGATTCAGAACTAAGAGAAGCAGTAACACTTGTGGCTACAGAGGAGCATGGACTCTTCTTGAGGATAGAAATGACCACACATCTCCTTGGATCATGCCTCTTTGGAAAAACAGAAAACTTACAGACTCCCTGAATGAACTCTGAAAGCAGCATGGAAAAAAATTCTGAAGCTTTTGGTAGTGCCCTCCTCATCCTGGTAGTAGAGCCAAACTTTAATATAAAGATAAATGTCAAGAAATAGGCAGGAGAGAAAATGAGCAAACAAAAACTGCAAAATGAATATGACCATAAAAAGCTACTATAGTGGCAGAGAAGACCAAGACAAAAACTCAAAAGACAATAATATGAAAACTACAAATCCCCCCACCCCACCAAATAAAATGTTAATTGGTCCCAAGGCCAGCAAGAATGCCTGGAATGGTTAAAGAAAAAGATAAGAGTGACAGGGGAAAAATGAGGGGAAAAATAAGGATGATTCAAGACAATTATAAAAAGAGGACTTCTTGGTTAAGATGGCTCCAGAGTAGAAGCAGAGCTCTTCTCCTCTCCACCAATTAAGACAGAGTGCCTCAAAATGACAAAACCAAAGTCAAAGGAGTGAAGGAGTTCCATGGTAGGGAACAGAAGGTAGGCAATGTTAGGGCATTTCCTTGCTAAAGGGGGCAAAAGCTGAGGAGAGTGTGACTTACTGTCCCTTGGAACTGAGGAAGACTATCTCTGTTTGTTCCTGACTTGATGAAACCCTACTTTACAGTAAAAACAAAGTGTTCCTGGTAATTGTGAAGAAAAACCCCAAAGAAGAAAAGTGATCATCATACCTGAGCTAAGTCAATACAGTGATGGTGAATGGGTGAGGCCAACTCTGGCCTAACCCAACTAGGGTTGAACCCAGCCATAAAGGGTTCACCCTGAAAGATACTCGAAGATCTATTTCATCCTATAAAGAACTAGGGAGGATTAATTAGAGTCAGATGTAGCTAGAGAGTTTGGGGAATCTAGTCAGATAGGCCAGGGCCTAGGGAGCATGAAGAAAGAAGAAGAAACCTCCATTAGGAGATGTAGAAGGGGAGAGGTTAGTGAGAATCCCTTAGAGGTAGGGAACTCTTTTCCTTAATCCTCCCTTCTTACTTCATTGCTATTTTAAAAATAAATCCCTTTTTCCTATTTTTACCACCTTAGCTAAGAGACTCAAAGCACACTGGTCACAGTGAGATAGGCTCACAGGCCTCCTTCACTGAGAGGTACTGAGGAATCCAATAACCTTAGTATCTCAACATTGTCAAAATCCCAACACCACCATATTTATTTTTATCCATTATTTCAACTCTAAAACAAATGTTAATTTAAAAAGATTTCTGCATGCATGACTTCAGTTCTCATCCTGTCTGATTGATTAATTTTATAGCTGAAAACACTAAAATTAAGAGTCATAAGAGTCTCAGTTACCTATAATTACTGGTAGTAACTTTGGGCAACGTACTTTTTCTCTATGGGTTTTACCTTTCTTATATTTTTGCTCCAAATTCAAAGAGTATTTTCCACAAAGACTTTTGAAATGTCACTATGCCTTTAATAGGATTATATAAAATTGAGAGAATTTCACTAGAGTCTAGGAATTGAAAGGAAGTATCATTTAAAGAGAAAAAGCCTGAGAGACATATTGACACAATTAATAGGAATACATGTAAAAGAAAATTTAGAATACTTTTTGGATGAGATACTTTTCCAGAAACGTAGTTAAGCACATATACTGATAACAGTATGATAGAAATGGGGAGAATGGGAGACCAGAATGAACCAATAGTTGGCCATTGGTGGAAACAGACCAGTGAGCAACTTTTCCTTTCTTTTATCATAGAGATGACTCTATGATATAGCAACTAACCAATATACTGTTTAAATATTAATCTGATTATTTTAATATTAGTATTAAATGTCATGACCAGTTATAGTGATATCTATTAAAGATTAGAATTTAAGGATGAGAAAGGAAAGATGTCTTCTGGGAGGAAAGATTTTTCCATAGTTTCATTTGGCAGGGTGGAACATAAGCAAAATTGATTAGAGAGATAATTTTAATTTCCATAATCCCTAAAAATAGACTAAATACTTTCAGGCTAAGATGGCAACAGTGTAGTAGGAACTTCATGACTCTTCCTACTACCAATCACAACAAAGCATCTCAAAATGACAAAAATCAAAATCAGACAAGGAAGGGGGGTCTACCATAGGGCACAGCCTTGAAGGTAGGTAGTGCTTGGGCATTTCCACACTTAAGGGGGTAAAATTACACCTACCAAAGTGCAAACTGATCACACATACACACACACACACACACACACACACACACACACACACACACACACACACACACCACCTACCTCGACAGAGTCAGTGGAAGTTGAAGACAATCTCTAAATTCTTAGGAGCTAGCTGAGGGCACCACAGTCTTACCCCTGAGGACAATACAAAGCCTTGGTGGTGAGACTTGGAACCCATGGAGCACAGGGGCCAAGATAAGACAAAGATGAGCTACCCACAGCAGATACCACAGAGACTAAAAAAAAAAAAAGTCTCAGAGCAAAAAAACTGCTCTGTTAGTGCTGCCTGCCCTCCTCACTCAGATTTCTGGCTAAGAAGGTAAGATAAAACTAACACAGCAAAAGCCACCAACACCCAAGAACCCACAAATACTAAAAAAAAATGTCAAATACAACAGAAAAATCCTCTGACATTGGATTGATTCTATGGATAAAAGAAGCAGAGTACAGAGGTGACAGAAAAGAGTAAAAAACAAGCAAACACACCCAAACTTTCCCAACCAAAATGGTCACAAGCATTCAAGGAACTCAAATTGGAGATCGAGAACCAAGTAAGAAAGATAGAGGAACAATGGGATGAAAAGTAGGATAAAGAAATGCAAGTAATTCAAAAGGAAAATAACAGTTTAAAAGATAGAATCTCCCACTTGGAAAAAGAGGCACAGAAATCATATGAAATAATAAGCAAATTGGAGACTAGAATTGACCTGCTGGAAGCCAAGAAAAACAGGTTTAGACTAAACTGAAAAGAAAAATCAAAAGATCATAGCTGAAAACCAGTTTTTAAAGACTAGAATTGGGCAAGTAGAAGTTAATGATCTTACAAGACAGCAAAAATTAATAAAAACAAAGTCAAAAGAATGACAAAATAGAAGGAAACATGAAATATCTAATTGAGAAGATGATGGACCTGGAAAACAGGTCCAGGAAAGAAATTTGAGAATCATAGGTCTACCTAAAACCCTAGGAAAAAAAACAGAAGCCTTGACATGATATTATAAGAAATTACCCAAAAAATTGCCCTGATATTCTTGAACAAGATGGCAAAATAGACATTGAAAGAGTTTATAGATCACCTGTTATATTAAATCCTCAAAAGATAACTCCAAGAAATGCAATTGCCAAGTTCAAGAGCTTCCAAGACATGGAAAAAATATTTCAAGAAGCCAGAAAGAGAAAATTCAAATATCAAAGAATCCCAGTCAGGATTAGACAGGATCTGACAGCTTCTGCACTAACAGACTACAGGACTTGGAAAGTAACATTCAGAAAGACAAGAGAATGGGGTCTACAATCAATGATTACTTAACCATAAAAACTGACTATATACTTCCAGGGGAAAGTATGGGCATCTAACTAAATAGAAGATCTCCAATCATTTGTAAAGAAAAGATCAGAACTAAATGGAAAATTTGATGTCCAAATACAAAATTAAAAAGAAACTTGAAAAGGTAAATAAGAAAGGGGAGGGGGAATTTAAGGACTTCAGTAAAGTCAAATTTTGTTTATATTTTTATATGGAATAATAACATTTGTAACTCAAAAACTATATTCACTATTGTAAGGATTAAAATTAGAATAGATTAGAAATCAAAATTATCAGTAAACACATGAAAAAGTGTTCTAAATCTCTTATAATTAGAGAAATAAAAACCAAAACAACTCAGAGGTACCACCTCACACTGTGGAAAGGAAAACTTTCTCCAGTTCTAGACTTTCTGCTACTGAGTTGGAACAAACAACAGTGGAAATATTAGAGAGAGAAGATATTAACAAGACTGACAGTTGGTGGGAGAATGGGCAACTGGAAGTTGCAGTTGGTCTTGTGACTAGCACTTACTGGCCCTGGAATGGGAAGAGCTTTTCTCCCTGTCTCTGGATAGAAGGGCCTCTACTTTCCTGATTTTCCCAACTGTGTGCTCTGGATTCCTGTGTTTTTGTCATCGACAAAATGACTTAAGGGAAGCAGTTTGAACTGTAAGACTGGTCTTTAGGGGCATCAGTCCAAAGAGACAGGCCCAATCAGCTTTGAAGATAAGAACTTTCTTCCTCTTGCTGTCTAATGATAAGACTTTTGAAATTAAGAAAGCTAGCACAGATATAACATAGACAGAAATAAGAGAAACCTTCCACCAGTCTGTGAGGCCTGGTCTCAGCTCAAAAGCTGAGAGAGATTCAAACCTCATCTAGGGAGCCCCTATTCCCTCTTTCTTAATACCCTTCTAATCCAAACTTGTTATTAAAATTTAACTTGATTGGATGTCGCAGTCAAATAAGAGGACTAACATTTCAGGGGACATAGAGGGAGCTGAACCTCAGGACAGCCAGTCAACTATAAACAGTCCTTATTAGACCCGTGCTAGGTGAATAAGTGTGGGGGGAGGTTTGTCCCTCAGGAGGGTCCATGCTTATCTGCTGTGGGGTATCTGCAACATCATTCTATAGAGAAGACATCCCCTCAGGCTATCATAAGTGGCCCATTTCTCTGGAGGCCCATATTAAAAAATAGCCTCTTGGCAGGGGGCATCTCTCTCCTTTTACCTCACTGGCAGCCATAATCCCTCTCTCCCTTCAACTCCTCCATTCCCTGCTACAAAACCTTCCATCTCCCTGTTCTTCAACCCCACCATTTTCCCTATAAATATTATAACACCTAACAGATTGGCTAACATGACAGCAAAGGAAATAAATGTTGGAGGGGATGTGGCAAAATTGGGACACTAATGCACTGCTGATGGAGCTGTGAATTTGTCCAAACATTCTGGAAGCCAATTTGGAATTATTCCTTACGAGCTTTAAATGACTGCCTTCCCTTTGATCCAGCCATACTACTGTTGGGTTTATACCCCAAAGAGAAATAAGGAACAATACATATACAAAAATATTCATAGTTGCACTCTTTGTGGTAGCAAAAATTGGAAAATGAGGGGATGCCCTTCAATTGGGGAATGTCTGAACAAACTGTGGTATCTGTTGGTAATAGAATATTATTGTGTTATTCATTTTAAGGAATAATGAACTGGAGGAATTCTGTGTGAACTGGAATCACCTCCAGAAACTTATGCAGAGTGAAAGGAGCAAAACCAGGAGAACATTGTACACAGAAACAGATACATTGTGGCATAATCAAATGTAATGGACTTCTCTACCAGCAATAATGCAAAGATCCAGGACAATTATGAGGGATTTATGAAAAATAATGCTATCCACATACAGAGAAAGAACTGTGGGAGTAGAAACATAAAAGAAAAACAACTGCTTGATCACATGGTTTGATGTGGATATAATTGGGGATATAGATTTTAAACGATCACTATAATGCAAATATTAATAATATGGAAATAAGTCTTGATCAGTGTCATATAAAACTCAATGGAATTGCTCATTGGCAACAGTAGGAAAGTAGAAGGAGATGAAGGAAAGAACATGAATCATGTAACCATGAAAAAATATTCAAAATTAATTAATTCAATAAATAAACCTGTTTATAAAAATAAGACTAAAATTTACTTCTACATTGCCTTTTTAAGCATAAAGAGATAAAGTATTTGCAATGTGATTAATCAATAGCAGACTGATGGTTGAAGATTTGATGTTTGTTTCTATCTCCAGAGAACACTTGAAGCATATCATTCATATCCTATGGATTATATTTTTATATCACAAAAGGTTTTACATTTAAAATGAGGGAATTAAATTAAGTGATCTCTATATTACTTTATAAAGAATTGGACAAGTTGCTTCACCTTTCTAGACATTCATTATCTCCACAATAAGAATTACAAAAGAAAAAATAAGGGTAATACTAGATATTTCTTAAAGTTCTTTTGAGTTCTAATGTGCTACCTTTTTTTCTCCCTAGTCTTTCTTAAAAGGAAAAATTACTCTGATGAAATGTAGAAGACAGTAGGTTTTTAATTTGTCAGTGACAGTGTTTCCTTTTAAATTTTATTTTGTTTGTCTATTTTTTTCCATTTGAATAGGTTTATTTAGTCAATTTAGAACATTATTCCTTGGTTAAAATAATCACATTATTTCCCTCCTTCCCCTCCACCCACTCTTCCTGCAGTCAACACACAATTTCATTGGATATTACATGTGTCTTTGATCAGAACTCATTTCCATGTTGTTTACACTAGGATGTTCATTTAGAGTCTACATCCCCAACAATATGCCTTCAATGCATGATTTAAAGCAGTTGTTTTTCTTTGGTGCTTTTACTTCCACAGTGTTTCCTCTGAATGTGGATAGTGGTTTTTCTCGTAGGTTCCTCCAAGTTGTTCAGGGTCAGTGCAATGCCACTAATGGAGAAGTTCATTACCTTCAATTGTACCACAGTGTATCAGTTTCTTTATACAATGTTTTCCTGGTTCTGCTCCTCTCACTCTGCATAAATTCCTGGATGTTGTTCCAGTCCCTATGGAATTCCTCCACTTTATTATTCCTTTGACCACGATAGTATTCCATCACCAACATATATCACAATTTATTCAGCTATTCCCCAATTGAAGGGCATCTCCTCATTTTCCTATTTTTTGCCACCACAAAGAGCGCAGCTATGAATATTCTTGTACATGTCTTTTTCCTTATTATCTCGTTGGGGTACAAACCCAGCAGTGCAATGGCTGGATCAAAGGGCAGACAGTCTTTTATTTCCCTTTGGGCATAGTTCCAAATTGCCCTTCAAAATGGTTGGATCAATTTACAACTCCAGAAGCAATGCATTAATGTCCCAACTTTGCCACATCCCCTCTGACATTCATTACTTTCCTTTGCTGCCATGTTAGCCAATCTGCTAGGTCTAAGGTGAAACCTCAGAGATGTTTTGATTTGCAAATCTGATTATAAGAGATTTAGAGCACTTTTTCATGTGCTTATTAATAGTTTTGATTTCTTTAACTGAAAATTGCTTATTCATGTCCCTTGCCCATCTTTTAATTGGAGAATAGTGTGATTTTTTTGTACAACTGGTTTAGTTCTTTATAAAGGTGAGTAATTAGACCTTTGTCAGATGTTTTTGTAAGGATGATTGATCCCCAATTTGTTTCTTTCCTTCTAATTTTGGATGTATTCGTTTTGTTTGTAGAAAAACTTTTTAATTTGATGTAATCAAAATGATTCATTTGACATTTTGTGATTTTTTTTCTAGCTCTTCCTTGGTTTTAAAGTCTTTCCTTTCCCAAAGATCTAACAAGTATACTATTCTGTGTTTGCCTAATTTACTTACAGTTTCTGTCTTTCTATTCAGGTCATTCACCCATTCTGAGTTTAACTTGGTGTAGCCTGTGAGATGTTTATCCAAACCTAATCTCTCCCATACTGTCTTCCAATTATCCCAGTAGTTTTTTTTTTAATAAAAAAGTGGGTTTTGGACCCCAAAACTGGGATCTTTAGGTTTATCATAGATTGTCCTGCTGAAGTCAATTTACCCTAAGTCTATTCCACTGATCCTGCTTTCTGTCTCATAACCAGTACCAAGTTGTTTTGATAACCACTGCTTTATAATAAAGTTTGAGATCTGGGACTGGAAGTCCTCCTTCCTTTGCATTTTTTTTTCATTATTTCCCTGGATATCCTTGATCTTTTGTTCTTCCAAATGAACTTTGCTATGTTTTTTTTCTAATTACGTAAAGAAGTTTTTTGGTAGTTCAATGGGTATGGCACTAAATAATTAATTAATTTGGATAGGATTGTCATTTTTATTATGTTAGCTCATCCCACCCATGAGCAATCAATGTTTTTCCAATTGCTTAGATCTAGTTTTAATTGTGTGGAGAGTGTTTTGTAGTTGTGTTCATATAGTTCCTGTGTTTGTCTTGGCAGATAGATTCCTAACTATTTTATATTGTCTAGGGTGATTTTAAATGGAATTTCACTTTCTAATTCTTGCTCTGAGATGGATTGGAGATATATAGAAATGCTGATGACTTATGCGGCTTTACTTTGTATCCTGCGGCTTTGCTAAAGTTGTTGATTATTTCAACTAGCTTTTTGGTTGATTCTCTAGGATTCTTTAAGTATACCATCATATCATCTACAAAGAGTGATAGCTTGGTCTCCTCATTGCCAACTTTAATATCTTCAATTTCTTTTCCTTCTCTACTTGCTACTGCTAGTGTTTCTAGTACAATGTTAAATAATAAAGGAGATAATGAGCATCCTTGTTTCAGTCCTGATATTATTGGGAATGCATCTAGTTTATCCCCATTGCAGATGATGTTTGCTGATGGTTTCAGATATATACTGTTTATTATTTTTAGGAAATGTCCTTTTATTCCTGTACTTTCTAGGGTTTTCAATAGGAATTGGTGTTGTATTTTATCAAAGGCTTTTTCTGCATCTATTGAGATAATCATGTGATTTTTGTCAGTTTGCTTGTTAATATGGTCAATTATGCGAATAGTTTTCCTACTGTTGAACCACCCTTGCATTCCTGGTATGAATTCTACCTGGTCATAGTGAATAACCCTTGTGATGACTCGCTGGAGTTCTTTTTGCCAATATCCTATTTAATATTTTTGCATCTATATTCATTAGGGAGATTGGTCTATAGTTTTCTTTCTCTGTTTTTGACCTGCCTGGCTTTGGGATCAATATCATATTTGTATCATGAAATTAATTTGGTAGAACTCCTTCTTGGCTTATTCTGTCAAATAGTTTGTATAATATTGGAATTAGTTGTTTTTTGAATGTTTGATAGAATTGATTTGTGAATGCATCTGGACTTGGGGATTTTTTATTAGGGAGTTCTTAGATGGCTTGTTCAAATTCTTTTTCTGATATGGGGTTCTTTAGGTAATTTATGTCTTCCTCTGATAGTCTAGACAATTTATATTTTTTGTAAGTATTCATACATTTCACCTAGATTGCCATATTTGTTGCCATATAATTGGGCATAGTAGTTTTTAATGATTACCTTAATTTCCTCTTCATTAGAGGTGTGGTCTCCCTTTTCATCTTGGATACTGTCAATTTGTTTTTTTTTCTTTCATTTTTTAATTAGACTGACTAGTACTTTGTCTATTTTATTTGGTTTTTTTCAAAGTACCAGCTCCTAGTCTCATTTATTAAATCAATTGTTCTTTGACTTTCAATTTTATTAATTTCTCCTTTGATTTTTAGGATCTCTAATTTAGTCTTCATCTGAGGATTTTTAATTTGTTCTCTTTCTAGTATTTTAATTTGCATGCCCAATTCATTGACCTCTGCCCTTCTTAATTTGTTTATATATGAACTCAAGGATATACATTTCCCCCTGAGTACTTCTTTGGTTGCATCCCATAGGTTTTGAAAGGATGTCTCACCATTGTCATTTTCTTCAATGAAGTTATTAATTGTTTCTATAATTTGTTCTTTAACTGGTTTTGGAGAATCATATTGTTTAATTTCCAATTAATTTTTGATTTATCTCTCCATGTACCCTAACTAATTATTATTTTCATTTCATTATGATCTGAGAAGGTTGCATTTATCATTTCTGCCCTTGTGAACTCGTTTGCAATGTTTTTATGTCCTAATATATGATCAATTTTTGTGAATGTCCCATGTGCTGCTGAAAATAAGGTGTATTCCTTTTTGTCCCTATTTATTTTTCTACACATGTCTATTAACTCTAATTTTTCTAAGCTTTCATTCACTTATCTTAAATCTTTCTTATTTATTTTTTGGTTTGATTTATCTAATTCAGATAGAGGAAGGTTCAGTTCTCCCACTAGAATAGGTTTTCTGTCTATTTCATCCATGAGCTCCTCTATTTTCTCCATTAGAAATTTGGATGCTCTGCCATTTGGTGCATATATGTTGAGTACAGTTATTTCCCCATTGCCTATACTGCCTTTTATCAGGATGTAAGTACCTTCCCTATCTCTTTTAACTAGATTTATTTTTACTTTGGCTTTGTCAAATATCCTGTTTGTGTTTCCTGCCTTCTTTTTATCAGTTGTTATCCAGTAGATTTGACTCCATCCTTTTAGTTTCACCCTATGCATGTCTATCTTCCTCATGTGTGTTTCTTATAAACAGCATATGGTAGGGTTTTGGATTCTAATCCACTCTGCTATTGGCTTGCATTTTATGGGTGAGTTCATTCCAATCACATTCAGAGTTATGATTACTAGCTGTGTATTTCCCAGAATTTTGATTTCTATTCCTGGTCCTGCCTTTTCTTCTTTCACTATTTCCTTCTACACCAATGTTTGTTTATAATCAGTCCCCTTAGTTCTCACCCTTATTTTACTTCCCTTTCTACCCCCATCCCTTCTTATTCCCTCCCTTATTTTCCCTGTAGTCTTTCTAAAATTGCCCCCCCCTTCTCCCTTTCTTGTACTGCTTCCCTCCCCACCAGTTGATTTGTTACACTTCTACTCCCCTATAGGGCACAAATCTATTCTCTGCCCCAGTTGATTGGATTGTTTTTCCCTCTTTGGGTCAGTTTCAAAGCATGTAAGACTTGAGTATTTCCTATCTCTGGCCTCTTTACCCTTCCAGTGTATTGATGTTCTCCCCCCTCCCACCATGAGCTTCTTTGTGACATATAAATTTACCCCCATTTGTTTCTTTTCCCATTTCTTTTAGTATTAACCTCTTTTTACAACCTCTAGTTTTATATATATATATATATATATATATGTGTGTGTGTGTGTGTGTGTGTGTGTGTGTGTGTGTGTGTGTGTGTATACACACACAGTCACATGTATATGTAGTTATGCATCATATATCTATATACCTATTTATGCCTTGTCCTTTCATCCTATACAGTTTGTCACTGTTCCTTCTAAGTGTAATTCTTCTAGCTGTCCAGGTAGTAGAAATAGTTTTTAAGAGGTACCAATGACCTCTTTTCTTATAGGGATGGATACATAACATTTTAACTTGAGTCTCTTAAAAATTTTGTTGTTGTTGTTTTTTGTTTGTTTGTTTTTTCCCCCTCATTTTAATTGCCTTTTGATGATTCTCTTGAGTTCTGTGCTTGGGCATCAAATTTTCTCTTCAGGTTTGGTCTTTTCTTTATGAATGCTTGGAATTCTTCTATTGTGTTGAATGACCATACTTTCCCCTGTAAGAATAGAGTCAATTTTACTGGGTAGTTGATTCTTGGTTGTAGATCTAGTTCCCTTGCTTTCCGGAATATCATATTCAATGCCTTTCGGTCCTTCAGTGTGGATAAAACTAGATCCTGCATTATCCTCACTGTGGTTCCATGGTATCTGAATGACTTCTTCTTGGCAGCTTATAATATCTTTTCTTTGGTCTGATAGTTCTTGAATTTGGCTATAACATTCCTGGGTGTTGTCAGTTGGGGATTAAATACAGGAGGTCATCTGTGGGTTCTTCCAATCTCCACTTTTCCCTCTTGTTCTAGGATATCAGGGCAGTTTTCTTGAATAATTTCCTGTAGTGTGATGTCCAGGCTTTTTCTTTTGTCATGGTCTTCTGGTCGACCAATGATTTTTAAATTGTCTCTTCTTGAATGATTTTCTAAATCATCTGTTTTGTGAATGAGATGCTTCATATTTTCCTCAATTTTTTTCATTCTTTTTGTTTTGTTTTATAGTGTCCTGCTGCCTTGTGACATCACTTAATTCCAGTTGTTGTATTCTGGTTCTTAAAGAATGGATTTCATCCCTGGCTTTTTGGTCATCCTTTTCCTTCTGGTCTGATTTTCTTTGAAGGTCATCTTTCATCCTCTTTACCTTGTCTTTCATATCCTTTGTCTCATCTTTCATCTTCTTTGCCTCATCTTTCATCTCATTTTCCAGCTGGTTGATTTTGGCTTTCAAGACATTATTTTCTCATTTTAGTTCAAGTGCCTCGGTTTCCAGATGACTTCTCTTAATATTTAAGTTGTTTTCCCAATTGTCTTCAGCCTCTCTTAATTGTGTTTTGAGTTCTTCCACAGCCTGTATCTAATTTGCTGAGATTTCTGATTTATCATTTGCTGATATCTCCCTCTCTGTTCCGTTTGCTGAATAGAAGCTGTCTATTTTTGTTTCTTTCTTCTTTTTCTGTTGCTTGCTCATATTCACTCCTTCTTTACTCCCCCTATTTGTCTGTGCTCTTGCTCCTCTCATTTTTTTGGTTTTGGGGGCTTCTGTCAGTCTCCTCTCTTGGAGCTTTAACAGAAGATCTCTCGGTGTAGTCTCTGGGGGAGGGTTATTGGGGGTTGAGCTTCCCTGTCCTCTGGAGGCTTTTGATTGGATTAAAGTCCAGCAGTCAATGAGGATGGGTGGGGAGCCTGGGCTTCCCTGAGTTCTGGAGACTTTTGATGGGATTAAGTTCATCTTAGTTGGGCTGGCTGTGCTCAGAGTCCAAAACCTCCTTGAAGGCTGGGCCAAATATGGAGGATTTCCACAACTCTGGCCAGGCTACCAGGTTTATGCTCCCTCTCTAATTCCTTCCCTTTTTTCTGTGTTGGATGCTCTGAACTTGGCACAGCCCTGCCCGCAATGTACACCCTCCAGACCAGAACCTTTGCCCACCCAGAAGTTCTGAGTGCCCCTGGAGTCTCAGTGCTCTGGGTGGGAGGGGGGAGGGGTCCTGGGACCTTCCATCTGTCTTCCCCTTAAACCCGAGTGTTCTCAGATTCCAACTTCTTGGGGGCATACCTTTTGAATTAAGTCCAGCAGGAGGGTTCCTTGGCTCTGTCTTGTTGTTAAGTTTGATGTTCAGTCCCCTAGGAGCATTCAGTTTGTGATCTGTTAGGAAGGGTATTCAGAGGTGTGGACTTCTTCTGCTCCTTCTAGGCCTCCATCTTCTTTCCTTTTAAATTTTAAAACATAAATAAAATTTCTTTTATTTAAGTTATTCAGGGTAGCAAGGGTACAGTCCTGAATTTCTAGAGTTACTTTTAAAATTTACATTCAAATCATTTTCTTCTGCATATAACAGAAGTGTATGAAAATTGTTATTTATTTCAATAATTGCTGTTGGTTCTCAGTAAGAATAAGGGCATTTCAATTCTGTCAAGCAAATTGTGGGAAGTATTGAAGGCTAAAATCATAGGCATTTTAGTTTCTTCAATTCTCTCTTTTAATTTTAGTTTTAAAAGAACTAAAGCATATATTATTTTAAATATATGCTATAAACCAAGTAACTATGAAGTCAAGTTTTACAGGTAACCCAATAGAAGAGAAGAGAAGAAGGAGGAGGAGGCAGATAAAGCTGAAGCAGAAGAAGCTGATACAGAAAAAGCAAAAGTGGAAGAGGAGGAAGAAGAAGAAATAATGGGAAGATTCATGAGATGATAAAGAATGAAGAAAGTAGAACCAAGAAGACAATTTTTACAGAATTATAATAATGTGAATGAAACCTACAATAAAAGACATCAGATAACACATACGTCATCTTTGTCTAGAGGACCAATGATGATATCCTATTCAATTTTCTAAAGAGTGGATTATATATATTAAATGCTGTGTGTGTTGTTAAATATATTTTTGCCATTAATTGTTTTAGTTAACAATTTTTCCTTGCCAAAAGGGAAGATTTTGAGAGGTGTGGAAAGGAAATAAGACTGACAGTTTGTGGGGGAAGGGGCAAACTGGGAGTGGCAGTTGGGTCTTGTGACTAGCACTTCCTTCCTGTCGGGTGGTCTTGCTTCCTGGTGTTGGAGGAGGTAGGAGTTTGTTCAGCCCAGTCTGGTGTGGTGTGTCTCCTGCTCTTGGTTCAGCCAGAAGACACAGGATTCTGAAGGTCAGATCTGTTCTTGTTTGCTTTCTGTCTACTGCTAAGATTCTAAAAAGACAAAACAGGACTGATATAGAGTAGACAGGAGTTGGAGAACCCTCCGCCAGCCTCTGGGGCCTGGCCTCAGGTCTAAAGCTAAGGAAAAAAATCTCCAATTCCAACTTGTTATTAAACTTTATATTATTTGAATTCACAGTCAGATACGTGGACTAACTTTTCTGGTCATAGAGGGAGCTCAACTTCAGTTCAGTCATTCCAGGACAAATAATCCTTATCGGACCCCTGCTATGTCCTCTAAGCAGGTGGCATCTCCCTCCCTTGCATCACCAAGCAATATACCCTCTCTCCCCTTAACTCCTCCATTCCCTGCTACAAACCTCCCATTTATCCCCCATTTTTCCAATCTTATTTCCTTTCCCAATAAATATTACAAAGGTCATATGAATTAGCAAGTTAAAGTAGTATAAAATGGAAAAAAATAAATGTTTTTAAGAGAGAATAAAACAAAATTACTCTCTATAATAGAATGATCTGAATATTTAACTTGATTTTCACCATCTCCCTCCCATGCCATGCTAATGACTTTTTTCACAATTTCTGAGTTGTTTTAGGGGTAGAGAAAATAAAAAATAACTAGAAACCTCATAAAGAAGATGGGATTCTTAAGCTTGATCATTAACTTGATGTTGGAAATACAACATATCATTTAACTCTAGGCATATTTTATTTTATGACTCTGCCATATCATGAGAACACTAACCAACAACAAGCCAGAATCGGAGTTTCTTTCTTTGACTTGTCTTTTAATGGACATCTACATCCTCAGCTAAAATATTTTATGCTATTTCATTATCAATGTTAGAGCATGAGGCCAAAGCAAATTCAGTAACTGATATATATATATATATATATATATATATATATATATATATATATATATATATATATATATACTACTAACCCTACATCAAGAGAAAATAATTGACCATAGGCATATTAAAGAGATCTAAACTTGAGTTATTTTAGTTATTTATTCATTTTCAAGAGAGCCTCATATTCAAAAGAACTAATTGTGTGGTTCATTACTAGTATACAAATTAGCCTCATAGACAAAGGGCATCAAAGGATACATGTGCCACCATTGTCTCATTCTTGGTTTTAGTTCTAAGGGATAAAGCCTAGAACTTTGCCAGTTGGGTATGTTTTCAATTCCATTGATTTTACTCAGCATTTATGGCCTCATGTATATCAGGATCTATGCTAGACAGAAAGAGCACTTCATTCCCTCAGGCAACTTATATTGTTCTACATATACCCTGGCATGGTTAGGGTCTGTAGGATTTTATACTGAGGCACACAAAGAGTGCCTTTTACAAATACACAAACCCAGAGCAAGCTGCTCTGTAAAAGTTTTGAATGCACAATTCAGCAAACAAGCATTTATTGTCTACTATGCTCTAGACACTATGTTAAATCCTAATTGTTCTAATTGTGACCAATTTTGGTTAGATAAGAAGAGACATGAGAATTCATAGAATGAATTGCAGAAGCAAAACAAAACAAAGAAACAAAAATCCAATGAGAAAGATAGAACTCTTGAAGAAACACTTTAGAGTACTTCTGTCCAATTGTACTGTTTTTCAAGATGTCTAATGCAATGAAAACATCAATTAGATCTAACCTGAAACAAAGTATACAATTAACATAATGAGTGATGGAACAATTTCATCAATGAAGCTGAATGAAACTATCTTCTCTGAAAAAAAAAAACTGGTAATAGTCTATCCAATATTAAACATAAAATAACAGCAATCAATTAGTTAATTGCCTCAGAATTATATTCATCTTAATTCAGGATCCAAGTTTTGTACTGTTCATTCATCTAAGAGCATATGTCAAATTTTAATCCATTCACTACATAATATTTCATAGGTTTTAGAAGTAGAAGATACTCTTGTAGGCAGAAAAGTCATAGGAATCAGAAGGGGAAAGGATCTGTTTTGCTTAACATCCTCATTTTACAAATATGAAAACTGAGTTTCCAAAAGGAAATTTACTTATCCATGGTCACTCAGTTTGTAAGTAGCAGAATTGAGACAAAATACCAGATGTTCAGATTCCTGAATAAAAATAAATTTAAATAAAAAATAAACAGTGAATATTAATGTTTAAAATGAAGCCACTTGTCGTAAGGAAGTATATCATTACTCTTCTCCTATGTCTTACATAAATACATCAATAGAGTGTATACTCCTTGAAAGGGAGGATTGTTTGAATTTTGTCTTGTAATCTTCTGTCAACCCCTAATAAAATACTTGATATGTATTTAGGTGCTTGATAAAAGTATGATGATTGAATGATTGATTCTAAAGCCATACACCCTTGTGTTATTTGATAAAGTGATTTTATGTATCAAAGATAATTAGAGAATCCTCTTAATCTGTAGATCTGAGCCTCTCCCCTAAATATAAACATATGATTTGTTTTGGTGGGAATACATAAATGCATTAGCCTCCGAATGAGGGACATGTACTTTGAGTTGCTGAGATAATACAGCAACTTCTTTGTAGTCTCCATGATTGATATCCTAAATAGGCTTTAAGTGGTGTAGAAAAGCTCTTTCATGTTCTGCTGAGCTTGTCATTTTAGGACAGAAGATTTAAACAAACAGCCTAAAGACTACCTATGGCCATTTTGTTGTTCATCCTTCATTTTCAAAAAGTACAAATGACATCACAGGCTGATGTCTTGACTTCCATGTGAATTGTATTTCAGTGAGGCAAAGCTGCACAAAGTTGTCACCCTCATTCTCTTTTCCATTCATACAAGACCAGTGGCAAGACAAAAGTCAGTATGACTGGTGATTCAGTGGATGACCTCAGCTTCTTTGATGCTCTGATTGAGCTCCTAGCATTTCACAGCACCTACTTTCAGCTGCCTACATAGCCATTGGGGAAAAAATTCTATCATCTACCCATTCTAATGTAGGAAGTCTTCACATGCTTGGGGTAGATACCCCCCTTAAACACTGACAGATTTGATCCCTGTCAGTTACCCTCAATCTGGTTACCCCACCTGTTGAGACACTTTTACTGGGTGTGACTGCTAAACATACTATAGATTCTTAAAGCCACAGGCAGGAATCTTTAGGTAGTGCTTCCTCCTGTAAAGTCTAAATTGTTCTTTGGGTAACTTCTACCATTGTTCCTGATTCTACTCTCGGGGACCAAACAGAATTAGTCTAATCTCTCTTTGACATTACTAACCTTCGAATGCTTGAACACATCCAGAACTTCAGGAATGGGACCCCTGAGGAAAAGCTGCTGGGTTTTAGACAGTAATCTTTCATCTGCCCAGGGAGTATTCCACTTCCTACTGCTGCCTTACAGCCAGCCTGCTCATATAAGAAGACTTCACACAATGGGTGCATTAGGAGAACAGCTGGTTCCACTGTAGAAAGGCTTTAGGACCAGGTCATCTGCCCCAAAGCAATCACTTTCATCTGTGCCAGCAAAAATTTCTTCCACCTCCTGCTGCCATTTCAACCTTCCAAATGGGATGTGAAGAAACTCTGATGAAAAAAAAAGCATCAATATGAAATAAACTCACCTAAATCATTAGCATTTCTATATATTACCAATAAAGCATGACACCAAGAGATAGAAAAAGGAAATTAAATTTAACGGTAGATAATATAAAATACTTGGGAGTTTACCTGCCAAGACAAACCCTGGAACTTTATGAACTTAATTATGTCAAATCTAAACAATTGGGTTAGCAGTACCAGATTTTAAATTGCATTACAAAACAGTAAATATCAAAACAAGCTGGTACTGGCTAAGAAAAAGAGTAGTGGATCAGTGGAATACATTGGGCACACAAAACTTAATGAATGACAATAATAGTTCAGTGTTTGAGAAATCAAAAGATCTAAAGTTTTAGATAAAAAATGTCACTATTTGACAAAAAGCTATTGGAAAATATGGGAAATGGTATAGCAGATATTGGGAATAGACCAACATCTCACACTATATACCAACAAAAGGCCAATGTGTGTACATGATCGAAACAAGAAGGGTAAAATGGTAATCAATTCAGGGAAACATGGAAGAGTTTCCTGTCAGAGCTATGAATATTTTTAAAGATTAAACAAGAGATAGAGAACATTATAAAATGTCAAATGGATAACTTTGTTAATATTTTTAATTGTTTTCTACAAAGAAAACAAATGAAACCAATATTAGAAGTAAAGCCAAAAGCTAGTTTATATTATTTCTGAGTAAGGTCTCATTTTTCAAATATATAGAGAACTTAGGCAAATTTTAAAAAAAATAAAATCTTTCTTAAATTGACAAATGGTCAAAGGATAAACAGGCAGTTTTCAGTTGAAGAAATCAAAGTCATATATATATATATAATATAACATATATTATATATATATATATAGGTATATGAAAAAATGTTTTAAATCATTCCTGATTAGAGAAATGCAAATAAAGTACTACCTCACACTTATTAACTTGATAATATGATAGAATAAGAAAATTATGAATATTGGATGGGATATGGGAAAATTGGGACACTAAAACACTATTGGTGGAGTTGTAATCTGATCCAACAATACTGGAGAACAATTTGTAATATGCTCAAAAGGATCCTAAAACCTACCTTTTGATTCATCAATACCATTATTGGGGCTATATCCCAAACATCAAAAGATGAAGAAAGGGACCAATTTATTTTCTTTATATATGTGTGTGTGTGTGTGTGTGTGTGTGTGTGTGTGTGTGTGTAACATATATATATATATATATTTAACTTTGTTTTAAATTTATAATATTTTTCCATGGTTACATTATTCATGATCCACCCCACCCCTCTTTCCTCTCTTCTTCCAGAGCTGACAAGCAGTTCCACTGGGTTATACATATATCATTGCTCAAAATCTATTTACAAATTATTTCTATTTGCAGTAAAGTGATCTCTTAACATAAAAACCCTAATCATATCCATATTGAACTACATGATGGATCATATGTTTTTCTTCTGTGTTTCTACTCCCATAGTTCTTTCTCTGGATGTGGATAGCGTCATTTCTCATAAGTACCTCAGAATTGTCCTGGGTCTTGCATTGTCCCTAGTAGCAAAGTCAGTTACATTAGAATGTGCCATAATGTATCAGTGTCTCTGTACAACATTCTGCTGGTTCTGCTCCTTTTACTCTGCATCAATTCCCAGAGGTCATTCCAATTCACACAGAATTTCTCTAGTTCATTATTCCTTTCAGGACAGTAGTATTCCATCACCATCAGATGCCACAATTTGTTCAGCCATACTCCAATCAATGAACACCCTCTCATTTTCCAAATTTTTTTTTGCCACCACAAAGAGTTCAACTATAAATATTTTTGTACAAGTATTTTTCTTTATTATCTCTTTGGGGCACAAACCCAGTACTCGTATGGCTGGGTCAAAAGGAATCTTTTTATAAAAAAAAATTGTAGCTATTTTCTGACAGCAAAGAATTGGAAATTATGGGGTTGTCCATCAATTGGGGAATGGCTGAACAAGTTGTAGTATTTTATTATGAAGAAATATTTCACTATAAGAAATGACAAGCAGGATGATTTTGGAAAAATCTGAAAAGATTTACATGAACAGATGCAAAATGAAGTGAGCAAAACCACAAGAACTTCCAATCTCCTAATGTACAAATCCTTTGTCAGGTCTTTAATCCTAAAGGGTTCTGTGTTCCATTCAATGATGAACATTCTCACACAACAACAACAACAAAACACTTTATATTTCCATCCCTGGTAGCTCTTGTCTTATTTCTCTAAACTCAAAAATGCTGTCCACAATAGGTACCCACTTTCTCTCTTCTAAACCCTTCACAATATGGCTTTTGATACTTTTTTTAGTCTTTGGAATGAAAACCCAAACCAATATTAATCTTATAATGTCAACACTTATTGCATATTGTTCTTGTGATTATCTGTTATGAGAAGTGTGCGGGAAATGCCTCACTATTTTTTCTTCTTAAAGATTAAGAATAAAATAATAAAAAAAACTTTTTTGTCTAGCATAAAACTAAATAAAGGTAAAACCACTCCTTGAAAAGAACTTTATAGCATTGTGAATTATAGTCCTTTCATTGTACTGAGAATTATTTTGAATTCCCCCCACCCTTTAACTTCACTGTGCTCACTGTGATGAGTGTGGCCTTTTCCCACTGCAGTTCTATAAATGCACACCACCGGGATGCTGTGATCTTTATTTAAGAGTCTTCCTCTATGTGTAATCACTCTTGTTTGGGAAGCTGAACCTTCCCCAGCTGCATGCTAGTGCAGAAACTAATTAAATTTAATAGTGACCTCTCTTAATTTACAGCCACCAAGGGAAGCCTTCACTCTGAAAACAGATGCTACAGTTTTTCAATGAAGATAGACAGCATTTAAGTATCCCTTTAATAATGACATCCTGAGCTCATCATCCTCAAGAAACAAATAAAAGACATTTTTCTTCTTTTTTTAGGAAAGTGAAGTTCTCTACTGAGAACACTATCTTCTTGGGCAAAAAAAACAACAACAACAAACAAAAAAAAACCAAACCAAAAAAAAAGCATACTTTTTTCTTTTTTCCTCACAGACTGCTTGAAACATCAAATGCTTCCTTTTGTACTTTTTCTTTAGTTCTGTGGAAAATGGAATCTCTTGGATGGAGTGAGTATTGTTCCTTAGTCTCTATGAAGTACCCCTTCTTATTCCTAGGACAATGACAGTTTGGGTTACTTGGAAGATTTCTAAGCTTAAGTAATTTTGGATCTACATCCCTAATATTGTAGCTCAGGAATCCTTGCTGGTAGGTTTGTCTTTTAAAAATAGCCATTTGATATAATTAACCTAAAAAAGGCATTTTATTAAAATGCCTCTGCATAAATAATAAAGCATTCCCACCATAAATCTATGGGACATTCATCAGTAACTACATAAAACATCACAAGGAAGAATGGGCACACATATAAATACATTCATAGAAAGGAATAGATTTAGGGAAAATATGTTGTAAAGGTGACTAAATCCTCTGATGCTTCAAGGCCTTGATATCATTTCTTTTTCTCCTTGATTTACACACACGGTACCTGCTGGATCTTGCATTTCTTCTGGACAGGTCTCAGCTTTCTGAGTCTTTTCCCTTTTGGGCCAAGGTTTCTCCTACTAAATGAGCAACTTCACGCTCCGACATCATGGCAAATTATATGAATGGGAGCTAAATCTTTACTCAAAAGGTAAGGAAAACTTTCCTCTTAAGAATAGGTTCCTTCTTCTATAATTGTCTCTCCTCTTGATTGCCAAAATTTGCCATCATCAGAACTTTCTCATACTTGACTCACCTTAGAAACTGTCCTACTTTTTTAAAAGTGATCAGGGTTGTAGTTAATTATTTAACCAGACAGGGTTCAATGGTGCTATAATTCTATAAAATTTGACTGAAGAAATTCTCCCTTCTTCCTACATGAGTAACAAACTATAAGCCCTTCTTTATGTTTGTTAAGGCCTCCATACCTCCAGGTTTTGGTTGTACATTACATTCATTAATTTGTTTAAATGGGCAAATGGGCAAAGATGAATGTAAGTTAATCAGTAGTCCCCTCATCTAAACTCCTATTTCTAACACATACACATAAAAAATACTTTATACCTGTTTGCTTTTCTTCCATCTTTCCTAAAATGAAACATTTCACAGAATATAGCATTTTTTCTTAGAAGCTAATGACAAGTCGATTTTTTTGGATGTGGAAAAAGAGATCAGTTATATCTTAAAGATAGGAAAAGAAGGATGCATTAGGTAATGATTCTTTAGAGAAGCTATAATCTTTCAATGATAATAATAGCAACCTTTCCTAAAGCAAGAGGTAATATATCATCATTCTTCTTTAAAAGGCAACAGTTCAAACTTAATTTCAGTGCTTGAGCACTCCAATGGATGTATGATCTCATCAGTGTGGATATTTCTTGCTGTAATATAATTTGGAAACTTGATATCATCTTTGAGTTTTAACTCTTACTCCTGCAAAATGCTCAATTACCCAATCTTACCAATTATACTTTTACAATTTCTTTTTCATGTATCCTTTGCTCTCCTCTCACATCGTCACCATCCTAGTTCAGGCTCTTATCATCTCTCACCCTAAGTATTAAAATAACCTCCTAAATGATCTCCTACCTCAAGTCTCTCCCTTCTCCAGTCTATTCCCACACAGCTACTTATTTTCTCCTCTGGGTTAAAATTCCTTTTCTTCCCCACTCAATAAACTTCCATTATTCCCTACTGCTCCAGCATCAAATATGAACTCTTCTGTTCAGCATTTAAAGCCCTACCTAACCTAATCCCAATTTGCTTTTCCTCTTTATTAGACAGCATTTCCCTTCATGTACTCTATAGTATAACCAGATTGACCTCCTTGCAGTTACTCATATAAGACATTTTGGTTCCCATTTCACTGTGACTTTTCATTGATTCTCCCTTTTTCCAAGTGTGCACTCATTACTTTCACTTCTTAAAATTGCTGATTTCCTTTAAAATCAAACTCAAATATAATCTTCTGTATTGTCTTTCCTAATCCCTATAGCTACTAGTAGCATATGTGTGTTTTATTTTATTTGCTCTAGATAATTTATAGATATATAAATATCTACAGATAGATAGATAGATAGATAGATAGATAGATAGATAGATAGATAGATAGATAGATAGATAGAGATATTCACATACATAACAGTGATTTTCTGGCTTCTCCTTCCTGAAGACTGGATCTATTATTTTACCCCTTAGCTCAGGATTCACAGGTAGTCTTGGTGGGTTGAAAGTCTTTCATCTCTGCCATTGGCTTAAGCCCCAATTGATATTTGAGTCTAAGCACTTAACAGTAGGATTGTATCCTACAGAGAAACATTTATGTCAAAAGCATAGCTCAAACAATTATATAAACATTTCTTCACAAGACTTGGGGGCAGTATTTACTCCCAAACACACCCCTACCTCCCTATACCATCTTGGACTCAGAAAAGTATTAGGTTCAAGGTTTAGCTCAATTTTGATATACTTCAACCAAGGTCAAAGTCCAAAGCCCTTCCTGGACTAGCATCAAAGCACTCTGGTTTTTTTAGGCTTCTCTGCTAGGCTGCCAGTTTGCCAAGCATCTTGGGCTACAAAGCCTCCATGGCTCAAGTTCCCACATTAGATACTCTATTCTCGTTACCTAGATCTGAAAAGGAAAAATGAAACAAATTTTAAAAAAACCCAAACAACTAAATCCATGCTTTGTAGTTTTAAGGACAAAGAAGATGGTTCTATTCTATGCCATTTATTACAGGGTGTTACTCCTG
This sequence comes from Monodelphis domestica, assembly GCF_027887165.1. NCBI lineage: Eukaryota > Metazoa > Chordata > Mammalia > Didelphimorphia > Didelphidae > Monodelphis > Monodelphis domestica. The sequence goes on along the minus strand of NC_077232.1, from coordinate 306,033,270 downwards.
TATGGAAAGAGACTGCTTCCACCAATTTTCTAGACCAATGCAAAATATCTCCAAGAAGTAATTACTAGCCCTCTCCCACATAGGGGCCTGTTTCTTAGGTGATGTGACCACATGCTAATATCTCATTACATTCATGTGTAAATATTATTTCTTCATATAAAATACAAACTTCTTGAAAGCAGAAGCTATTTCCTTTTTGTCTTTGTCCCCAAAGCCTAATATAATGCCAGGCATAACTAAGTTTGTGTGTGTGTGTGTGTGTGTGTGTGTAAGTTAATAAATGCATATTTGTTGATTAATGTACTAATTGATCTTTACCTGTCCATTCTTTGTTAATTTTAACCATGTCTTCCCATTAAGTTTTCAATATGGAGTATACCTTGTGGTCAGGGAGTCTTTCTTATGTTTATAATGAAGTTGGAGCTGGAACTGGAGGACTATTCATGGTTAAACCAATCTCCAACAACATGCCCAACAATTGGGGTGCAAAAATATGAAATGTATGCTTCTCAAAGGTTCATCACTGCCATGGAGTCCAAGTTGAAAAAGGGACTCCTGACTGAAAGTGAAGTTGCACAGTTGTTCTTAACTGTTGATTAAATCAAATTTCAGGAACTTAAACTTACGACTTTAAGAGTTGTTAAAATGATTACAGTTGTTTACACTACTTAAATGTTTGTTGGCTTGCTTTGTTACCTTTATGTGAAATGGTGTAGCATTAAAAATTTAGTTTCTCTGCTAGAAGTATTTTATTTTATGAGGTTTATTAAAGATTAAGAATTTAAGAAAATACAAGTAAGAAAGTACATGCCTAGGAGGGCTGAAAGGCCCATTCAATTTCACTTACATCATGAGAGACAGTCTGCTTGGAAGTGGAAGTAGGAAGAGCTCAGTAGGCTTTTACAGCCAGTTAAATAGAAATTTTGATCTTTCCCAGGTGGAAATCTCAGTGAGATTAGGGGGCATTTCGGGAACTAGAGCAAGGACTTCTGGGGATTGAAGTCCGGGGTTCAAATCTCCATTTTTACATTTCTCCATATGATACTCTTTGGGAAAAAAAATTTCCCCAAAAGGATCATGAAAACATAATCAACTTAAGGATTACAATAATTTGAGGATAAGAGGAAAAAAGAACAAAACCAATAATTGCTAGATGCATTGGCAAGAAGCCAGTTAGGGGGCAATCCCCTTTGGCATGAAAGTAGCCATACAAATAAATGTTCAATCAACCACACCCAAAGTTCATTTTGATCTTGTGCAGCTTTTGGTCTAGAGGCTTCTTCATGGTGTCTTCTCCAACAGTTCAGTTTCTGGATTCAGAGAGGTAGCATCTTTCATTACCTAAAATTCTTCTTAAAAGGAATTTAAACTTTGCAATTTAAATAATAATATTTTTTACATTTCCCCATTAAAAGGGTGATTGAAAAACACATGATCACTTAAGGATGCAATGGCTGAGTTGTGAGGTATATGAATCAATTGGTAAGAGAAATTAAAAAGACATCAGAAAAATCCAAATAAAAAAGAAAATTACTGGATGAAAATATAGACTATCAAAGTCTTATGTGTAAAAATTCTAAGTAAAGGAAAAGTAAATTTATAATAGGTCCTTGAATCAGGGCCCAATTAAAATAATCTAAGCAATGATGTATTTTCCCAGTCAGTAGCCAGCACTACAGAAAGTTACCACACTATAAAAGACAGAAAAGGGACCAGATTATAGAAGCCAAGTAGGAGTCAAGTTTGGGGATACTCATCTGTAAGTATTTTCCGAGTGAGTGTGCACACATGGAAGGCCTATGTCGTAACAAATGTTAAACATAGCAACCTAGAGTCTTCACATTAGGTTCAAGACCTTTGTATAGGCTTAGAAATGCTTCAATCCATCCTGGATTGGCTTATCTTTGGCCGTATGCAATGGCTCTTTTGTGTATATCTCGTCTTTGAATCAGACAGAATCATTACGCAAAGTCCCATAAATTTTATAAAATTAGTGGCATCATTTTTATAGTCTCAAGCTCTTTTGGGGCATGCATTAACAGTATAGCAAATGTATTTTAATTTATATTACTGCAAAATCAAAAAAGTTAAAGAAAATCTTAAAACTGGTGACATGTGCTTCAAATATAAAAAGGAGAGAAAAAAATACAAAAAAAACCCTGAAATAGTATATTGCACATGCAAGAAAAATATAATAAAGAGTTTTAAAATTCAAAAATATAGTTTATAATTGTTGACACACCGTGTCAGCTAAGAAAATATAGAAATCAAGGCTTTCTCACTAAAAATGCGATTCATTTCTTCTTCATATATGGTCATGATCCACTGTGAGTATAAGCAAATGAATTGAACAAGGTAACATTTTTCATTTTTAAAGAACAGTAGTACAAATATGTAGGAATCAGTATCCCCAAAATTCTCAATAGCCTAATTAATTACAATAGCAAACAAACACACTATCATATTTCACATAAGTTGCTGTATGGCATTTTTAAAAAGCCTATGAACTGATGGATATGACAATTTTTTACAAATGTAGCAAATCTTTCAACATTGGCAAATATATTTTTAAACAAAGTAAAACTCATTTTGGGTTTAGAACATCATCAAGGAATCTAGAGATCATTCTGGTGGAAGTAAAATGAGCTAAAGAGTATAAATGAGAGATGCTCCTTTTTTGGAGGCTTTTTAGGGATACAAATGCCCTGAGATTAACTGCCCAACTTCCATTCACATTTTTAGAAATGCGGGAAGGTTGGGGGTTATAATTGTATTTCACTTAAGCTGTTAAAATGGATCTTACACCTCATGTTAGGGGCAGGCAAAAATGACCAGGGATTGTTAAGAAAAAGTATAAAAGTCCTGTCTAGAAAACCCTTAAAATCAACTGAGATATTTAGCACAGTAAATTTTTCCAAAGGTGGTTATAGCAATTTTTTTTTTTATGGAGTCCATCTATCCTCTAGGTAACAATTTACAAAGTCAAAATAGAAAAACTGTTCTTTATATGGGCTTACTCAATGCTTGTTCATTCAGTTTGGTTATAGAGGAAAAGCAACAGAATATAACAGTAGTTAAAACTCAGTACATTAAAATGATTCAGCATAACAGAATAATACAGAATGCAGTAATATATGAACTTAAAATCACAAAGTTAAATCTTTTTTAACATTATTTTATTTGGCCATTTCCAAACATTATTCATTGGAAACAAAAATCATTTTCTTTTCCTCACCCTACCACCACCACCTCTCCCAAAGCCAACGCATGATTCAACTGGGTATAACATGTGTTCCTGACTCGAACCCATTTCCCTGTTGTTGGAATTTGCATTAGAATGTTCATTTAGAGTCTCTCCTCAGTCATATCCCCTACAACCCTGTAGGCAAGCAGTTGCTTTTCTTTGGTGTACTTACTCTCACAGTTTATCCTCTGCTTGTGGATAGTGTTTTTAGATCCCTGCAGGTTGTTCAGGGACATTGCATTGTCCCTAATGGAGAAGTCCATTACCTTCAATTGTACCACAGTGTATCAGTCTCTGTGTACAATGATTTCCTGGTTCTGCTCCTTTCGCTCTGCATCACTTCCTGGAGGTTGTTCCAGTCTCCATGGAATTCCTCCACTTTATTATTCTTTTGAGCACAATAGTATTCCATCACCAACATATACCACAATTTACTCAGCCATTCCCCAATTGAAGGGCATCCCCTCCTTTTCCAATTTTTGGCCACCACAAAGAGTGCAGCTATGAATATTCTTGTACAAGTCTTTTTGTCCATTATCTCTTTGGGGTACAGACCCAGCAGTGCTATGACTGGATCAAAGGGCAGACAGTCTTTTATCGCCCTTTGGGCATAGTTCCAAATTGCCCACCAGAATGGTTGGATCAATTCACAACTCCACAAGCAATGAATTAGTGTCCCTACTTTGCCGCATCCCCTCCAGTATTCATTACTTTCCACAGCTGTCATGTTAGCCAATCTGCTAGGTATGAGGTGATACCTCAGAGTTGTTTTGATTTGCATCTCTCTGATTATAAGAGATCTAGAGCACTTTTTCATGTCCTTATTATAGTTTTGATTTCTTTGGCTGCGAACTGCCTGTTCATGTCCCTTGCCCATTTATCAATTGGAGAATGGCTAGATTTTTTGTACAATTGATTTAGCTCTTTGTAAATTTGAGTAATTAAACCTTTGTCAGAGGTTTTTATGAAGATTGTTTCCCAATTTGTTGCTTTCCTTCTGATTTTAGTTACATTGGTTTTGTTTGTACAAAAACTTTTTAATTTAAAGTATTCCAAATTATTTATTTTGCATTTTGTGACTCTTTCTAAGTCTTGCTTGGTTTAAAAATCTTTCCCTTCCCAAAGGTCTGACATGTATACTATTTTGTGTTCGTCTAATTTTCTTATAGATTCTTTCTTTATGTTCAAGTCATTCACCCATTCTGAGTTTATCTTGGTGTAGGGTGTGAGGTGTTGATCTAAACCTAATATTTCCCACACTGTCCTCCAATTTTCCCAGCAGTTTTTATGAAATAGTGTATTTTTATCCCAAAAGCTGGGTTCTCTGGGTTTGTCGTATACTGTCCTGCTGAGGTCTGAAGAGACTTACCCCGAATCTATTTCACTGATCCTCCTTTCTGTCTCTAAGCCAGTACCAAATTATTTTGATGACCGCTGCTTTATAATATAGTATGAGATCTGGGACTGCAAGGCCCCCTTCCTTTGTATTTTTTTTTCATTGTTTCCCTGGATATCTTTGATCCTTTGTTCTTCCAAATGAACTTTGTTATGGTTTTTTCTAAATCAGTAAAAAAAAATTTTTTGGAAGTTCAATGGGTATGGCACTAAATAAATAAATGAGTTTGGGGAGGATGGTCATTTTTATTATATTGGCTCGTCCTACCCATGAGCAGTTAATGTTCTTCCAATTGTTCAAGTCTAGTTTTAATTGTGTGGAGAGTGTTTTGTAGTTGTGTTCTTAGAATTCCTCTGTTTGTTTCTGGAGATAGATCCCTAAGTATTTTATTTTGTCTAAGGTGATTTTGAACAGGATTTCTCTTTCTAGTTCTTGCTGCTGAGCTGTGTTGGAAATATATAGAAATGTTGATGATTTATGTGGGTTTATTTTGTATCCTGCAACTTTGCTAAAGTTATTGATTATTTCGATTAGCTTTTTGGATGAATCTCTAGGATTCTTTAAGTAGACCATCATGTCATCCACAAAGAGTGATAACTTGGTCTCCTCCTTGCCTATTTTAATGCCTTCAATTTCTTTTTCTTCTCTAATTGCTACTGCTACTGTTTCTAGTACAATGTCAAATAATAGAGGGGATAATGGGCATCCTTGTTTCACTCCTGATCTCATTGGGAATGGTTCTAGTTTATTCCCATTGCAGATGATATTAGCTGATGGTTTTAGATATATACTGTTTATTATTTTTAGGAAAGACCCTTGTGTATTCCTATGCTTTCTAGTGTTTTTAATAAGAATGGGTGTTGTATTTTATCAAAGGATTTTTCTACATCTATTGAAATAATCATGTGATTTTTGTTGGTTTGCTTGTTGATGTGGTCAATTATGTGGATGGTTTTCCTAATATTGAACCAGCCCTGCATCCCTGGTATAAATCCTACTTGATCATGGTGGATGACCCTTCGGATCACTTGCTGGAGTCTTTTTGCCAGTATCCTATTTAAGATTTTTGAATCTATATTCATTAGGGAGATTGGTCTATAATTTTCTTTCTCTTTTTTGGCCTGCCTGGCTTTGGGATCAGTACCATGTTTGTGACATAAAAGTAATTTGGTAAGACTCCTTCTTTGCTTATTATGTCAAATAGTTGGTATAGTACTGGGTTTAGCTGTTCTTTGAATGTTTGAAAGAATTCACTGGTGAATCCATCAGGCCCTGGGGATTTTTTCTTAGGAAGTTCTTTGATGGCCTGTTGGATTTCTTTTTCTGATATGGGATTATTTAAGAAATCTATTTCTTCTTCTTTTAGTCTAGGCAATTTATATTTTTGTAAATATTCTTCCATATCACCTAGGTTGGTATATTTATTGCCATATAGTTGGGTTAAGTAGTTTTTAATGATTGCCTTCATTTCCTCTTTGTTGGAGGTGAGGTCCCCCTTTTCATTTTTGATGCTTTTAATTTGCCTTTCTTCTTTCCTTTTTTAAATTAGATTGACCAGTACTTTGTCTATTTTGTCTGTTTTTTTTCAAAGTACCAGGTTCTAATCTTGTTTATTAGTGTAATAGTTCTATCACTTTTGATTTTATTAATTTCTCCCTTAATTTTTAGGATCTCTAGTTTGGTTTTCTTCTGAGGGGGTTTAATTTGTTTGTTCTCAAGTTTTTTGATTTGCATTTCCAATTCATTGATCTCTGCCCTCCCTAATTTGTTAATATATGCACTGAGGGATATTAATTTTCCTCTTAAATACTGCTTTGACTGCATCCCATAAGGTTTGAAAGGATGTCTCACCATTGCATTTTCCTCAATGAAATTATTAATTGTTTCTATGATTTCTTCTCTAACTATCCGATTTTGGAGTATCATATTATTTAATTTCCAATTAATTTTTTATTTGGCTCTCCACGTACCCATACTGATCAATATTTTTATTGCTTTATGATCTGAAAAGGTTGAATTTATTATTTCTGCTTTTCTGCATTTGAGTGCCATATTTCTGTGACCTCGTGTATGATCTATTTTTGTGAATGTGCCATGTGGTGCTGAGAAGAAGGTGTATTTTATTTTGTCCCTATTTATTTTTCTCCACATGTCTATTAACTCTAATTTTTCTAAGATTTCATTCACCTCTTTTACGTTTTTCTTATTTATTTTTTGGTTTGATTTATCTAAATTTGATAGTGGTTGGTTCAAGTCTCCTACTAATATGGTTTTACTGTCTATTTCCTCCTTCAATTCTCCTAGTTTCTCCCTTAGAAATTTGGATGCTATACCATTTGGTGCATACATGTTGATTAGTGATATTTCCTCATAGTCTATACTCCCTTTTAACAGAATATATTTACCTTCCCTATCCCTTTTGATCAGGTCTATTTGTGCTTTGGTTTTGTCAGATATCATGATTACAACTCCTGCCTGCTTTCTATCAGTTGAGGCCCAAAAGGTCTTACTCCAGCCTTTAATTCTAACCTTGTGAGTATCAACCTACCTCATATGTGTTTCTTGAAGACAACATATGGTAGGGTTTTGTGTTCTAATCCAGTCTCCTATTTTTCTACGTTTTTTGCGTGAGTTCATCCCATTCATGTTCAAAGTTATGATTGTCACTTGTGGATTCCCTAGCATTTTGATTTCTTCCCCTAGTTCTGACCTTTCTTCCCTAGCTATATCCTTTTGAAGCAGTGATTTACTTTAGGTCAGTCCCCCTAGTCCCCTCCCTAGGTATGCTTTCTAGCACCTCCCTTTTTATGCTCCCTTCCCCTCCACCCTCTCCTTCCCTCCCTTTTTATACTCCCTCCTCCCTCCCCCTCCTTAATTTTCCTTTCTTTCTTGCCCTAATGGGTAAGATAGAATTCAGGATCCCACAGGATCTAGATGTTCTTCCCTCTCAGATTTGATTTCACTGAGAGTAAGGTTTAAGTAATTCCACTTCACGCTCTCTTCCTCTCCTCATATGAGAGATCTTCCCCTCCCCTTCCCATGTGTATCTTTGTATGGGAAAGATTATTCTATTTAGTCCCCCTCCCATTTCTTGAAGTAAATCTTAGTATTGTAGATGCTTCTCTGCTCCCTTTTCCTTTCTTTGCCCCCCCCCCTTTCACCAAATCTTCTTGATGCCCCAATCTTTCCCTATGCATGATTCTTCTAACTACTCTCATGGTGCATACAATTTTTGAAAGTTACACAATACATTTTCCCCACATATTAATATATATAATTTGATGTAAATGTAGTCCTTATAGAAGAGAGTTTGACTTAAAGAAAAAGATAAGATTCATCTCCTTTTCCCTTTCTTTCATATTTACCTTTTCATGTTTCTCTTGCTTTCTGTGATTGGATATCAAATTTTCCACTAAGTTCTGGTCTTTTCTTAGCAAATGTTTGGAAATCTTCTATTTTGTTGAATTCCCATACTTTCCCCTGTAAGTATATAGTCAGTTTTGCTGGGTAGTTGATTCTTGGTTGGAGACCCAGCTCTCTTGCCTTTCTAAATATTGTGTTCCATGCTTTGTGGTCTCTTAGTGTGTTAGCTGCTAAATTATGTGTGATCCTTATAGGGGCCCCCCTATATCTGAAGCTCCATTTCTTGGCTTCTTATAGGATTTCTCCTTTGCTTGGAAGCTCTTGAATTTGGCGATTACATTCCTGGGGGTTGTCTTTTGGGGATTTAGTATAGAGGGTGTTCTATGAACCCTTTCTATTTCTATTTTGCCCCCTTGCTCCAGAACATGTGGGAAATTTTCTTTTATAATCTCCTGTAGTATAGCATCTATGTTTTTGTTTATCTCTGGTTTTTTTGGGCAGGCCAATAATTCTCACATTGTCTCTTCTTCCTCTGTTTTCTAGGTCTGTGACCTTTTCAGTGAGATATTTTCTGTTTTCTTCTAATTCATTAATTTTTTGGCTTTGCTTTATTAATTCTTGCTGTTTTGCATGCTCACTGTCTTTCAGTTGCTTAATTCTGGTCTTTAGGGACTGGTTTTGCTTTTCTGCTTTGTCTGCCCTTCTATTAGATGCTTCAAGCTCTTTCTCCAATTGTGAAGTCTTGTCTATCAGACTGCTGATCTCTTTCTCCCATTTTTCTTTCCAGAAGGTTTCCATCTTTTGGGTAAGCTCCAATTTGAGTTCTTCCAGAGCTTGTGGATAATTTCCATTTTGGAAGGCATGTTTTGATTATGTTTGGGTTTCATCCTCTTTCTCTTCTTTTCCTTGGGTACTCTTGCCATAAAAGTTTTCAATAGTCATCTTTTTCCCTTTCTTCCTGGAGGCTTGATTTGGGGCCATGTGAGCCATCCCTTTGGTAGTTTTATTCCCCTTTCCTTTTTGGTCTGGGGTCTAGGTGATGTGTGCGGGTTTTCTGTGAATCTAGGTTGCCTCAGATTAGTTCTTCCCAGTCTCTGAGTTTTCTTAGAGCACAGGCCCTTGGGCTCAGCGCGGCTGCCCCTTTGCTCAGCTCAACCTCTCCTGTGTTCAGCATGGCTGCCCCTTGCTCAGTGCAACCTCTCCTGTGTTCAGCATGGCCTCCCCTTTGCTCAGCGCAACCACCTCTGTGTTCAACAAGGCCACCCCTTTGCTCAGTGCAGGATTCTCCCGTGAAACTGTTCTGAGAGGTCGTTTCCTTGCAATCTTTAGATTCCAATGACCCTGGTGTGCCCCTCCCCCAGACAGAGACGTTTCTCGCTCACTCACTGTCCGAGTGAGTGCTGTGATACCTTACTCTGGTTTGGTGGGGGATGGGGGGGGGGGCGAAGGGTGGTTCAGTTCACATTTTTGTGCAAGCTTTTCCTCTTCCTTATTGTGTGGAAATGTTCAAGGCCCATGTACCTTTGTTTCTGTGGGGTACTGGTGAGTCCTCTGTTCTTCCTAAGGTGATTTTTATGCTCTTTTGAGGGAGTCTATTTTATTCGGTGCCGGGGATAGGAAGCAATTCGCTTCTAGATTGCAGCCATGTTAACCCAGAAGTCGCCACAAAGTTAAATCTTAAAGCAATCAGTAAATGAAATAGAATACAGAGATTTTTATAAACCATTGGAGTCTGAAATGCCTTAAAATATAACCTCCAGTTTCTTTAAAGTTCCTTGGGGTTTTTTTTATCCATTTAGATGCCTATTATCAGAAGGCAGATTGGTAATGGTTAAGCAATGGGGTTTAAGTGACCCATCCAGGGCCACACATCTGGGAAGTATATGAGGTCAGATTTCAACTGAGGACCTCCTGTCTCCAGGCCTGGCTCTCAGTCCACTTAGATACCCAGCTGCCCCTCCAAAGTTAGCTCTTGAATTGCAGAGAGATGAATTTTTTTCCTGAATCTCATGTGAGGTTAATGAGAGGACCAATATAGTTAAAAGATATCCTTTTAATTAGCCCATTGCTTGTAAGTTCCTGTTTGGAAAAGTCTCTTTCTTCTTTCCCTTTCTTTCTCCCCTCCTGTGATTCCCCTGCCCCCAGTCCACGTGGAGGCTAATCTTAGCCTAAGGGAAAGTTACCCCTGTTTTTTTACCAGCTGGTTTTTGATCCTGAAGAAATTGGGTCTGCTACCAGCAGCCTGGGTGATAAGCCATCTGGGTCGGAGGCCAGAGGTGTGGGAATCAGCTGGGCCAGATGAGCAAGAGAAAGACAAGGAGCAGGAGCTGCCGGGGTCTGGGTCAAACAGGTCCGAACACTGGGAACAGGAGCTGAGCCAGCTGGGCAGGCGGGAAGGGCTCAAGAAAGTCCAAAGCAAATGGCTGCAGGACAGAGCTGATCAAGATGGTTTTCTAAAAAAGCATCTTGGAGAAGTGTGGCTTAAAAAACAAACTAGGCACTAGCCATTAAAGGCTGAACTTAAAAGATCAGAAGAGTGAGGGTATTTCATTTATCCCTTCATGGTCGCCAAACTGTTGCATGAAAAGTTTAGTTTCTCTGCTAGAAGCATTTTATTTTATGAGGTTTATTAAAGATTAAGAAAATACAAGTAAGAAAGCATGTGCCTAGGAGGGCCAAAAGGCCCATTCAATTTTACTTACATCATGAGAGACGTGTCTGCTTGGAAGAGGAAGTAGGAAGAGCTCAGTAGGCTTTTACAGCCAGTTAAATAGAAATTTTGATCTTTCCCAGGTGGAAATCTCAGTGAGATTAGAGGGAATCTCGGGAACTAGAGCAAGGACTTCTGGGGATTGAAGTCCAGGGTTCAAATATCCATTTTTACGATGGGGTGAAGAAGAAAATGGCAGAAAGGGTCTTAGTGATACTAAATGAAGTGGAGGACAGAAGAAGAGGATTAGATAGAATTAGTTTAAATTACATTGAATTAATGAGAAGTAATGCCACCTTCTGAAGGTAAGTTCAAAAAGCTAATGTTCTAAAAGCAACTGTGATTGTTTAATTTTATGTATATACATTAACTTCTTTGTTTTATGGAAGTTTAAAGATTAGATAAAAGTTAAAAGAAAAAGGTGGCCAAATACTTAATGGATAATACATATGAATCTATTATCTCATCAGTTTTTGTATTTATAAATACTGATTACAGTCATTCATATTTACCCATTCTGTATAAATCATGTTTAGATCCTCCCATAAATTTGTCACAAGAGGTCTACCCAATGGACTTGGACATTTGCTTTTTCCTTAAGTTGTGACTGGAATTCACTGGCTATTCACCTGCCATTAATTACCTTCATCATATGGCCAGCCATTCTTTCTTTCCCATTTTATATTCCCTTGATGACATTATATTTATACTCCTGTCAATATATTCCTGTTTTTCTTTGAAGATCATCATTGGTTACATGTTGTGGCTTGCTTGCATTATCATGGTTTTCTATGTAATATTTATATGATATTTGTGTGCCACAAACTGTCTCACCTATATATACATATATATATATATATATATATATAAGTTATGAGAGATACTTTGAATGACAATAGAAATAAACCTGTTTATTGATCTTAAACATCAGTCAAGGAATAAAACAGAAAGATGTATACTTACTAGAGATATTTGTTTGCCACCATGATAAAGAATATATAGTGCAGCATCCAAGATGAATAATATTTCTTCATGGATGATTAGTTACTCCAGATGTTCCTATTTACAAATGGTATTATCTTAGTTCCATGAAATCCTAGGATATTACTGTGCTTATTCAAGAAATCAACAACCACTCAAAAGAAAGGAAGAAAAAAAAAGACGAAATATGAGGCTTAAGAAAGTAGATAAGAGATATTTATTGTACATTATGATATGCATTTAAATGAAAAGCTATGGAATCAGTCCTTAAAAATGTAGATCTCGGACAACAAGTAATGATGGATGATGATGATTCAGGCTTAGATTTACAAAGTAGGGAAGTAGACCTAATGACTTTCTTTGAAAATTGTGAAGTGTCTTTAATGGCTCCAGATTTCCATAGAAACAAATATTTGCATTTGTTGTTGTTTAATAGATAAAATTATTTATTTGTTTTACATCACCCCAATAAATTTTATGATCTCATTTATTATAGTAAACCCAAAGAAAGGATTACAATGAAATAAGCTAAGAAATGTTATTATGCAGTACATATTAAATATGCTGTTGTGATTTATTACTCTATTGTCCTATTTGATGCATGGAAGCACAATTTTTTTAACTTTTTAAATAATTCATTAAAAATTTTTTATTTAATTAATTAATATAGAATATTTTTCCATGGTTCCCATGGTTTCCATGGTTACATGATTTATGTTCTTTCTCTTGCATCCTCCCTCCCCCCTATCAGAGTCAATGAGCAACTCGACTGGGAATCTATTTTCATATTATTAATATTTGCAATAGAGATCATTTAAAGTCAACATCTCCAATCATATTCCCATCTAACATGTGATCAATCATATGTTTTTCTTCTGTGTTTCTACTCCCACAGTTCTTTCTCTGGATGTGGATAGCATTCTTTCTCTTAAGTCCTTCAGAATTGTCCTGAGGCATTGCATTGCTGATAATAGAGGAGTCTATTATATTCTATTGTGCCACAGTGAATCAGTCTCCATATACAATATTCTTCTGTATATGTTCCCTTCACCCTGTATCAATTCCTGGAAGTCTTTGCACTGGTCTCAGCATGGTAGACAGGGGAAGGGTATTGGAGATTGAGCTTCTCTGCCTTCTGAAGGCTTCTCATCTGCACTATTGCTAGATTAGATTAAGCCAGCGGAACTGATTTGCAGTGCTGGATGTGCCCTGATGTCAAACCTCCATAGGCAGAGACCCAAGATGTAGGAATGGGGGCTGACGGCTGTGACCAGGCTTCCCTCCACTCTGCCCCTCTCCTCCAGCTGCCTTCCTGCCAGCTATGTTAAGAGCCCTGGGCTACGAGTGGCTATGGTAGCAAGGCACTCCCTCCAGACTGGAGCCCTCACCCCAAGATCCCAGCAACCACCCAAGTCTCAGCACAGTAAGTGGGGAAGGGGTCCTGGGACCTTCCTTCTTTCTTTTCCTTAAATGGGAGAATTCAAACTTCTCTACATACTTTTTAAGTTGAATTGAGCAGGAGGTTCCCCCACTTCTATCCTATTGTTGTTATTAGATTTGTGTTCCCCTCAAAGCACTTTGTTTTTGATTGGTGTGGAAGTGTTTTCACAGAGGACTCAACTTTTACTTCCAAGCCACCATCTTGACTCCGGGAAGGCTCTCAAATATTTGTTTTTAATAAATACTAATGGTTTACTAATATTAATTCATGAAATTGAGGAAGTAATGAAATGCAAAATGCCCAAAAGTGGTCCAATATCATCACGAAATATACTTATCAATCAGAAAATAATCATCTTTTCAAGTTTTTCAATCTATTTTCAATATTGAATATTGTGAATCTTAAAAATTCTTAGACTCTACCTTGGAACATTATCTTAAGGTTATGGTTAAGATTATTCCCCATTTAAACAATGGAGGTACTTGATCAGGAATGTATTGGGAACTTTAAAATTACTCCACCCATACTTAGGCATACTTTAGGGGAAGATAAAGTTGTAAAATTCCTTAATGAACAATGAAGGTACTTAACTCATTCTTATAGTGAGGCCAAAACCTTAAGCTAGGACTATTTTAGATCTAATACAAAAGGGTGCTAAGTACCTGTGAAGGTCAAATTAACCACTAAAAGGTCAGGCAACTTGCAAGGAGCATGCTTAGCAAAGAGGTGAGAAGTACTTAGAAGATATATTCTACCCAGAGAAGGTGAGAAGCAAAAACTAAGAATGGGCTGTCCTAGGAAAAGCGTCTACTGTAATTGGTAGATGTGATAATTTAGGGGAGGTGATACAAGAGAAATTTCTCTTTAAAAGGAGCTGTCTGAACCAGTTCAAGGGAGTTTTGATTTAATTCAGTTTTGGAAGCTGAATTGGAGGTCAGGTGTCAGAGAAGGCTGCTGGGTCTCTGAACACTAGAGTTTTGCTTAGAAAGATCTTGTGGTGAGTGATTAAAGACTGACTTAGTTTCTCTCTTAAAGAGAAAGACCTAGGCCCTAGCCTTTTTCCTACTATTTCCTCTTACTCTGTCTCTTTCCCTTCCCTTAATTCCTTCATTTGTATTAATTAAAATCTCCATAAACCCAGCTGACTTGGGTATTTCATATTTGGGGATTTTCCCATGGTGACCACTTAGTTTTTATTTAAATCAAGACACTAAAAATTATTTTTACAGTTTTTGACAATTCAAAATCTCGAAACCCACATTTTCACGGTCACAATATTCAACCCTATATTTTCAATATGGTGCATATAGAAATGGTCATGAGACAAGTAAGCATCTTGATTAAAAATATATTGAATGTTATACAAAGTATTGCATAGGTAGGAAAAAAAAAACAGTTGCTTTTTTGGAAATCGAGAAAAGAAATTAATGTAAGGCCATTCTTCAAAGACTCACTGGAAGTACCCATTGTATAGCTCCATCCATAGACAGGACAATATGGATGGTATGTATTTCATGCTGCTTCCATATGATTCAATATCTGCTGTTGTGTTTCTATATTTTGTAGCTTTTATTTCCCACGTGGCTTGGAGATTATGAGCATTCTCATGGTTACATCTATTAAAGATGTGTTTAAGTTTTTATTTATCACTGTCACATCTGGGTCATTGTAGAAAACAGATCACTCTAAAAGGACCTAATTAGAAGACATTCAAGTATATTTGTAATAATTTCCAGGATATTTTGAGATTTGTACCTATAGAATAGGAATTTTTCCATCTGTCAGTCCATGAAAGATTGGAAGTCTTTTATGTATACTCCAAGCAACTAAGTCATGTCTTGCTAAATATATAGTAAGTGCTAAATTTCACAGCCTGCTGTGATATACAACTTGTATTGTTTCCTTGAATAATCTCCATTAATCACTAAGTCAGGGTTCCTTGAGAAGAACCATTTTATAATTTCTTGTGGCTTCATAGATTGCTATAAGTAAACCCAGGACTCTACCATTTGTTTGATGTTTAATTGTTGAACGTATATTTGTCTATGTTTATGAAGATGTCACCCATGGAGTCTCTTTTGATTACATTTTGTGATTTTAGGTATTTCAGAGACTCCACATAGAGATAAACCACTTTCAGTTAGATCCAATTAATTCACTGGTGAATATTTCTTATCAACTATTCTTCAGTGTAGTGATGTTTGCTACATTCATAAGTTTCTGTTTTTAAAGATCTATTTTCCATGTATCTTTTTCTTTCTTATTGGTGAGGACATTTTAATATTCTTATAGCTACCTTAACATTACAGACCTCATTATTTATTAATATTGCCAAGGTTTTTGTCAAAACATTTTCCAAATTTCTCATCATCTTATAAGATGGTCCTCTACCCCATCATTATGGAAAAGCCCCAAACTCCAGAATCTCATTTAAGGAGACATCTTTTTTCAGATGTTACATGTGTAACCTGGTTGTGCTGCTCTGGGATGTCTTTGAATTCTCCACCATTCTCCAACGTAGTTTACTTTCTCCCATCCCCCAGACTCAGGTTCTTCAACCTTTTCTTTGTTGTTTTCGCTAGTTATATTAAGAGTTCTTTGAGGTCAGGACTTGTCTTTCTTATTTTCATATTTGCATCCCTCTGGCACATAGTAGGTGCTTTATAAATGTTTAGTGACTATTAACACTAAGACTGATATTAGAGAAGTGTTAATTATAGTTAACAGACTCCAGTAAGCTTTGATTTCAGGATTTCAAGTCTCATATTCATCAACAGCCTTTCTACCAGAACTTTATCATATATGTATTTTGCCTGGAGAACAAAATATTATGCTATCTCTATCCATTGATTAAATTTCACCTTAAAATTCAAACTTGAGTCCTTCAATTTCTCTCATTTAGCATATGTTAAGAATTATCTACATATGAAGAACAAATATTTTATGTGGTTGAGAAAGTCCACAACTTATAGTAGCTCTTTAATGATTTTTTTCCCTCTTATGGATCTCTCGAGCTTGATGTCACCCATAAACATCATTTGATTAATACAATGTGCACCAACCACCTCTTTAATTTGGAAGCCATCCCTAGTTCTATTGAAAAGTGATGATATTAAATTTAAAACTAAGCAAAACCATAATGGGCTTAAACTGTCTCCTTGGAAAATGTCATACTTCATGCCAATTGTTCTTCATACCATTGTGCTGGCTGCATGAGTAAAATAGAGAATCTTTTCCATGTGCATATCAAATACTCTCATTCTCACACTGCTTAGACCTATTGGTTGATTTGCCAAAAATGAATAAGACATGAGGGCAGAAATTAGTAAAAAGAACTGTGATAATCAAGAAAATGATGAGAGTGGTATATAAAATGCTTTCCGGCAATTAGTTCAGTAACTACTGAATCTGAATTTAGTTATTTAAATATATTGGGGATATTTTGATATCTCCTTTCTGCTCCTCAAATAGATAGAGAGATATAGATATGAATATAATATCTATCAACTACCTACATACATAACCTATTATGTATGTCTAGCTACATATCATCTCTATCTGCCATTTATCATCTATCTTTCTATCTTGTGAGACAAGTTGTGAACACTTTTTATATATAACATAAATAATTGGCTTACATTTGGAAGCATCATTGTTCTCTTCACATTTTGAAAATGTATTTGCAATGCCGTCTGTTAATAAATATTGAATTAGACTTTCATCAGAGAAGAAGCTGGTTAAATACTTTGCTAGTAATGTAAATACTACTATGTTTGGTTCTAACTATGGATCCTCTCCATGGTCTCCCCTTCCCCCACCAACTTTGCAGTTGTGCAGAGAAGCTGGAGTGTCAGGCACCATCTTGACAGTTGATAGAAGTGAACAAAACACTAGACTTCGAGTCAGGAAGACTTGAATTCAAATTTGATTTCAGACATTTACTAGCTGTATGACACTGAGCAAGTCATTTAATCCTATTTGCTTCAGTTTTCTCAACTAGAAAGTGGGAATTATAATAGAACCTAGCTTAGTAGATTATTGTCAGGATCAAATGAGATAATAAAAAATGGTTACCAAATTGTATGGCACCCAATAGGCAAAATATGAATGCTATTCATTTCCTTTCCCTCCATATTCAAAACTACTTTGTCATTCATTTTATTAATGGTACACAAGGCATATTTCTCAATTACTCCAATTTGTATTTTGTTTGGTTGAGTTTTTAAAATTAAAAATCTTCTATATTTTACTTCTTTTAGACTCTCTAATGTTTTGTTTCCCAAATTTCTAAAATATAGATTTTTATGTTGAATTGCGTGAGGGGTAAATTTAGGGTTGAGACTGAATGTAAAAATTATTGGTCATCAGGGTTTAATTTTTTAAATCCTAAATAAAACACTCAAGTCAGAATGGAACTTGATGGTGATTTAATTACAATAGGAAGAAGAAATTAAGAAAGAGAGAGGGGGGGGGGAAGAGTTCATTTAAATTGCTCTGGCTCAGACTGAGCCAGGCAGGAGTTCAAGGTCTTGGCCAAGGGCAGCCATTCTCTGAGAGCCAAGGGAAAAGGGAATCAGTCTCATCACATCACTCATCACTGACCATTTCAAGGAAGCTGTCTGAGGGAGCTCCTCCAGGCTCGAGTTCCAGGATTGAATTGGCGCCCAGCCCTCTCCACAGGAAGTGATGAGAACTCCAAAAGCAGTTCTCTACATCACTTCCCTGCATCTCACATGTGCCAATGGTGGCTCATGCTTGGCTTAGGACAGCCCAGGGGACAGTCACTTGCTCGCACATGCCAGTGTAGTATGGGTGTGTACATTCCTGGGTGCTAGACTAAGCAAGATAGGGAAAATCTAAAAATCACAATTGCTTATATTTGCATAAAGATGTTAATTTTATTATTTGCACTGCATTATCTTCCTTATCATATTATATGTTTTTGTCTTTTGCTTCTAAAATAATGCAGCCAGGTGTCAGAGTACTGAAATTAGAGTCCAGAAGACAAGAATTCAAATCCTGCATCAGATACATATAGTTATTTAACTTCAGGCAAGTCATGTAACTATGGAAGATCTGCACAAAGTGATGCAGAGAAAAAAAAAAGCAAGACCAGCAGAATATTGAACACAGTAATAGCAATATTGTACATTGATCAATGATAAAAACTTGGCTATTCTTATCAATGCAACAATATAGGTCAATTCTGAAAGAATCATGACAAGGAATGCTATTTACCTCCAAAGAAAGAACTGCTGAGTTGAATAGATCTAGATAAAAGCATATTATCTTTCATATTGGTGCATTTATTTTTTTTTATTTTGGCACTTTGGTTTTGTATGAATGTAGTCTAAAAATAATGACCAGTATGGAAGTGTTTTGCATGATAATACGTACATGGTCCAGGTGAAATTGTTTACTATCTCCAAGTTTGGGGGATGGGGAAAGGAAGGGAATGAGATCATTTGGATCTTATAATTTTGGAAATGTATATTGAAAATTATTATTACATATAATTGAGATAATAGAATATCTTTGAATTTTAAAAAAGAATGACATCATAAGCAAATTAGGAGAAAATTAAATATCTCATTTCCAAACTATGAAGAGAAGAATGTATAACCAAAGAAGAGATAGAGAGCATTAGGGAATATAAAATAGATAATTTTGATTATATTAAATTGAAAAGGTTTTGCACAAATAAAACCAAGGTAGCCGGGATTAGAGGAAAAACCAGAGAAGTAGGAAAGCATTTTTACAGCAAGAGTCACTCTTTTCTCAAATACAGAGAACTTAGCCAAATTTTCAAGAGTACAAATCATTACTCAAATGATAATGATCAAAGGACATTAACAGGAAGTTTTCATATGAAGAAAGCTAAGCTATCTGTAGCAACATGAAAAAAATTCTCGTCTTCTGATTAGAGAAATACTAATTAAACCAACTCTGAGGTACCATCTCACACCTATATTATATCTGCTAGTATGATGCAAAAAGTAAATGACAAATGTTGCAGGAGATGTGGAAAAATTATGAGTCTAATGCCCTGTTAGTGGAGTTGTGAACTGATCTAATCATTCTGGAGAGCAATTTGGAACTATGACCAAAGAGCTATAAAATTTTTCAAACCCTTGACTCAGGAATACCACGACTGGGATTAAATTCCAAAGGGATTTCTAAAAAAAGGGAAATGATCACTATGTACAAAAACAGTAGTATGTTTTTTGGCAGCAAAGAATTAAAAATTGAGGCCATGTCCACCAGTTATGGAATGGCTGAGTGAGTTGTGGTATTTAATTGTGATGGAATACTATTGTACTATAAGAAAAGACAAAGGTATTGAAAAACATGGACAGATTTACATAAATTGATGCAAAGTGAACTGAACCAGAAGCATGTTGTACACAGCAACAACAATATTGTATGATCAACTGTGAATTTTTAACTCTTTTCAGCAATAAAATAAATTAAGACCACTCTGAATGACTTATGATGAAATATACAATTCATTTCCAGAGAAAAAATGAAGTTTGAATTCAAATCAAACCATGTTCTTTTAATTGTCCTTTTTTGGACAGTCTTTTCTTTCACAATATGATTAATATGAAAATATGTTTTGAAAGATCACATGCATAATCTCTATCAGAATGTTCACTGACTTGGAGGACAATGGAAGGAGTGGGAGAAAGAATTTGGGATTAAATGTTTTTAATGTTAAATTGTTTTTATATGTAACTTGTAAACAATATTTTTAAAAAATAAAATGAGATCATTAGACTTGATGACACCTTAGGTTCCTTCTAGCTCTAAATTTATGAATGATAGCCCTACCTTCACAATGCAGATGATAGATTCAGCTTTTAGGGGTAATTATTATGAGTTTTATTAATTTATGCTATTCTATATTCTATCCTACTAAGAGTAGTACTTAGAGAGAGCAATTTTACCAACCTCTTAAGTTTTTTAATGCTTTAAATGGTTTCTAGTTCCTTTAATAAGCCTGAAAAGCTATTTGAGATACCCTTTTCTTTTTCCCATGAAGCCCTAATCCCCTGTGTTCTTATATTCCCATTTGCAGCTGAACCCATCTGGCCACATGTCTTAAGCTCAGAAATAATGGAGATTGCCCTAATAGAACTGAAGATTGAGCTTCCCTTGTCCCCTCCCACCTTTTTCTCCCTTTTCCCCACTAAATTTCATGGCCTTCCAAGGGCAGCATCTGTTTCTGTTGTCAATGTGTCAATCATGTAAAGACATGCAAAGATAAATGAGGAACTGACAAGAATATCAATTTGAGACTTTAACCAAGCAGTGTTTTCAAAGATAGATCAATGCCTGTGCTTACACACATACAAAAGGACTCCAGAGAAGCCTGTTCACACTCCAGATACTCATGCACATATAGACTCTCTCTCTCTCTCTCTCTCTCTCTCTCTCTCTCTCTCTCTCTCTCTCTCTCTCTCTGTTTTTCATACACACACATGATGAACAGGTAGTTACTTGGTCCTCAAATTATTATTCTGCCCACTGTTCCTCTAGCCTCCAAGATGGGTATTTCAGTAAGCCAATGGCTTCCCTGATGCCTTTGTTTCCAAGCATTAGTGGGTTGGCTGAATGCTTTTAACTATTCATATGTTGCTGAGAATTTTAATGATGAGCTTTAAATATTTCTTAAAACAAAATAAGTAAGTAAATCTGAGAAAGATGAAATAAGCTGAAGAATTGGGATCTCAATGGGAAAGGAAAACTTGGGGGGAAGGAGATCAGAAAGACAAGGGTGGGAAAAGGAAGCAAAACCCTAAGCATATAGGAAATCTATCAAACTAATATTTCAAATGGTAATGAGGATTTTGATTTTGAAGGAATTTAAAACAATAAGAAAAATCAAGTTGGCATTTAAATAGTCCTTGATAGTTTTGTAAACGATTCACCTATATGAAATCATTTCATTTTGACAACTCCCCGAAGTAGAATTTACAAGAATATACATATCCATGAGAAAATAAACTCAGATAGACCAAGTGACCAGGCCAGGGTCAAACAGCTATTAAATATATCTAAGGTATGTTTTGAACTGAGATGTTCCTGTTTCCAGGTACATCACTTCCCATCAGCTGTTCTCACCAGTTCAGGATAAGGACTGGTATAACAGAAGTTATACTAGTATATGTTCACTTGAACAGTGCCTTGCCTTTCAAGGAATAAGGAGAGGATGAAGATTTTAGATATATTGACCAAGGGTGTTCATTGATTCAGCCAGTCATACCACAGATTATCTGTTGTGATTCATTGTATATAGAAAAGTTCATTTAGGTAATTAGTGGCCAGAATAGGACACAGACTTTTATCATTCAGGCCAGTATTTGCTATACCATGCTCTCTTATTGAGATAAATTACCTAGATGAGAATCCAAATTACTTCGTATCTAGAATCATACCTCTATCTTATAAAATCAAAGAATTCTAGAATCATCAGGTAGCAAAAGGATTATGTGGCCCAATCCACTCATTTTGCTTAAGAGGAACATGAAACCCCCAAGGATTAAGTGATTACATTGTTATTAAGGGACAGAGTGGAGATTAGAATCATACCCAGAGCAGGAAAGCCCTCCTAGCTGAAGCAGCAAGGTATCCTAAGGGAGAGACTTGAAGCAGTATATTCTAGACAAGTCAGGTCTCCATCATCACCTTTAAAACTGTCCTCTAATGGAGAAAACTCACATTTGAAAGCCAAGAGTCTTGGGAAAGCATTGATTTCAGCCCATGGCTCTTGGCCATTCTTCTGTGAAGCAGACTGGATTTGCAGCCTAGTCACTGCTTCTGCCACTGTTATAGCCACAGCTACTGAAGACCCAGAAATGATGGTTCTTGCCACCAAAACCCTGAGTTTGATCAAATGGTTCAAATTTGAAACTGATATGATTTTGTGGTCAGAAATCCCATTAGAGAAGAGGCATTACTATCTGTTTTGCCACTCTTCCCCAAGGAACATAAGATATGTAGCTGAAACTTTCCTCATATTTGTTTTCCCCATTAGAATGTGTGCTCCTTGAGATTAGGGACTGTCTGAATTTTGTATTTGTATTCTCACTACTTAGCCCAGTGCTTTTCACATAATAAGTGTTTAATAAGTTCTTTCTTTCAAGCCAGTGCTCTTGGCTCTCATCCAAGGCTCTTACACAACATGCCCCCATCTTATGTAGTGAAATATTACAATAGAGCTGAAGGGGTTTTAGGGAAGAAACATAGAAGGAACATATAAATGTTTTGATTTTATTAAAACAAGGAAGGGGTAGGTAAAAAGGGAAAGAAGGGAAAGAGAATGATCTTAATTATTTTACCCTCTAAATTATAAGCTATCTGACTACAAACTATGTTATTTCTAAATACATTAAGGGCAAAATCTTTAGGGATTAGTAATCGTACAACAGTCTTTTGATTGGCAAAATCCAAAAATCCCAAGGGAAATATCCAAAGGTCGTCTGTTCTATCTGTCCAGCAGAAGAATGAAGACTGCCTTCTTCTCCACAGTCAAAGATATTGCCAGGCTTACAATCTGAATGATGGTTTCTCAAGCTGCTCCAGGAAAATACTCCTCCTCCTTCATCCAGGTCCAAAGAGATTGTGAATTGCTTACTTGTTTCTCTGGGGTTCTATTCCACCAGCTCCAGGGAAAATTCTAATCCCATGCCCCATCAATCACTCATGTCCTTTTTTAACAGTAGGAACACTACACTATCTACACTTCTCATGCTTTCCATGTGCCAATGGTCATACTTATTAATTATTTGATTTCTAATTATATTTTTGGAGCTTGGTTGACTTAAAAAAATAAAATGTTTTCTTTTTAAAAAGGCAATGTGGTTTTAAAACTAGAAAGTTGATTTCAGCACCAGGAAGACTTGAGTCCAGGTCCTAACTGATCTAGTTTGCTGTGTGGCAAAGGGCAAAGCACTTACCTTTTCCGTTCCCTAAGCAACTCTCCAACACTACAACTTACAGAGAAGAGTCTGATCTACTTCCCTAGAGGGAGTTTCTTCATATGGGAGGTCCCTATATCAATGAAATCAGTGGTCCAGTTATTATCCCCTATCAAGGAAAAGGGAGAGAGAATAGGAATAAGTATGGATAGAGTACCTATTGTGGGTCAGGCACTAAACTAAGTCTAAAAGTTTTAAGCTTTCTGCCAACAATCCCATGTACTACAATCTTGCAAATATTGTAACCCCCAATTTATAAGATGGAAACAGGTTTAGGAGCATGAAGTAACTTACATAGTCATTACATGTGTAAATTTTAAAACTATTCCAACCTAATCAGGCCGTACTTTAGAAGATCTGATTTAGCCATTTCCCGATTAGTAACAATGGAGATAACTCGTTTTAACTGAATCAAGTTTTGGAAAGTATACATTTCTTCACCCTACTCAGTTTAACAAGGTCAAGATGCCTGAACCATAGGCAAAGATTTAATTATCTGAGGAAATGACCTTCAACAGACATGTGCAGAAAAAGCGGACAGACCCCTGGGCTGTCCTAAGTCAAGCTAAGCTATCATTGGTACAGATGAGATGCAGGAAAGTAACATAAAACCGTCTATATAAGGCACTTCCTCTCTCTCTCTTTCCCTGGAGAGGTGACTCTGGCTGGCAGCGTGGTAGGCGTTCCGACATCTTGGAGTGGTGGTAGTTATTTGTCTGGGTTTGGCGGTGAGTTTGCCCTTGAGCTGATTCAGGTTCTGGCATCTTGGCTGAGCCCTTTTGGAGTTCAGGCTGGTTCCTTCCTCCTTACTTTCTAGAGCCTCTGGTCATCTTTCTGGCACTAGCCAGGCAGAAGAAATCCTACTCCCTTTCCCTCTTCCTTCTTAATCTCTTTCCACTATATCAATTAAATCACCATAAATTTCCAGCTGACTTGGGTATTTTATTATTTAGGATTTTCCCTAGTGACCAATTAAATTTAGATTTTAAGTCACAATGCTAAAATTATCTTTACACATGGTCCAATTAGCTGCCCAATATACATATTTAATTATTCACAAATTATGTGCACACAATACTAGATGGATATACTTTTACATATAAAAAATATTTCAAAAGATAAGACAGCTAAAATATTTTTAAAAATTTTCCTTTCTGATATTAAGACTTTCCCTTCTCACCAAAAAATATAAATACCATTAATTTTGTTAAAGATGATACTTTGTGAAAACAATATGCCATTCAATTTTGTAAATAACTTTGATTCTGTGGTCTAGTGCTAGGCTCACTTTTTTCCCCTCAATAGTTAGTGTTCCATGGTGTTTAAAGAGGTTCCCATCAACCATGAAGACCTTAGTTTGAGTCCTACCTTTGAATGTACTAGTTTTATGACTCTAGGCAAGTCATTTAGTTTTTCAGCTAAGACAAATACTGAAGGTATAGATCTTCATTCTGCATTGGCAGAGGATGTTTGGGAGCTTCTTATATCAATAAATCCACCTATTCAGTCCTTGTCCTTTTCCATGCCTGACTCATGAAATTACATAGATTCAAATAGATGTTCTTTGCTAATTTTCCTTACTTAATGAAAAAAAAAAAACACTATTAGAGAATTAGAGCTCTAATACTTACCTTCTCCCTCTCCACTAAGGGGCCTCTCTAAATTTTTTTTACCTAGGTGTATGGAGATCTAGGTCAGTCCTGAGGAATTGGGCTCTGCTTCTTATAGTCCCTCATCTCTTCTCCCACTCCAGAGTCCAAGGAGGAATCCCTTAAAGTTCAAGTTTCTCTCTCCAAAAGGGTGAATATCAAAGTATTCATGTACAACATCCATCAATTATTTCTTAGGCATGGAGTATTTAACATAAGAATTTCATAAGTAATCATCAACAGAGACAAAAACAAAAATAATAGCTATTGTTTTACCCTACTTGCCAGTTTATACTTTAAGAAAAATTAAAAACTTGGGGACTGCCAAATCATCATTTTCACTTACATATCTTCTCTGCACTAATTCTTTCTAGACCTATCTAAGTCAAGGTTTTAATCCATCCTCTAAGTCAGTGATGATGAATTTTTTAGAGACTGAATGCCCGAACTGCAACCTTCATGCCACATGTAAGTCTCCCCTCTTCCATACTCAAGATGGGGGAGAGAGGAAGTGCTCCCATTGGGCTGTTGGGCAGAGGGACAGATCATAAGAGAAATATCCTCAGGCTCATTGTAGTAGGGGAGGAGACACACCCTCCAACAGGTGTGTCATAGATTCACCAACATGGCCCTGGGTGATATTCATCTCCAAGAAGCAACGGAGTAGTTGCCAGGGGATATTCCTGAAGTATAGCCAGAAGCAACTGAGGACTCTCAGAATGCTTCTAATCTTTTGAATGCTCAAGTTTGTTATCAAAGTTAGAAATATCCACCTCAGAATTTCCCTTCAGTCACTTAGAGTCAGGAAAGAATGCAAAGCAGAAGAGGCAGATACTTAAATTTTAGTCTCAGATTTACCTAGGCCAACACCTTGGAAGCCTGCTGATGAGAGTTAGCTATTTCCATCAAGGTGAGAGAGAAAGTTCAGATCCTTTTTCATTCCTCAGGATCAAATACAGAGACTAAGACCTACTTGCCACAGATTTAACAGACATAGAAAAGAAGGCAGCTAAAGTTTGCTCTCTCTCCCTCTCTCACATACAAATTAATTTTAAGCCAAAAGTCCTTTGAGTCCATTAACACATAAAAAGGAGGTACCTCATAATTTATAGACTTGTTTTTAATAATGAAGAAGTTTAAATGCATGATTTACATGACAGCCAAAGCTCTCTCCCTCTCTTCTTTCCATTCTCCTTCACTAATAGAGCACACAGGATTTGCTGGGCCATCTCAAAACACCAGGCCCTTCAGTATTGAAACATGTGTAGGTGTGTTTATGTATCCCTAGAAGTGAACAGGTTAATTTCAAGCATTATCTATTCAATATGATCCTCATTATATTACTAAGTCATTTCATGGTGGTTGGCCAGTCTTTTGAGTTCCATCCATTAATGATACAGGTATTTTTGTTGTAATTCATCTAGTAAATATTTCTCTTCCCTGTGGTTTATTGGTTATTCTAGCAATATATTTAGAAGGTGTTTAATTTTTAATTTTTTAATTTGATTAAAGAGTTGAAGACCCAATGAAACTCTTCATTTGGAAAGTTTTTAAGATGAATTAGAAAATTCTCTGCAAGTTTTTTTTTTTTTAAACTCTTACCATCTGTTTTAGAATTTATCTGTATATTGATTGGTTCCATGGCCAAAAAAAAAAAGTGGTAAGGTTTTTCTTAGTAAAAGAACTCTGAAATTTCTTAAAGACCATCTTACCCAATGTCTTTCCCTTGTTTTTCTCTGATCTCTACTTCTGGTTGACCTGTATTAGTTGCCAAAAACATATTTCCTGTTTAGAGACTCTAGAGCAGGGATTTTTAACTTGGGGTCTATTAATAAAAAGTTTAAGTGGATCTTTGAAATTGAAAGTTAATAAAGATCAAGTTGTGTTTTTTTTTCCCCCTATCAAACTGAAATTGAGCATTTTCTTCAATTATGAGTGTGGGCAACAAAATATCATGAATGAAGGCACATAAAATTCACCAGACTTCCATAAGAGACCTTGAAGTTAAAAAAAAAAAGACCCATATTCTATAGAATAATTCCATGTTAAAATTTAATTGGACAATAAACTTTTATTCATTAGAATTTTCCTGTGTAGATGGATAAGCCAACCTTCTTTGAGTGATTGCAGCACTCATCCAGGAGGCTTTTCAGGGTCATTTGGGGCCAGAAATCATCAATATTATGACCAGGATAATCTAGGGATCCTAACTATCCACAGGGCACCTTATTCAACATGAAGTCTACACTGGACCTCTTCTATCACATTACATTCTTCATGCTCTCATTGTCTCAAAACACAACATGAACTTAAATTTAGTTTCATAATTAATGATACAAATTATAAGTTAAAATAATAATTGTTCCTCCTTATTTCATTCATCATTTTGTTAATTCTGATTAAATTATCGCTGCTTTTACCTCTTTCTGTGGTAATGTTTCAGATCTGCTATTTTTTTATTCACTTATTCTCAAATTATCAATATTAATTTTAATGTATAATTTCTTTTCCTTCTTTTCTTGGCAGTTTCCTCATCTATGACAGTCTTCTTAACTTAAGATGTCCCTCTATGGGAGCAGCTTAATGGCTTAGTAGAATGAAAGCCAGGCCCAGAAGTGGAAAGTCCTGGGTTCAAATCTGGCTTCAGATATTTCCTAGTTGTGTGACCCTGGGTATGTCATTTAACCCCCATTGCCTAACCCTTACCACTCTTAAGCCTTAGAACCAATACACAGTACTGATTCTAAGACATAAAGTAAGGCTTTAAAAAAATATTCCTCTGCTCTATCACCTCTCTTGTCCCTTTTATGTGGAGTAGAAGTTAAAGAGGACCTTAAAATATCAAGGTACACCCTCTTTAGCCACTATTCAAAAAGACCCAGGAAAATCATCTTTAAAATGGAATATATTTATTGAGCGAGAAATGTGGAGCAATGTCTCACATCATGGACAAAAGACAATGTTCCACAGATTTACAGAGAGAGAGAGCTGTTTGGGCATGCCTCAAGTCATGAACCAGAAACAGAAAAATGACCCTGATACAAAATTCCAAGGTTTATAGAGAAATTATTAACTTGTAAAAAAAGACAATAGACTTATTTTAGAGATTCAAGCCTTCTTTCAAATTAAATTTTAAAGAAAAGGTCAAGAGTTAGAGACAAATGTTTTAATCCAGAAATAAAAAACAGGAATGTTATACAAAGAAAAGAATAATTCATGACTGGATTACCTGGGAGGCTTTCCTCTCCTTCAATTTCTTGACCTGCTTCACTTAAAACAGACTGCAGAAACAACATCCTTTCCTCATTAAGTGAACCCCACCTTGGCCAGCTTACCTTCGGATTGGCCTTTGTCATCGCTTGCCACTTCTCTAAGTACTTGCTTGCATCAGGTCCATACTTCGAAACCATGTAACTTTCGGCCGTATTTCTTTGGGCTACAGACCGCCCCACCAAATTTTGGGACAACAGACAAGCTGTTACCCATGTCCAATGACTATGGACAAATTGACTAAGGATCCCTTAATTAAAGAGCGAGTTATTCCCAAACCAGAGATGCGAGTCCTACCTCCGAGAGAGCCGCTTACCTGGCCCTTGCTAACCGGACTCCTGACCCAACCCCAAACAGGTTGCATGTGGTACCTCAAGTCTGGGGTCCTCGTTAGCTGGAGGGCTCAGGCCGCGGGGACTTCGGATCTCGGTGGGACCTCCATTATGTCAACTAGAAAAAACACAGAACTATTAAATAGTCAAAATCACTCTTTAATCAAGGGAAAGGGGGTTAGCGCTGCTACTATGACAACAGAGCTGATTTCCAAGACTGCACCGGAGTCAAGACGCTCTGGTCACCAGCCCCTGGGAGTGCCACCGACTCAGGATGGACTCCGAGGAACAAAAGAACTTAGGGAACCTATATACCACTCTAGATGACCTGGGGGCTCTAGGATTAGAGGGACAGTTGATTGACTTTACAATGGTGAGAAAGGAAAATGAGAAGTTCCAGACAGGAATAATAGTGAGGGGCTGGGGCCCCACAATGGACACAAAAGGGAAAGACTCAGCCTAGGGCTGGGTCACCTTGGTCATGGACTTTAGCCTAGGGGGAAGAAACCATTGGGACAAAAGGGATGTTTAATATTGGATGGGATTTGCTGTTCCCACCCAAACTACCAGGAAGTTCACTGTCTGGTGAAGAGGGACCTTCCCTCAGGGGGAAACTCTCCTCTGACAAGGTCAAAACCTGGGGTTTCTACACTCAAACTAAATAAACTGGAGGTCTCTAGATTTCCATGTTGACATATGTTAATGTAATCTATCTTCAAGAATGTGTCAACATGGAATTTAGGAATCCCAAATTTGTGGCCTAGTGGGATCTGATGAACTCCAATTTTCAGATTTAGCTTGGAGATTGGAGACCCCAAAGCTTGTCCTTGTTCCCTGTTCCCATGGAATCTATCCTGAAGGCAATTCCAGGCTAGCAGTTTCAGACTGAGTGGGAGACCCTCAGGGAAATCCTGGTTGGGTGAGATAAGCATATGCTAAGGACCCTCTTTGTTTTAGGTGGTCTCCCCTATTGTATTAGAACCTTTCCCAAAGAGATCCACACCAGGGCAGGAACCATCCTTTAGTATCCATTGTAAGTAGCCCCATCTCTTACACTCTAGCCTCTAGCTATGAGTCCTTTCCCAAGCTTGATTGTATCCTGTCATTGTATCCTGTCAGTAGTCCCATTTTCCTTGTAGCTATAGTGATGTCAATCATCTTTCCCTGTCCCTGGACTCCCCAAATGGTATAGAGGTTCCCCCAGTTCTTTTGTTCCCTGGAGCCCATCTTGAGTGCTGGCACTCCCAGGGCTCAGTGACCAGGGCGGCCAGACTGTGCAGTCTTGGGGAGCAGCTCTGTTGTCGCAACTTAGTAGCGCCGAACCCTTTTTTCCCCTTGATTAAAGAGTGATTTTGACTATTTAATAGTTCTGCATTTTTTCTAATTGACACAAGTTACAAATAAAAATGTTGCAAAAATGAACAGCCAAGAATATTAATATTAATGTTAAGGGGGAAATTGGATACAGTATCTTTTTACTGCTTGTAGTCAATCAGGTAGGTGCCTAATAGCTTTTGGCTACTGAAGCTCTAGGCCTACGCAAAGATCATTGCTGGAGACAGATATAAAAAAAAAAAACAACCCACAAACCTCTATTTAATAAATATTGGAAAAGGTTTGAGGAAAGGTAAGGAAAGGGAACAAAAGGTGAGAATTAGGATTGATTTCTTACATCTAAAGGGGATCTGAACTTTTGCCCACTCCCTTCTATCTAGTTCAGGAGGACTTGCTTCTTGCTCAAGTTTCCCAGAGCCTGCTTACCACTCCTTAATCTATTCTAATTTCCAAGGTTATTCTAAATACACTGTGCTAATCATTAATCCACTTAGTTATAATTAAGTTTACTGTCTCCTTAGATCTCTTTTAGTTTTAAATCAGTTCGGTTATTCACTCTCTCTACAGTAGGGAGGCTTTTTGACCTAAGCTTGGGCCACAAAATGGCTTGGCCCTCTCAGCAGCCACACAAAGGAAAAACAGTCTCTTTCCTCTTTCTGTTGATTTCCCCCACACACTTATTCTGGAACTCTAACCTGTTCTCCTTCATATGCCACTTTGTTTTTTCGGTGCTCCAGGGAACAAACACCAGCCTTCTCCTAGGCTAAAAACCTCGAGGAGGCCATTGGTAGTTTGAAAATCCAACTGAAACAGGCTACCCAGAATTCCAACAGGCAACCTTCCCAAGATTCTGTCTGACCTTAAGGGAACCTTACCCACTATTCTTTACCCTGGCTGTCCTTAGCTGCTAAGATCCCAATTACTTCAAATGGTCTTCATTAGCCCTATGGCTTAATAAATCCTAATATATGAATCATGTAACCATAGAAAGATATTCTAAATGAAAATTGAAAAATTAAAAAAAAAGATTTGATCATTGGGTACTTCAAGTCTAAGACAAGATCAGTCTGGGTCTGGGACACCTCCCTAAGGCACGTTCCCAAACAAATTCCAAAGACCCAACCCAAAACAATGGGGTGGGGGGGTACCAGCTTTACTAACTTCTTGGAGATGTTAATAATTAATAACTTGAGAATAATACACTGTCTCACTCCACATATTTTGATAATTAATAATTCCTCTGGAAATCTCCATTTAAGGAAGGCTCTTTGCCAACCATCCTACATTCCTTTCTTAGCTCTGCTTCTGACTCTCTCTTGCCCTCGTTTTCCATTCCTTTTTTGTATTTTCTTATCTTGATTAGACTACAGTGTAAGTCGTCCTTGAGGCTAGCTGAACCCATTAGCCACAAAGTAAGGAAATTAAAAGTAGAATCTCAACCTTTTCTGAACCAAAATTCAATTCAATATGCATTTGTAAAGACCGATGAAACCTAGTATATAAAAGGCTCTTAGTCACTGATGATACACTACCAAAAGAAAATGTGCCTTGTTCTCAATAAGATGCCATTTTCTTCCTCATCATCTCACTCAAATGACAGAAAATAGTATTGATCCTGCCCAAGAAATTCACCAGTGCCAGAATTCATGACTCACCTCTGAGGATCAGTATTCAACCTGCTGTTACATCAGTATTAGAAAAAATAAAGGTCATCCCTAAGGTAGGATATTCATGATGACCTCTTTCATTGAAGAGAGGGTTGGATTAAAGGATTAGAGATTCATGGAGGCTGCTGGGTGACTTAGTAGAGCTAGGCCCAGAGAATAGAGGTCCTGGGTTCAAATCTGACCTCAGACACTTCCTGGCTGTGTGACCCTGGGCAAGTCATTTAACCTGAATTGCGTAGCCCTTTCCATTCTTCTGTCTTAGAACTAATACACAGTATCAATTCTAAGATGGAAGGTAAGGGTTTAAAAAAGAGAGAGAAATGAAAAGATCCTCAGACATCATCTAATCCAATTCCTTAATTTTGCAAATGAGGTAACTGAATTAGGAGATGTTTAGAGGTTTCCTCAAGGTCACATAAGTAGTAAAAGTATCAGAAAGGCAGTGACTGGATTGGAATGATTTTTGGTTATATTGTCATTGTGAGTGAGCTGCAAGGATGAAACTATTGTTTTGGGGGAAATAAAGCGGCTGATTAGAGACACTAGCAACAGCTTCCTATGGTTCTACTTACCTCTTCCAGACTTCTTTGCTCCTGACCCCACCAAGCACGTATCTCTTCTAGAATAAAAAAGCACAACAGTGTCTTAAAGCTCTCCATGTCAGAATAATACTCCCTACAAGGTGTTAGCATTTCTTGCTTCTCCAACAAGAAGGCATTGGCTGACTAAGGCATTAATCACTGTTGCTGACTGTAGCCAATTTCCAAGTCTTTGTGCTCCTCTGAGTCAGCAAGTCCTTTGGGAAAGGCACCACATGCCTGGCTCTGCTTACATTATGATTAAAATGGCTCTAGCACTCTGATGGCAATTATTTAAAGAGGTGAAAAGAATAGTTTGGCAGAGAAGATCTACAAAGATTCCCCTATCTCATCCCCACTGTGAATCTTTAATAATAACAATAGCAACAACGCCAGTGTCAGTGATGCTGCTGCTGATGACAGTAATCACTGCACTTATAGATGACTTTCCTGGTGAACACAATGATTGTGTGAAGGTTGGTGTGCCTCTTAGCCCCATTTTAAAGTTGAGTAAAGGCAACCTCAGAAAGGTCAAGTGACCAGTCTAGTCTTATGAGTAGAATATATAAAAAACAAGATTTGAAATCAGGACTATCCACTTCTAAACTGAGGACTCCATGCTCTGTGCCAGCTATGCCTTAACAGGACATGCCCTTCCGGTAGTCATCAATGTTAGCAAGCCTCTCAAAATAAAGTGACAACCTAATTTATTTGTAAAAAGGGCCTTGCTTTTCTTTCTTTTTTAGGTTACTTTTTTAAAGGGGAAGTTGGCAAAGAGATGAATACATTTTAATTAAAAAAATAAGATATAAAGAGTCAATGATGGTTTTGCTAAACTAGCATTGTAACAGTAAAGGTTCATTCATCTCTTAAAAATTCAAAGGAGAAAATATGATCCACATTCTTAATAGGTCAGACGTTTTCAATAGCCCATGAAGTAAGGTTATTTATATGTTATAAGAGTCTGTTAGTAAAAACTAGGTTCAAGAACTGCCACTCATCCTATTCTTTCCTTGTGATCTTGGCAAATCACTTAATCTCTCAGGGTCCCCAGGAAATTTTCTTTTTATTATTATTTTTAAACCCTTACCTTTCATCTTAGAATGATTATTGTATATTGGTTCTAAAGCAGAAGAATGATAAGAGCTAGGTAATGGGGATTAAGTAACTTGCCCAGAGTCATATAGCTAAGAAGTATCTGAGGCCAAATTTGAAAGCAGGATCTTCTGTCTCTAGAGCAAGACTGAGCACTTTTCTTTCTTTCTTTCTTTCTTTCTTTCTTTCTTTCTTTCTTTCTTTCTTTCTTTCTTTCTTTCTTTCTTTCTTTCTTTCCAGCCCTTACCTTTCATCTTAGAATCAATAGTGTGTAATGGTTACAAGGTAGAAGAGCAGTAAGGGCTAGGCAATGGGGGTTGGGTAGAGGGAGAATGACTTGCCCAGGATGACACAGCTAGGAAGTGTCTAAGGCCAGATATGAAACCAGAACCTCCTGTTTTTGAGCCTGGCTTTCAATTCATTGAGTTACTTACCTAGTTTAATTTTGTAAAGTTATAATTTGCAGAACAGTTTCCTTTCCAAATTGATGTGGGTTGGAGGGGAGTTCTCAGTAATGACCAATGATATCACAGATACTATCTGAAAACAAAAAGCAACCCAAAAATGAGGTTGAAAATTAATATTCTAATTAGCAGAAATAGTGTGACTAGATTTTATGATGAGCTTAAAAATGTGTAAAAAGATAGAATGAATTTTCAGTTATCTCTGCATATGAAATGGGTAGCAAACACATTCTCAAATACAGAATTTTGCTATTATTAGAGAAAGGAAGGCACAGAGCAGGACTGCCCCGGCTACTGCATGGATTCTGTCTTGTCTGGATAATTAACAAACCTCATCTCCATTTTTTGGATGAAATAGTCTCACAGATTTAGAGCTAAAAGGTGAATTAAAGGTCATCTGGTCCAAACCTTCTTCTATGAGGAAACTGAGGACCAGGGAACTTAAAGTGACTTGCCTAAGGCAAGTTAATGGGAGGAGATTCATAGGAAGAAAAGGCTGATGAATTAAGAAACTGGAGTGTTGAAAGAGACACCAGTAGGCTTATGGAAGTCCTCAAGTATATGATAGACCATTTAGGATATGGATCCTAAGAGCCAGGTTTTGGATTAGAGAGGAAGACTAATTCAGGAACTGAACTTAATGGAGAAAAATGATTTTAACCCAGATTCTCCAACTTAAAATGTTTGTTGTTGGGACAGCTAGATAGCACAATGGATACAGCATCAAGCCTGGAAACAATAGGTCCTAGGTTTAAATCTGCCCTCAGAAACTTCCTAGGTGTGTGACCCTGGGCAAATCACTTCACCCTTATTGTCTAGCTCTTGCTCTTCTTCTGTCTTAGAACTAATACTAAGACAGAAAGTAATCTTCGTGGCCTTTTTGGTATTTGTGGTTTGATTCTTCTCCTTACTGTTATTGTTTTCTACTTTATCACACTAGGGAATTCTTTCCTAGAGTCCTCCATTTTGGGGATAGGTCTAAGCTAATCATGTTCCCTTCTTGTAATATAATGCAATATGCTCCTTGAGGGCAAGGGTTACTTCCTTTTTTTAATGCATTTCTACCTGTAGCACCTAAGTAGTACCTTGCACATGGCAGGTATTTATTTGTTGAATTGAAATAGATTGAATAAAAACTTTGGAATTGGAGATATTTAGGATGCCCTGCATTTTCTCAAGGAAATAGAAGAACAAAAACCATCTATTTAGAAAGAAGTGAGCTGGCAAAGGAGAAAAGATTTGGGATAGTCATTGAGATTAGTAGAAAAGAAAGTTAATCAAAGAAGATGCACTGCTGGTCATCATCTAGGACACAGATGACATAAGGTCATTTGAATTGATCATGGACCACATTGGCAAAACACATGACTTTTTCTTTTGCTCTCTCTCTTCCCCTCCCTGATCTAGCTTATTTCCTTGTTTCTTAGTCCATTTTTCAAACCCTTATAGTGAACATACCTCTGGATCCCTCATGCTATGGCTTCATATTACCCTTCTTTATTGAATGCAGCTGGATACATGTAGGTGGTGTAGGTAATCCCAAGCTGAGGACTGGAAGGGTTTAGCCAATAGACAAATGGATGAAGAAGCAAGCAATTTTATATAATTGACCTGGTTAGTTATGGAGTCAATACTGTGAAAAGATGAAGGCTATGCTAGAAATGGGGGTTAGGAGAATGCTGCAGTTAGGATAAAGAATTAGATTATTGAGGCAAAAGGAAAAATGGAATGTTGGGATATTATAACCAATAAGGAAAATGGCATAATTTCATGGAGGTGGCACTGTGATAAGTGATGCTGAGAGCTATCCTATAACCATATCAGTCTATATTAAGAGAGTGGCTGTACAAATTCAAAGGAAGAGAAGATTGATGAATTAGGATACTGGGGACACCAGTAGGCTTACAAAAGTCCCAAGTATATGACAAAGCAATAAGTATATAGATCGCCAAAGCCAAGTTTGTGAGTGGGGAAGAAGGCTGCAATTCAGGAATTCAACTTCACAAGGAAGTAGATTATAGGCACAAAAACCTGGATGGTGTGATACAGGGTGAATAGAAAGGCTCTCAAAGGAAGAAAAATGATGAATGATGATGACAAAGAAAAGAAATGGGAATATTCTAGATGCTTATCCCTGGTGGCTTGTGATGGGATGGGGGGTAAGGGTAGGCAGAAGGAGTAACTTACATTGAAGAGGGTACGCAGGAATGCAGTATTTACTGGAGAGAGCCAGTGTTCTTGCAGCTTAAGATGGCACCTAGGATCATTGATAATCCAACTCCTTCATTTTATAGAGAAAGCAACTGAGGCTCAGAGATTTCAAAATACAAACAGATGGGGGGGGAGGAGTAATTTCCTAAAGGATTCTAGATGAAGAATGGACATGGACAAGTCAAACTGGTCATGAAGATAGCTGTTCTGGAAGGACAATATGGTGATGGAGTATCAGGGAAAGAACATTTCTCCTGGGGAGATGGCAACTCTGAATCATAGGACTGAGGGAACCAGGAGGTAGAGATTTTCTTAACATGATACAGAAAAAGTAGCGAGCAACTGGAATCCTTGCCTCCAAGGTTTGGTGATGGAGGGTATTGTTGCTACAGGTGTTCATTATAAACACAAATGAATGCATTTATTAAATGCTTGTTGTTGGTAAAATACTGTGTAAAATTCTGAGGACATGAATAGAAAAATAAGACAATCCATGTTCTCAAGGAGCTGATATTTGAGATAACACATGGAAGGACAGCAGAACAAAGTATGGATAGAATGAGAAGTTCAGGCCACTCTAGGTCCTAAGAAACACCAGACTCACTGAAGGCTTAAGCTCTGTAACTTCACCCTAAGTTGATGATGAGACACAACCAGGATGTATTCCAAATGTAGATCAGGTCCTCAACTCTATCTTGGACCCTAGTCATTTATTCCATTGTTCTGTATAGTATCTGAGATGAGGTTCAGAATGAAACTAGGCTTCTGCCTGCTTGAGGCAGTGGGCAATGGACATCTCCATGGCATTCCTGATCTGGTGAGTGGGAAGAAATCTATATTTAAAATCAGAAGACTGGAGTATGAGCCCGACCTCAACATTTGGCAGCCATAGGTGATGGGCGATTCTCTTCCTTCCCCTACATCTTTGTTTTTTGTTTTGTTTTGTTTTGTTTTCCATCAAGAAATGGGCACAGGGGGCAGCTGTGTGGCTCAGTGGATTAAGAGTCAGGCCTAGAGATGGGAGGTCCTAGGTTCAAATCTGGCCTCAGACACTTCCTGGCTGTGTGACCCTGGGTAAGTCACTTGACCCCCATTGCCTAGCCTTTACCACTCTTCTACCTTGGAACCAATACACAGTATTGATTCCAATATAAAAAAAAAAGAAAAAAAAAGAAATGGGCACAATAACAACACACACAACAAAGGTGCTGTGAAATAATTATTCAATAAACCTTAAGTACCATAAATGTGAGTCTTTCTCATTATGACACTACATTGGGTAATTAGAAATAATTCCTTTCAATTAAAGGTAATATGGTACACACTGACAAGAAATCAGAAAATTTGAGTTCTAGACCTGGCTTTACTATTAATCAGTTGTGTGATCTCAGACACTTCACTTCATCCATTAGTTTCCAGTTGCCACTTCTATAATTTGAGCAGGTTAGGTTAGATGACCTCCAATGTCCCGTTTAGCTCTGAAAGTCTATAGTACTAAACACCAATTTTATTAGAATCAAAGCATCAATTTATCAAAATATCACCTTTAGAAACCCATCGTCAATATAGCACATTGGGCAGTATTCATGAAGGGGATGCTTATAATTCTTGATATAATGATCCATAGGAGTTAGCTTGAAAAAATCAATTTGATATTGATTTCTCTTAAGTAGGCTTTATTTTCATTAAAAATGTCTGAAAAGGAAGGAATGACTTTGGTGTTTATCTGTCCAGTTAATGGGCAAAAATGGCACTGTAGGAATTTTTATAGGTGCCTTGGCCACTTTCCCTCTAGCTGATCATTCCATCGGAGTCATTCAGGCCCTGACAACATTCCTATGGGCTAATCAATATCCATTTCTTTTGTAGATGGCTAAAATGAAAAATGTAAAACTGAGTGTTGTTTCTGCACCTGGAAAAAATTGTCTGCCTAACTCAATCACCTTAAGGAGAAAATAAACACTTTTTTTCCTTCTCCCCTAATACATCTTTTCATTCCAACTGCTAGTATAGTGGAGAAAATAATAACTCACACTAACATGATATGTACACATATATGCACATACATGCACACATCTATGTATATATACACACATACACATACAAAACAGACTATTTCATTTAATCCTCAATTATCCTTTGAGCTAAGGAGTACTAGTATTTGTCCCATTCTTTTCAGCTGAAGAACCTGAGGTGTAAAAGGTAGAGGAAAAATGAACAGAGAATTAGACCTGTTGAGTTCAAATGCCTCCATTGATAAGTGGGGAAATTGAGGCACACAGAAACACGTTAGATTACTATCTTAGGATCATACAACTCATATGTATTTGAGATGGAATTGGAATCCAGATGGCTCTGACTCCTGGTCCAGTGAAAAATGTCATGCTACTCCTTACAAGGAATTTCAAAACCTTTTAAATTCACATTGGGTAGCTAAATGGCAGTGTGGATAGAGTGCCAGGTCTGGAATCAGGAAAACTACTTTCCCCAAGTTCAAATATGATTTCAGACACTTACTTGCTATGTGACCCCAATCTAGTCACTTGATTATTTTTGCCTCAGTTTCCTCAACCTGTAAAATGAGCTAAAGAGGGAAATGGCAAACCACTCCAGTATCTTTGCCAAGAAAATCCTAAATAGGGTCACAAAGAGTAGGACATGACTAAAAATTGACTAAACAACAATAAAATTCATACTCCTGTGATCCTCTGATTTTTGATGGTATATGACACTTTAATGTTACAAAGAGATTACGAGTATTATTTGATCCTCACAATAATCCTAAAATGTAGATGTTATTATTACCCTCATTTTGAAATGAAACTGAGGCATAGAAAGATTAACTGTTCCCATGTTCATAGGGTGCGGCCTCTTGCCAGCGAGAGCCACAAGATAAGAAAGAGAGAAAGGATAGTAGTTTGAAATTCCGCGGGGGGCATGACGGAGCCAAGTAAGAGATGGGAGAAATGAGTCAGAAACCAGGCCATATTGATTTCAGTGGAGTCGCAGCCAATTCCAATCTCTGGACCATCCAAAGGCAGAATCCATCCAGAGATCCAAATTTAACACTACACAGGTCAGAAGATGATATAGCTCAGCTGAGAGAGTGAACAGAGTATAATAGGAAGAATTAGAGAAAGGTAGGTATTAGCATTGGAAAAGAAAGGCACCTGGCCAAAAGCCAAGTTTCAGGTGAGAGAGAGAGAGAGAGAGAGAGGAGAGAAAAAGGGAAGAGACAGTGTTAGGCAATTGGTGAGATCTCAGAGAGAGAGGTGACTGCAGGCTCTCCTTTTAATCTCTTTGATATGCAAATGTACCCAATACATATTGATGAATTACATAGTGTATTGCCATTGGTTAATTGTAAATTATGACAAGGTAAAAGGTGGGGTTTTATCCCAGCATGGTTAAGACAAAGGGAACTAAGTTTTCGCACCTTGACCCTAGCAATGCTGGGATCAGAGTTCATTGCCATGGGCAAGAATGGCCATGTGCCCACACACAATCCTTGCATCTTAATTATACATGTGACCTAGACTGCTACATAGAGCTATTAAGTATTTGAGGTTAGACTTGATCTCAGGTCTTCCTGACTCTATGTCCACTGTTCCATCCACTGTGCCACCTAGCTACCTCTGTGGTTTTAGCGTTCAAACTCATATCTTCTGACCCTAGATGCAAAGCCCTTTCCACCATACCACACAATCTCCAAAAGATAAACATTAGATACTTAACAGATTGCCCAACATGACAAAAAAGTTTTCTGTGTTCCAGATAGCAAAATTACCTTAATATAATGAATAGTAGAAAGATAGTCTTGGAATATGCATGTTCTTTATAAGGATTCCTACAAAAAAAAAAAAACATGGAGTAGAAGAATATGGAAGATAATTGGAAGTCTGCTCTAGGACAATAAATTTAGAGGGTACTAACATACCTCAACAAAATCCTCTTAGCAGACAGGATAAACCAGGTTGAGAGTAACTGACTACAAACTCATCCATTAATTAGGGAGATACAAGCATTTGGAAGGGACTGATAGGAATAATTTATTCCAATAGCCATGAAGGGGGCTGAAACGGCACTGTAGAGTGCTTAGAGTCTGGTCAGACACTGAAGCATTTGTGATTTTTCTTTTTACAAGTGTAGAAACAATACATATCAACTCCTTGTTAATAAGAATAAACCATTAAAATAGGAAACTGCCCAAAGACAGGCTGGGGTATTCCCCTGAATAGCTCCTAAGTCTCATGACAGTACCATGGGTCCTTTTCTCCCATTCTCTGTACCCTCTCCCTTTTCTGAATTGAGGCGATGCTTTTGTCACTTGCTCTCAGAATAGTTTTTAGAATTCTTTTCCAGGGGAAGCTATTAACCTAATGTAAACTCACAAAAACTAGTATATGTGAGAATGTCATGTTTATTCATTCTAACTTTCTAAGGATACTCAAAGGATTCACCAGGAAAAATAGCAATAGTAATAAATAAATACATAATATAAATAATAATATAACTA
The DNA here is from genome assembly GCF_027887165.1 of Monodelphis domestica. NCBI lineage: Eukaryota > Metazoa > Chordata > Mammalia > Didelphimorphia > Didelphidae > Monodelphis > Monodelphis domestica. The sequence continues at coordinate 305,993,038 of NC_077232.1, read as the reverse complement.
TATTATAAATATAAAACTAATAAAATAAATAAATAATAATAAATAGTATAAGTCAGTGAAGACAAACCTTTTAGAGACTGAGTGCCCAAACTGCAATCCTCATACCACATGTGAATCCTCTGCCTTATTCTAGACAAGGGAGGGAGGAAGTGCTCCTATTAGGCTGCTTGACAGAGGGGCTAGACATGTGAGAAATGCCCTCAGGTACATGTGGAGAGGAGTAAAGGAGCAGTCCCCTATGGCATGTTCTGGCACATGCGCCATAAGTTTGTCAACATGGGTATAAATATAGAATCATAGAATCTCAGAGGTAGAAGGACCTTAGAGGCCAACTGGCATCGCTTTATCTCCGGAAAAGAAGTGATATGGTTTAGTGGAAGAAGGGATTACTTCAGAGCCAGAAAGACCTGAATTCAAGTTCTAGTTGGTATGATTTGACCTAGTGGGGTTAATTGTTCAGGGGTGTTCAGGGAAGACTAGAACTTCTGGTGTCCTGTGCACTATGGCACCCACCTAACTGTACAGGGAGGACTAGCACATCTGGTGTGAAGGCTTGCCCAGCCTTTTTCATGGCTGATCATCCATCATTAGTGTCTAACTTTCAACCAATGCTCATCTGTGGCTCCAAGAAGCCAAAGCATGCTATGGTGGCCATACCCCAGTAAAATCATTTTGGCAGACAGGTTAAATCAAGCTGAGGGTAACTGACACACTACAAACTTGTAGGCAAATTAGGAGGAAGCAAGCCTGTGGAGACTTACCCTGGTGGAAGGGGCTGATGTGTTTCAATGGCCATGGATGAGGCTGAAGCAGGCACGGTAGAGTGCTTAGACCTTGGTCAGACATCAAAGATGCCAAGATCTTACACTGCATCCCAAGTCTTTCTCTAGTCATCCTGACTTCTGCCTTTCCACTGGATTTGGAAGACTAGAAAAGTCAGAGAAGCAGATAACTTTGTACAACTTTGCCTCACTTAAATATGATAATGTGTGAGTCAAAAGACATCACCCTAGTGATGTCATTATGGTCTTCTTCAAATAGGAAGGACAAGCATGCAACCTAGATCAAGTCATTTAATATTTCAGCATAACAGGTAACAGTCCATGACCGTAAATTCCTGAGTAGGTACAGATCTACACTGGTAGGGAGAGTTTCCACACTGGGAGTTCCTTTTGTCAAAGAAATTATAGATCAGATGGCAAAACAAAATGAAATGAATTAAAAATACACACAAAATTCAAATGAATAAGTCCACCTACAATTTTGCTAAGGAGCAATTATTCAGTCTTTCTCCTAGAAGACCTCCAATGAAGGGGAAGCTGCTACTGGAGCCAGCCCATCTCACTATGCTTTACCATTAATCAATAGGTCTTGTGAAGTCAATTAACCAATAGTGCCTTTGTGAAGTCACTTAACCTCTTTTTGCCTAACAGGCAGATAGGTGGCCTGGGTCTAGAGTTAGATAAACCTGAGTTCATATCCAGCCTCAGATTTTTACTGGGTATGTTTTACCCAGATATGACTGGGTTAAAAGCCACTTCATCCACAAAAAAAGAAGGAAATGGCAAACTATTTCACAGTATCTTTGCCAAGAAAATTCCATGGATAGTAGGGATGGAATGAACATAAATAATGAATGACAGTCTTATATAGAACTTATTTTTAAGCCATGGGTGTGCTGATAAATGTTTAATAACTGGGTCAGGGTGGTAAGAGCATGGGAATGTATGCAGATGTACTTTTAAATTTAATCTGAATTATTTTTTCCATTACTTGCTAAAATCTAGATCATCAACAAAGCAATAAACAAAGGCTTGATTTAGTGTAAATGATCACACTGAAATATTTTAACAATCAGCTCTCTAGTTAGGACAGGCTTCTGAATCAATTTGCATAGATTCATCTGCAACTTCCATGGTTAGTCCTCCTTGCCCTCTAGGGCCCCTCAGAACAAGTTTTCTCCAAGACAGACTCCAAATACTGGAAGATAGCTATGAGGCCCTCACAAGTTAAACTTACTATGCTTCTTTAATTAATCTTCACGTGACATGGTTTTCATCCCTGACCATTATCACCCACTCCTGGATGTGCACTAGAATTTATCAGTGCTCTAATACATGGCACCTAGAGATGCATGCACAATTACCATTGTGGTCTGGCCAGAGACATCAAGTAACCTGGGATATAGCATTAGATTTGGAGATTGGCTCATCTCATTGTTGACTCCTATTAAGTTTGCAGTACTTTAGTCTCCTTTAAAAGTACTGTTTTAAAAAGGGAGGGCAGTTGAAATGCTGTTCAGTCATTTCAGCTGGGACTTATTCTTCATAACTCCATCCTGGAATTTCTCTTTTTTTTTAAACCCTTACCTTCCATCTTGGAATCAATACTGTGTATTGGTTCTAAGGCAGAAGAGTGGTAAGGGCTAGGCAATGGGGATAAATGACTTGCCCAGGGTCACACAGCTGGGAAGTGTCTGAGGCCAGACTTGAACCTAGGACCTCCTGATTCTAGGCCTGGCTCTCAATCCACTGAGCTACCCAGTTGCCCCCAATCCTGGAATTTCTTTACAAAGATACTAGAATGGTTTGCCATTTTTTCTCCTTCTATTTTACAAATGAGGAAACTGAGACAAACAGGGTTAAGTGACTTATGTAGGGTCACACAGCTATTAGGTAGTCATATTTGACCTCAAGAAGAGGAGTCTTCATGTCTCTAGGCCCAGTACTGTATCTACTCTGCCATCTAGATGACATCTACATTTCCCTCTAATTCTCTCTGATTGAACCATGAGATTCGTGCCATAGCTATCTAAGAAACTAGTTATCTTTTGTACTATCCTTTTTCTTTTAAAAAAAGGAACACATATTAATTCTCATTGTGTTCTTTTCTCCTGTGAAAATAATAACTTCAATGTTAAGGTACTGGCATCACCAGCCCTCCATCCCTTTTTTTCCCTTCATTAGAACATTTCTTTCCATTTCCTGGTTGATGTCATTATCTTTGCCACAGAGCTTGATTAAGGCCTAATACTGAACTATAGTCCTTTCTATTCCCAGGCCAGACATGTGTGACATGTCTGTGTGTGACATGCCAACCATTACTGGATTTTCAGACAATTTATTCTGATACAAGATGTTCTGGGTTATAGATCTTACCAAAATTAACTGAATTAGGATAATGTAGAATCTACACTGTAGATATTAGACCTGTGACTTCTTTGGTCTAGGGAACTCACTAGTAAGGAAAGTCCCCTTTACTAAAATAGATCAGCACTTACTCTTCAACTCATTGTATAATAATTATCTGAAGCATAAGAGGTGAGGTGATTTTCCATGTCACATAGCCAGTATGACAGAGGGAGATTTTGAGCTCTGAACTCCTTGGATCATTCCTGTGGATCACTCTGGGCCTCCGTTTCTAGCTCTCTGAACTTTTTCTTCATTATATTCTATATCTTCCAGCTGTCTCACCCTGGAAACTGCCTTTTTAATTTTAAATTTATTTGTTAAATTAAAATACCCAGGCATTTCTCTCCCTCCCCTCATTAGAAGACATCATTTGGCAAAAAGATATAGGTATGTGTGTGTATATCTCTCTCTCCCTCTCTCTATATATAACTATGTCTTTCTTATTTCTATTTATCAATTCTTTATATGTGGATATATAGAACTTATTCTTCAAAAAATATTTCTGTTGCTGCATATAATGTTAGTTCTCTTGTTTATTTCTGAGGCTTCCAGAACCTGCGAGAAGCCCCAAGGTAGGAAGATAGAGGAAGGATAGAATTTTGGATACCGTAAGGGGCGTGGCGGAGTCAAGTTAGAGATATGAGGTGGCAGAAATGAGTCAGAAACCAGGCCTTATTAATATTAATGGAGCCACAGCCATACTCCGATCAATGGATGTCTTTCCAAAAGGCTAATTCCCTTCCAGTGATCCAAATTTAATACCACACAGGTCGGACACATGATAGAAAAAAGAGAGTGCCTGGCCAAAAGCCAGGTCCCAGGTGGGAGAGGTAGATAAAGATGGCCACGCTCCAGCAAGGACAGACATCAGTGAGAGCTAAGATCCAAGAGAGGAAGAGAGGGTGGAGCTTGCTGTGGCCCTGTGTTTAATCTCTTTGATATGCAAATATACACAATACATAGGGATGGTTATCATTGGTTAATGACAAGGTAAAGGTGTGGTTTCTCTTAGCCAGGTGAACACAAAAAAACCTGTTTTCCCGCCTAACCTGGGGGAAGCTGGGGTCAAGGGTCAGAGGCTTTCCCAGCCATACACAAGACTGAGCATGCACAAGTATGAGCATGCTCTCTTCTAAGACAATCTTTACATTCTGTTTCCCTTGTCCCTAGACAGGTGTGGACTGCTACAATTTCTCATATGGAAATATGATATATTTAAACCATAAGAATATCATTAATTGGGTACTTTGAAAGCATATATGGATATAATCTTTGCAGTCAAATTGAACAAAATGGGATAAATAAAAAAGTAAAATAAAATTATATGGTGAGAGATAGAATAGAATAATTATATAGAAGAGTCATGAATGAAAGAAATGTTTTAATGGAGGGAAGTAGGGGATGGAGGGCTGGTAAGGCTAGTACCTTATTCTCACAAGATCTGAGTAAAAGAGGGAATGACACATAAGGAGATAGGAGAGTGAGAGATAAAGATTAAGAGAGGGAATCTTAGAAGGGCATATGAATTTAAGAAGAACAAGATAAGGAAGGAAAGAAATAATAGAGGTCATTTATATTAAGAAGTAAGAGAATAAGAAAAGAGAGAAGGTTGGAATCCTTAGAAGGGTGAGTAGATTAACAGTTAGGAGGGTGAGGGAAGGACACAAGGAAGCTGTCTTTTTCATCCTATTTCAGTAGCCTATTCAAATTGGAATATTCCTCTGCCCCTAAGTTCTCTTGCTTTGCTATATTTTTCCCTCCTAAAAGGGTACTTTGGCTAGCTGTGTTCACTTCTTCATTACTCTCTGGGTCTTTACTCCTGCTACCCTCCATGTTAGAATGTAAGAACATCGAAGGCAGATCTGTTTAATTTCTTTCTTCTTTTTTCAAATTTCTGACCCCAGCCCTTAGTGTAGTATCTGGTCTAGTAAGCACTTAATAAATATTTGTTCATTTAACTTAATGGTTTCACAAGACCAGATCTCTCTATTATACAGTATCATCTCTTTAATTAATAGAGTCAATGAAAAAGAAATTATTCAAACATCCAAGTGACCTTTTTTGCAGCAGTTTAAGTTATAAACACTCATATCCATCTAAAACTCACTAACATTAATTTTAAAATTCTGATTATTTAATTAATAAAATATTAGTTATAATGTGGGGTGTATAGGGTGCTCAGGGCAGAGTAATATCTTTGGTATGGAGGGATTGTCGTGCCCTCCTAGGGCAGCTCTCCAGCCTCTGACCCCTACCTGACACGCAGCTCTCACTTGTGGCTCCCAGTAGCTGCTAGCATGCGTCAGTGGCCACACCCCGGGCAACAGCTTCGACAAGCCGGCTAAACCTTGTGAGGGTAGCCATCGGGTCATTGACCCCTGGTGAACTAGGGCTTTGCTCACCTGGCATGTGAAGACTGCTTCAGCTGAACAGGCGGAAGAAACCAACAAGAAGTTTCAACGGCTGAGATGGCGATGCAGCAAGGCTCTGTGGAGTGCTTAGGGCGTGTTGGAGCACAAAAGACAACACGGCCATCCAATGCAGCTGAGGAAGTCTCCAGGTGTAACGACTTTTCATGCCACTGGACCCAGGCTTCCAATGCCGAGAGAGTGGGACTGTCTCTGTGCATCGACTTTTCCACTTAAATCTTCATGCAAAAGTGTCTTTGTGCACAAAAACACACAAAGACAATCATCATCCTCGGTTACTGAGAGACTACTACCAAGTTATAATGTTTAATGAAATATAATAATAAATCAATTAAATATTAATAATAATTTTTAATAATTTTTAAAATTACCATCTTAGGAGTTTAGAGCTTGAAGATCATTTTCTTTTCATCCCCCCCCCATAGCCGACGCGTGATTCCACTGGGTTTCACATGTGTTCTTGATTCAAACCTATTAACATGTTGTTGGTATTTGCACTAGAGTGTTCATTTAGAGTCTCTCCTTAGTCATTTCCCCTCCACCCCAGTAATCAAGCAGTTGCTTTTCCTGAGTGTTTTTACTCCCAAAGTTTATCCTCTGCTTGTGGATAGTGTTTTTAGATCCCTGCAAGTTGTTCTGGGGCATTGCATTGACCCTAATGGAGAAGTCCATCACCTTCGATTGTACTACAGTGTATATTAGTTTCTGTGTACAATGTTTTCCTGGTTCTGCTCCTTTCGCTCTGCATCACTTCCTGGAGGTTGTTCCAGTCTCCATGGAATTTCTTCACTTTATTCTTCTTTTGAGCACAATAGTATTCCATCACCAACATATACCACAATTTGTTCAGCCATTCCACAATTGAAGGGCATCCCCTCATTTTCCAATTTTTGGTCACCACAGAGAGCACAGCTATGAATATTCTTATACAAGTCTTTTTCCTTATTATCTCTTTGGGGTACAGCCCCAGCAGTGCTATAGCTGGATCAAAGGGCAGACAGTCTTTTATCGCCTTTTGGGCATAGTTCCAAATTGCCCTCCAGAATGGTTGGATCAATTAACAATTCCACCAGCAATGAATTAGTGTCCCTACTTTGCCACATCCCCTCCAGCATTCATTATTTTCCTTTGCTGTCATGTTAGCCAATCTGCTAGGTGTGAGGTGATACCTCAGAGTTGTTTTTATTTGCAACTCTCTGATTAAAAGAGATGTAGACCACTTTTTCATGTGATTATTAATAGTTTTGATTTCTTTGGCTGAGAACTGCCTGTTCATGTCCCTTGCCCATTTATCAATTGGAGAATGACTTGATTTTTTGTACAATTGATTTAGCTCTTTGTAAATTTGAGTAATTAAACCTTTGTCAGAGGTTTTTATGAAGATTGTTTCCCAATTTGTTGCTACCCTTCTGATTTTAGTTACATTGGTTTTGTTTGTACAAAAGCTTTTAAATTTGATGTAGTCGAAATTATTTTTTATTTTGTGACTCTTTCTAAGTCTTGCTTGGTTTTAAAGTCTTTCCCTTCCCAAAGGTCTGACATGTATATTATTCTGTGTTAACCTAATTTACTTATAGTTTCCTTCTTTATGTTCAAGTCATTCACCCATTCTGAGTTTATCTTGGTGTAGGGTGTGAGACGTTGATCCAAACCTAATCTCTCCCACACTGTCTTCCAATTTTCCCAGCAGTTTTTATCGAATAGTGGATTTTTGACACAAAAGGTGGGATCTTTGGGTTTATCATATACTGTCTTGTGGAGGTCACTTGCCCCAAGTCTATTCCACGGATCCATCTTTCTGTCTTTTAGCCAATTCAAATTGTTTTGATGACTATAGCTTTGTAATATAGTTTGAGATCTGGGACTGCAAGACCCCCTTCCTTTGTATTTTTTTTTCATTATTTCTCTGGATATCCTTGATCCTTTGTTATTCCAAATGAACTTTGTTATGGTTTTTTTCTAAATCAGTAAAGAAAATTTTTGGAAGTTCCATGGGTATGGCACTAAATAGATAATTTAGGTAGGATGGTCATTTTTACTATATTGGCTCGTCCTACCCATGAGCAGTTACATTGGTTTTGTTTGCACAAAAACTTTCCAATTTGATGTAATCAAAATTATTGATTTTACATTTTGTGACTCTTTCTATGTCTTCCTTGGTTTTAAAGTCTTTCCCCTCCCAAAGGTCTGACATGTATACTATTCTGTGTTAACCTAATTTACTTATAGTTTCCTTCTTTCTGTTCAGGTCATTCACCCATTCTGAGTTTATCTTGCTGTTGGATGTGAGGTGATGATCCAGACCTAATCTCTCCCACACTGTCTTCCAGTTTTCCCAGCAGTTTTTGTCAAATAATGGATTTTTGTCCCAAAAGCTGGGGTCTTTGGGTTTTTCATAGACTGTCTTGCTGAGGTCACTTACCCTAAGTCTATTGCACTGATCCTCCTTTCTGTCTCTTAGCCAGTACCAAATTGTTTTGATGAGTATAGCTTTATAGTATAGTTTGAGATCTGGGACTGCAAGGCCACCTTCCTTTGTATTTTTTTCATTATTTCCCTGGATATCCTTGATCTTTTGTCCTTCCAAATGAACTTTGTTATGGTTTTTTCTAATTCAGTAAAAAAAAATATTTGGAAGTTCAATGGATATGACACTAAATAGATACATAATTTGGGTAGGATGTTCATTTTTATTATATTGGCTCATCCTACCCATGAGCAGTCAATTTTTTTCCAATTGCTCAAGTCTAGTTCTAATTGTGTGGAGAGTGTTTTGTAGTTGTGTTCATATAGTTCCTGTGTTTGTCTCGGGAGATACATTCCTAAGTATTTTATTTTGTCTAAGGTGATTTTAATTGGATTTCTCTTTCTAATTCTTGCTGCTGAGATGTGTTGGAAATATATAGGAATGCTGCTGACTTATGTGGGTTTATTTTGTATCCTGCAACTTTGCTAAAGTTGTTGATTATTTCCACTAGCTTTTTGGTTGATTCTCTAGGATTCTTTAAGTAGACCATCATATCATCTGCAAAGAGAGATAACTTGGTCTCCTCATTGCCTATTTTAATGCCTTCAATTTCTTTTTCTTCTCTAATTGCTACTGCTAATATTTCTAGTACAATGTTAAATAATAGGGGTGATAATGGTCATCCTTGTTTCACTCCTGATCTTATTGGGAATACATCTAGTTTATCCCCATTGCAGATGATATTAGCTGATGGTTTTAGATATATACTGTTTATTATTTTTAGGAAAGACCCTTCTATTCCTGTACTTTCTAGTGTATTTAATAGGAATGGGTGTTGTATTTTATCAAAGGGTTTTTCTGCATCTATTGAGATAATCATGTGGTTTTTGAATTTTGCTTGTTGATATGGTCAATATGTGGATGGATTTCCTAATATTGAACCAGCCCTGCATTCCTGGTATAAATCTTACTTGATAATAATGAATGACCCTCCTGATTACTTGCTGAAGTCTTTCTGCTAGTATCCTGTTTAAGATTTTTGCATCTATGTTCATTAGAGAGATCGGTCTATAGTTTTCTTTCTCCATTTTTGATCTACCTGGCTTTGGAATCAGTACCATGTTTGTGTCATAAAAGGATTTTGGTAGAACTCCCTCTTTGCTTACTTTGTCAAATAGTTTACATTGTATTGGGATTAGGTGTTCTTTGAATGTTTGATAGAATTCACTAGTGAATCCATCAGGCCCTGAGGATTTTTTCTTAGGGAGTTCTTTGATGGTCTGTTGGATTTATTTTTCTAATATGGGAGTATTAAAGAATTCTATTTCTTCTTTTAGTCTAGGCAATTTATATTTTTGTAAATATTAATCCATATCACCTAGATTGGCATATTTATTGCCATATAATTGGGCAAAGCAGTTTTTAATGATTGCCTAATTTCCTCCTCATTGGAGGTAAGGTCCCCCTTTTCATCTATGATACTCTTAATTTGTTTTTCTTCTCTCCTTTTTAAAATTAGGTTGACCAGTACCATGTTTATTTTGTTTGTTTTGTCAAAGTACCAGCTTCTTGTCTTATTTATTAGTTCAATAGTTCTATCACTTCTGATTTTATTAATTTCTCCCTTAATTTTTACGATTTCTAATTTGGTTTTCTGCTGGGGTTTTTTAATTTGTTCACTTTAAGTTTTTTGATTTGCATGACCAATTCATTGATCTCTGCCCTCCCTAGTTTGTTAATATATGCACTCGGGGATATGAATTATCCTCTGAGTTCTTCTTTGGCTGCATCCCATAAGGTTTGAAAGGATATCTCACCATTGTCATTTTCTTCAATGAAATTATTAATTGTTTCTATGATTTATTCTCTAACCGATTTTTGAGTATCATATTATTTAATTTCTAATTGATTTTTATTTTGCTCTCCATGTACCCTTACTGATCATTATTTTTATTGCCTTGTGATGTGAAAAGGTTGCATTAATTATTTCTGCTTTTCTACATTTGTATGTAAAGCTTCCTCAGAGGGGAGAGAGAAGCTTTAAGGTAGGAAGATAGAGAAAGGATAGAAGTTTTAGATACCACAAGGGGGATGATGGAGTTGAATTAGAGATATGAGGTAGCAGGAATGAGTCTTTATTAATTACCAATGAGCCACAGCCAAACTCTGATCAATGGACCATTCCGAAAGCTTATACCGGTACAGAGATCCACATTTAATACCACACAGGTAGGAGAGATGATAGAGAAAGATTAGAGATAGCAAAGACAGGCATCAGTGTGAGCTGAAAAGGAGGAAGAGCAGAAGAGAGAAAGGCGGAGCTGGCTGAGGCATATTTAATCTCTTTGATATGCAAATATACACAGTACACAGGGGTGATCATCATTGGTTAATGACAAGGTATAGGTGTGGTTTCTCTCAACCAGGTGAGCACAAAGAAACCTGTGTTCCTGCCTAACCTGGGGGAAGCTGGGGTCAAGGGTCAGAGGCTTTCCCAGCCATGTGCAATACCGAGCATGCTCAAGACTGAGCATGCTCTGTTCTAAGACAGTCTGTACATACCAACTGTTTCCCTTGCCCCTAGCTAGGGGTGGACTGCTACAGTATGCCATGTTTTTATGACCTAGTGTATGGTCAATCTTTGTGAATGGGCCATGTCCTGCTGAAAAGAAGGTGTATTCCTTTTTGTTCCTATCTATTTTTCTCCATTTATCTATCAGCTGTAATTTTTCTAAGATTTCATTCACCTCTTTTACCTCTTTTTTATTCATTTTTTTATTTGATTTATCTAAATTTAATAGTGGTTGATTCAGATATCCCACTTGTATAGTTTTATTATCTATTTCCTACTTCAATACTCCTAGTTTCTCCATTAGAAATTTGGGTGCTCTACCATTTGGTGCATACATGATGACTAGTGATATTTCCTCATTGTCTATACTTCCTTTTTATCAGGATGTATTTACCTTCCCTATTTCTTTGAATCAATTCAATTTTTGCTTTGACTTTGTCAGATACCATGATTGCTACTCCTGCCTTCTTTATGTCAGTTGAGGCCCAATAGGTCTTACTCCAACCATTAATTCTGACCTTGTGAGTTTCTACTGTCTCATGTGTGTTTCCTGAACATATAGTAGGTTTTTGGATTCTAATCCATTCTGCTATTTGTCTGTGTTTTGTGGGTGAGTTCATACCATTCATGTTCAATGTTATGATTGTCATTTGTGAATTCCCCCGCATTTTGATACCCTCCCCTAATTCTGACCTTTCTTCTTTTGCTATTAACTTTTAAACCCATGGTTTATTTTAAATCAGTTTTCCTAGTACCCTCCCTTGTTATGCTTCCCTTTCTAACCCCTCCCTTTTTGTTCCCTTCCAGTCCCACCTCTCCTTCCCTCTCTTTTTGTGTTCCCTCACCCCTACCCCCCTTGGTTTTCCCTTCTCCCTTACCCTGTTGGGTAAGATAGAATTCAAGATCCCAATGGATCTTCCCTCTCAGAGTTGGTTTCACTGAGAGTAAGGTTCAAGTAATACCAATTAGCACCCTCTTCCTCTCCTTCTTATAAGAGAATTCTTCCCCTCCCCTTCCCGTGTATATCTTTGTGTGACAAAGATTGTTCTATTTGGGGACAGCTGGGTAGCTCAGTGGATTGAGAGCCAGGCCTAGAGATGGGAGGTCCTAGGTTCAAATCTGGTCTCAGACACTTCCCAGTTGTGTGACCCTGGGCAAGCCACTTGACCCCTATTGCCTAGCCCTTACCACTCTTCTTCCTTGGAGCCAATACACAGCATTGACTCCAAGATGGAAGGTAAAGGTTTTTAAAAAAAAGAACAAAAAAGATTATTCTAGTTAATTTATTTCTATTTCTTCAAGTATATCTTAGTACCATCATTGATTCCCTCCTTCCTTTTTCTTTCTTTTTTTTCTCCCCCCTCCAAATCATGTTAATGCCCCAATCTTTCCCTATGAGTGATTCTTCCAATTACTCTATTAATACATACAATTTTTGAAAGTTGTACATAACATTTCCCCCATAGGTAAGTATATATAATTTGATCTAATTGTGGCTCTTTTAGAAGAGAGTTTGAATAAAAAAAATAAGCACTTTTCTCCTTTTCCCCTTCTTTCACATTTACCTTTTCATGTTTCTCTTGCTCTTTGTGTTTGGATGTCAAACTTTCCACTGAGTTTTGTTTTTTTCTTTATGAATATTTGGAAATATTCTATTTTGTCAAATGCCCATACTTTTCCCTGGAAGTATATAGTCAGTTTTGATGGGTAGCTGATTCTTGGTTGAAGACCCAGCTCTCTTACCTTTCTGAATATCATGTTCCATGCTTTATGGTCTCTTAGGGTGTTCACTGCTAGTTCCTGTGTTATCCTTATTGACATGCCTCTCTATCTGAAATTTCTCTTCCTAGTTTCTTGTAATGTTTTCTTCTTAGCTTGGAAGCTCTTGAATTTGGTGATTACATTCCTGGGGGTTGCCTTTTGGGGATTTAGTATAGAGGGTGTTCTATGAACTCTTTCGATTTCTATTTTGCCTCCTTGTTTGAGAACACTAGGGTAATTCTCTTCGATGATTTCTTGTAGTATGGCATCAAGGATTTTGTTAATCTCTGGTTTTTCAGGTAGACCAATAATTCTCAAATTGTCTCTCCTTCCTCTGTTTTCCTGGTCTGTCACCTTGTCAGTGAGATAGTTTATGTTTTCCTCAAATTCATTAATTTTTTTTTTACTTTGCTTTATTAATTCTTGCTGTTTTACAAGATCACTGTCTTCTAGTTGCTTAATTTTGGTCTTTAAGGACTGGTTTTGCTTTTCAGTTTGGTCTGCCCTTCTGTTAGAGGCTTCTAGCTGTTTCTCCAATTGTAAGTTTTGTCTGTCAAGCTGAAGACCTGTTTCTGAATTTGTTCCCATTTTTCTAGCCAGAGGGTTTCCATCTTTTGGATAAGCACCATTTTCAGTTCTTCCAGAGCTTGTGGATAATTTCCATTTTGGGGGCGTTTTTTGATTTTGTTTGCTTTTCATCCTCTTTTTCATCTGTATCCTGTGTTTTCCCTCTGTAAACGTTTTCAATAGTCACTTTTTTCCCTTTCTTCTTAGAAGGTTGATCTTGGGCACTCTGAGCCATCCCTCTGGGTGAGGTGGGCGGGTTTTGATGTTTTTGCCTCAGGCTGATTCTTCCCAGCCTCCGAAGTTTGTTAGCGCACCCGCCTACATGGTCTGTGGTCTCTTCTCTCCTGTGTGCCCAGGCTTCCCCTGTAAAACCGCTCCAAGGGGTCTTTCCCTGGTAGTCCTTGTCAGTTCCCAAGGACCCTGGATTCCTCCCCCCCCCCACTACAGCAAGGAGTGGAGGTGATTTTGCCTTAGGCTGTTTCTAGAGCCTCCACAGTGTTAGCAGTTTGCAGGAGCCCCCACGGTCTGTGTGCTCTCCAGTGAAACTGCTCTGAGGGGTAGTTCTCTGGGAGTCCTCATTAGATCACAAGGACCCTGGAGTGATCCCCACTCACTGCAGAGACATTCCTCACTCACTCACTGTCTCCAGTGAGTGCACTGGTCCCTAGTCCGGTTCCATAGGTGGGGTGGGGGGAGGGCAGCTCAGCTCAGCTCACACTTGGCAGCGAGCTTTCTCTGCCTCTTATAGTGTATGAATGTTCAAACCCCACATACCTTCATTGCTGTGGGATGCTGGAGAGTCCCTCTGATCTTCCAAAGATGATTTTTATGCTCTTTTGAGGTAGTCTGCTTTGTTCGGTACGGGGGAGAGGAAGCAATTCACGTCTAGATTGCCGCCATGTTTACCCGGAAGTATATATCTTAAAGAATTGATTCAGAATAGTTTTAGGACTTACTTGAAGATGAGGGAGGATGATGTGAATGGAGATCTAATCACAAGTAGCTTGATACAAAAGCCTGGTATCTTAAAGCAATCAAACTTCTAGTAATATATGATAAATTTAGATGAAACTTCTCAGATCTGGATTTGGCAAACTTGTTCTATGCTCTCCTACCACAACCTCCAGAAACTTATGACAAGTTGCAATTAGTCATTGTCTTCTGGGTGGAGGCCTGAGTGGCATATAGATGTTACCTTTCCCATACTACACTACCCTACAATTATGGGCAGACCAACTGATTAATTTTGAAATAGTGGGACATTGATAGTGGCTGCTTTAGCAAGTGGGGGTTTGTGATACTCTGGGAATGGTAAGATGAAGCACTCTGCTTGCCACCCCATTCAGTAGGGAGAAAATGACATCCTCTTTCATAAGGAAATTTGTAAATCACTCCTGAAAGATAGTGGTGAGAAAGTAGAGGTTGATGTTCAACTCAAGAAAGGTACTATGCAAATTATATCAGGATATAAAAGAATTTACTTATAAGAGCCCTTCAATTCAATGTAAGCTTAAGATACCCCCTAACATCCCTACTATACTTAGTGATACCAATCTATCCAAGTTCCTATACCCTGGAGGTATAGGAACTGGAGTGTATAGGAAACCTGGAGGTTCCTATACACTGGAGGAAGTATAAGATCATGAGGGCACAGAGGCCATATGTCTGAATAAACTTAGTCTGGAAAGGAAAGGGGGCATCATATACATTTGCATTGCCTGATCTATTCTAGGTTAATGACAAATAGTCTTGGTCCCAGGAAGGGTGGATGTTATTTCCTCCATGGTGGTAGAAATGAAGATGGAGATGAGATGACAGAGTGTTTCACTCTACCAATCCCCCTTAGATCACCTTGTTGGAAACACATCTGGGATATATTATTGAGTTCTGTTGTTATCTTTTTTAAAAAAGTCAAAGGTAATTTTACAAAGTTGGGTAAATAATTGCTCCAGTCATTTCTGAACTCATCAAATCAGTTAACTAGACAGTTTTGATGATGTCCTGGCATTCATGAAGTAGTATAGAGCAAAGAGCAGTCCCCACAGTTCCCAGCAGAATAGGAAGTATCCCAGGAACTGACAGTGGGTCCTAGCAGCAACCAGGCCACAGCAGAGTATTCAGCAATATAGATAACAGGAAGCCTTAGTAACCTGGGCAGTGAAAAAATAAGCAATAGGGAAAATATGTGGTACCAGTGCAGAGAGTAACAGAGACTCCAGCAGGCATGGCATCACTGACTGGCTCATCTTAGCCTTTTTATAGTCCAGAATATTTCATGCACCTCTATTTTGATAACAGAGGAGTTGCTAAAACCATAATTATCATCAATCCAAGGATGAAGCAGTGGCAGAGGACTATAGATTAACACTGTATCATTATGTTCCTCACAACTAGTTTTGAGTACTCCACACCTAGAAGTCACATAAATGAGGAAATATCTCCAATCCAGTAAACTCTGCTGGATTTAGCCTGCAAGAAAATTAACCTGTGGTAAATGGGCTATTTTTAGACAAAGTTTCCAATTACTCTCTCTAGTCTTCCTATATTCAATTCCCTGTGGAGTTGTTGGGGCCTCATGTTCTCTGCTCCCTCACAGGGTTCTATTATACACAGTAAGGCAAGAGTTCAAGTTCTCATTCTTTCATAGTTCTCCTTCCTCTTGGGTTTGTCCAAATGATCCCTTTGAAGGCAGTTTGGAGGAAAAGGAAGTGAATTATTATGAAGTCTCTCGCTTTCTAAATTCTATTTATCAGAGAGGAAAAGCTATGTGGAAAAGGAAATTCCTTAGTTGACTCAGATGGAGTCTTATACCTGGATGAGAATGAGGGAAAGTCCATACCCAATGCATCCTGAAGAGTTTTTAAGAAGAAGTCTCTAAGATGGCAACTATTCCTTATGGCCACAAAGGCACTTTCAGTCAGGGGAATATATCTTGCTGGGGGAAAGAGGAACACTGAGTGATATAGAGCAAGCCTTGGGACAAGAAACAAGTTATATGCAAGAGGGTTATGACCTCTTAGCTATTTTACTATAGAAAACCCTGACTCATGATGAATATGTGATTTTTGATATGTATGTCATCCTCTGTGCTATGGTCTACCTGTTCCTGTTTCTATTTCTGCTCATCACTGCTTTATATTGGAAAACTCACTGTGAACAGATCCTGGCATAACTCCTCCCACACCTCCACCCCAGATCATTAAACATAGTTTGTAGTCTTTCTCAAAAAGCTGGTGAAGTTTGGCTTTTCTGATATGTGTCCTTCAGAGGGTAATTTTATCTGCAGCATACCAGGCATGTTAGCATCTTGGAAGTATGATTAATGTGCTGATATTGTACCAGACACATGGTCAGATCACTTAATGTTAATTGTATGGAAAAGGGCAATCCAAAGGACTAGCCCAAAGGACTAGCAAATTCCTGGGCTGGGTGTTGAAAGCCACAGTGCCTTGGCTCGGACTACATTCCATTACAAAACACAGGTTAGATCAATCTTCTCCTCTTTGATTCCATCATTGTCAATTCTACCAATGTCAAAACCTATATCATGTCATGTATTCATTAATCACCTCCCACTTGACATTCCTAAGGTCCCCAACAAAGACTGGGAACATGTGTGAGCCTCCTCTCCTCTCCTCTCCTCTCCTCTCCTCTCCTCTTCCCTTCCACATCTTGCTCTCACAGTCCTTGCTCTTGCTCTCGCTCCTTGCACCTCTTAATATTGCTATGGCCTATAATGGCCTCCTCATGTCCGACTGGCTGATGCAGC
This sequence comes from Monodelphis domestica, assembly GCF_027887165.1. NCBI lineage: Eukaryota > Metazoa > Chordata > Mammalia > Didelphimorphia > Didelphidae > Monodelphis > Monodelphis domestica. The sequence continues at coordinate 305,976,282 of NC_077232.1, read as the reverse complement.
GCAGTTGCCCCGCACATCTTCTATTAATCTCTTGACCGTTTTGTCCATGGGGGATGTTCCGGAGTCCTCTGCTCCATGTAGGTTCTCTTTTTTCTCATACTTATAATTTTTCCACTTGCTTTCTCTTCCTAGAGAGGTAATAGAGAGAGCTCACAACTTCCCAGGTGTTTTAACTTGTGGTCTCTGAGTCTTTATTCCTGCTTCTCTTGCTCTGATTGCCTTATCTATCTCACATCCATATTCCTCTAGCCTCCATTCTCCTTCTCAGGTCACCACCCACAGATAAATTATATAGGAACAGCTGGCGGATCCTATATTATCTTTTTTGGAGGGAAGGTGTTACTTCTTCTTCCATTGCTGCCCACACCAGGTTTCCCCCCTACTTAAGGTTAGAGTTGTCTAGCATTGGCAACCAACAGTCATGAGGCCAGTTAATTGGAAGAAAGTGGCCTAGAAAATCTTTATGAACTTGTCACTATGAGGTGGGATATGTAATGTAAGAAAGAGAGATCCAGGGGGTGGCAATGAGAAGCCAAGCTGAAGGAGAGATAAGCTGAAGAGCAGCAGAGGAGGGGCAGAGGGAGAGAATCTCCAACTGTCAAAGGTCTTCCATCCTGGTAAGTGGAGGAGGAAAAGAGATTTTCCTAGAAGCTGAGAAAGAGCCCATCCATATGGGACCTATTATTCTTTCTGGCACCCAAGAACATCTGCACTAAGACTCTTCAAGAACAGCTACAGGAATTCTCAAGGGGGTTTTGGATTTGGACTCATGCTGACCAGAGCCATCCAGATCTTTCCCTGAGATTTCTTTCTCCCTGACCTGTTCCTAGACTCCTGAATTAAAAGCTAGTTAGCTGAGGAATAGGGATCAATGAGCAGCTGGCCAGAGGGTTCAAGGCAGTCAGCTTTGGACCCTGAGAACTTAGGGGGCCAGTCTGCCAGAGGGGACCAGTGTTAGGGTTTCTTACTCCCCATTTTCCTTGCCTGACACCCCTACTTCTCCTTACCTGTGTGAACCCAAATAAGTTGTTTACTACTTTAGAATTAGATCTAGTTGGTTTCTGACACTAGGAAATGCGACAGATTTGGGGAGAATCACATCTCTCCCCAAAACAGGAAGGTTAGCTCAGGATACCAGGGATCCAAACTGCCTAAACCAAGGAACAACATCTCTCCTTGATAGTGGGGTGACCCCAGGTTTTTGAAGCGAAGTGACAGTGGGTATCTTCCATCTCCCAAAACTATTCTCTGAGGAGACATTCCCTCTGTCAGGGGGATAAGATTTGGTTACCTCTCTTCCAGAAAAAGAGAGAAGAAGAATCTTCTCTCTTCCTCTCTCCCCATTTCCCTCTCTCCTTCCATTCCTCCAAATTCTTATATTACAGATATGGTAGGGTCAATAGCTACTCTTAAAAAAAAAGACAATTAGAAGATTCTTGTCACATAGGCTAACTTTCTTTTCCCTCTTAAAAAGATAACAAAACCATTCCTGAGATTTAATTGATCCATGGAACTAAGGTTCCTATTATTGTCATAGTTTCCCGAGTATTTAATGCATAAAGGCTCACATTAAGCTTGATGGAACTCTTCCTGCCATGTGAGAACAAACATGTATATTCTTCATAACTGGCATATGAGAAGGTAAGAAGAGTAGGCAAAGCTCCTTTTGTTCAGGTTTACATTATTTGTGAGTATCTCCTTTTATTCCAATTATAGTAGAGGATCAGCAGTTTAGTTTGAATCTGGACTCGCCCATAATAAAGAGTTATCTTTTGCTCTTAAAAAAATTTAAAAAATTATCAATGTCCATGATGTTGCATATGTAGATTTACAATAAGAACATCTTAATTACTCTTAAGAGGATTTCTTTAAACTGCCTAAGAAAACAAGTAAATGCAAGGGTTTGTTTTCTTTTTTAGATACTTCAGTTTATCATAAAACTCATTGAAATAGACTTTGTAACTGTTACAAAAAATACCAATTTATTCTTTGTGTTACTTTGAAATTTCAATTTAAAACATTTTATATCACTAATCATAAGAAAAATGCAAATTAAAGTAACAGTAGTTGTCTCTCTGTGAAGGTTTTTATTTGCAACTTTTTTGTTTGTTATTTTTTCTAGACAAATTAGCAAAGATTACAAAAGATAGAAGCAATCAATAAAGATAAAAACCCTGAAAAATTGTTGGTGGAGCTGTGAAATGGTTCAACACTACTTAAAAGCAACTTGGAGTTATACAAGAAAATGACTAAATTTTCCAAACCTATTGACCCAAGAATCACAGGGAAGTCAAAGACGGAAACAACGTTCCAATAAGTAATAAAATATCCATAATGTTACTCTTTGTAATAGCATAAAAAAATAGAGTCAAAGTGGGAACCCAATAATTAGGAAATAGTTATGAAAGTTTTGGTATGTGGATGGAATTAAATATTATTGTGCATCAAGATATAAGGCATTATGGCACAGAGGATGGAGTCTCAGAACATGAAAACTACTCTCTTTCTTTGTCTCTCTCTCTCTTTATAAATAAATAAATAAATATATATATATATGTATATATATATATATATATATATATATATATATATATATATATATATATATATATATATATATATATATATATATATATATATATATATATATATATATATATATATATATGGAGAAGCCATGGCTCTAAGATTGTAAGTTGAAGAATAGTTGTGAAGCTGCATTTGGTAAGAGTCTTCACTAGTATTTCCCTATATAAATGAAGTCATGGTTCTGGGGTTGTGGAGTTGCGGTAAGAAATAATGACTAAAAGGAATTCAGAGAAATCTAGGAAGATTTGTACAAATAAACTTGTATAGCTCACAAACAAACATAAACAGAACTAAGAGAATATTGAAAATAGTGATTCTAGATGTAATTGAAAATATCACTTCAAGCAACTTTTAAAATCAATAAAAATCTTGAAGAATAAATAATAAAACATGCCTCTTCTTTCTCAAGTAGAGAGATGGGTGACTACTAGGACAGAATATTATATACACAATTATTTACAATCTCTATATCATATTTTTTTCTTTAGAGGGTTTAGTCTTAGGAGCAGAAGAAATGGATGTGATATAAAGGAATGATAAAGCAACAATAAAATGAATTAAATATTTTGCTTTTTAAGGGAAGTTCCATTTAATGTTTTTTTTTTTCCACTAAAAGGTGACTATTATGACAAGATGCTTGGAAACACAGCTATTGGGAAAGTTAAAAATTCTAGATGTAGGGTAAGAAATGCCTAATGGTGAAAGGCATAGAAAGGAATTCATATAGGGTTAGTCCCTCATATTTTTAATATTTAATGTAATTTTGTTTAAAACTACTTTTAAATTGGTAAATATGGTTTAAAATGAGAATGGTGTTGTTGTAGAATGATAATAAGCATTTTGATATACTTGTGGCTGTATTTTTTCTTTTTTTCTTTCTTCAAATTATTCTGGAAGATGACTGATGATAAAAAAAAGTCACTAAAACATCCATACACTTTGACCTAGACATCTAACTGCTACCCAAATACCTATCAAGTAGTCTGAGTCTATAAGATCAAAGCTTTTTTTATAATCAAACTGAATTTCTATTATGGCAAATATTGATAGGTGTAACTGAAATAAATCAAAGGTTCTTTTATATCCTAGAAAAAAATGTAAGATTATCAAGCGATGCTGAAAACCTGAGTTTGAGGACTATTGCTCTAGAAAATCCTTTTAGATGCCAACATTTTCATAGCAACATTTCTTGTGTTAACAAAATACTAGAGACACCCATCAAGTAGGCACCCATCAATTGTGAAAAGTCTGAACAAATTGTGATGCATAAATGAAAAGGGATATTACTATACTGTAAGAAACAATGAAGATAAAGAATATAAAGACTCACAGAAAGATTGCATCGAAAGATGCAAAGTAAAGTAGAATCAAGAAAATGATGTATATAACAATATATCTGGAAATGCCTCAATAGCTACCATGTTGATACTGTATTCATGATTCTCAAGCTTTGTCCCAATGAAATGATATGAGGATGCTTTTCCCTCCCTTCATTTTGCAGAGGTGGAAGATTATATATATAAAATGTTGTTTATATGTTAGTGTTCCTTAGTTTTGCCAAACTGCTTTTTTCCCCCTTTTCATTCAGTTATTACAAGAAATATTACAAGTCTAATTATGGGTCTGCAGAGTGTATGTTAGAAAAGAAAGATATTATATGATAAAGAACACCGGATTTGCATCTGGAAGACTTAAGTTCAACTATAAGACATTCCATCCTCCATTTTCCATCTTAAGTGAAGAGGCTGAACTAGAAAACTTTCAAGTTCCTTTGCAGCTTTAAATCTGTGGTTTTAAGACCAAAACCTATTTTCTTAATTTTACAATTCACTTTAAAAACATTCTTTTTTGACTTTTAGATCCTGCCAGATACACAAGTATGCACATACATGTTTGTGTATTTTTTGTGTATGTATATATGTTTGTGTATTATTTAATCATTTCAATTATGTCTAACTTTTCATAACCTCATTAGGAATTTTCTTGGCATAGCTACTGGAGTAGTTTTCCATTTTATTACAAATGAGGAAACTGAGACAGACAGGATTAAGTGATTTGTTTAGGGTCACACAGCTATTAAATATCTGAAAATTTGAACTCAGACCTTCCTGACTCCAGGTCCATCACTCTACCCACTGTATCATCTTGCTGCCCTTGTAATTATGTATGTGCATGTATGTATATGAAAGCATGTCTCTCTCTCTCTCTCTCTCTCTCTCTCTCTCTCTCTCTCTCTCTCTCTCTCTCTCTCTCTCTCCCTCTCTCCCTCTCTTCCTCTCTCCCTCTCTCCCTCCCCTAGGTGGAACAGTGGATAGAGCTCTGGGCTGAGAATCAGGAAGACACTTCACACTATCTGTGACCCTGGGCAAATCATTTAACTCTATTTGCCTCAGTTTTCTCATCTATAAAATAAGCTAGAGAAAGAGATGGCAAAGTACTCCAGTATCTTTACTAAAAAAATCCCAAATTGAGTCACAAAGAGTTAGGCATGACTGAAACAACTAAACAATAATACATATATATTATAAATACTTATATATGTGTATAAATACTGGATAAACAAATATGTGCATATAAATAGGCATGTGCATGTTGTAGTTTTAATCTTTGATTGCACTTGTCTAGTGAACACTACCAGACAGCAGGCTGGTCCTGCTCATTTGGGCATTTCAAGGGAGCATCTCTAGTTAAAAATGAATTTCCTTTGTTCCAGCTCATAAGACAGCCCTTGGGATCCAGTGTTGATGCTGAATAAGACAATTGAGGATTTCAGGGTAAATAAGCAGGTGAAGGCTATTGGTAAGCTCACAGTGTAAACTACAAAACCAAACTAAAAGGGAGATTTTTGTTTGCTGTTTTCTCTTTCTTCTGTCCTTTGAACCTGAGGTGTGCTAACAGCCTTTCAGGGAGGAATGGTGTAATAAAGCAGCAGGTAGCTTTGATTATTCCTCAGGTGAATAGCATCAATTAGGAATGGGTATTTATGACCAGAAGCTGCCCCTCCCCATCTCCTTTCTGAATCAATAATCTGTTTGCAATTAGTTGTTGCAGCTCATTCCAAAGGACCATTGACACCTGGTACATTCCCATTTGTCCCATTCAAAGTTTATAGATGCCAGCCAGCTTGTATGTGAAATGGACTTTTATAACAGCTGTTACCCTGCAGGGCTGTAAACAACAGAATGTGGGTGGATGAGTTGTGGAGAGAGAGGGGTGGAGAGGTGGCCAGTCCACTATAAACCTTTCAAATCAGTACTATAGAATTTTAACATTTTGAAAATCCTTGATCAGGAGAGGAAACTGAGGCTCATCAAGTTAGAATGACTTGCTGAAGGCAGAGCTAGAACTGGAATGTAGGAATCTCCTGACTCCTATTTCTGTCTTGACAGTACATCCCACAAATTAGCCTGAGGGAAGTCACTGGAGAATTTGAAATGTGCTCTCTTCTAGTCATCCATGTCAGTGGGAAGTTTCTAATATTAATTTTAATAATCAACACCCAGAAAATTATCAATAAATGCTTTGAAAGGTCTTGAATGTCTTCATAAGTTTTTAATAAAGGAAGACAAAGGCTGAAGCCAGAGGAAATCTCTGTATCAAAGCCTTCTGTTCAGGGCCCTCTATAAGAGATCCATAAGTTTATTCTTCCTACTCCCATCCAAATCACTTTTCGTTAATATAGAGGGCTCATTCTAGCTTCTGCAGGATTTCTCCACTGCCAGGTGGAAAATATTTACTCTTCTACAAACCATTTATAACTGAAGAGTTCTACTTCTTAAAAACAAACAAACAAAAACTCTAAACTTAAAAAAAATATCCTGATTCTTTCCTCCTACCTCTCCCATCATCCCTTTGAGGTCACTGGAGATTACCTCAGAAGACTTAAGAAGTGAAGCAGAATCCAAGGTAGACTATTTAGAGTATAAAATGGGAAGTTGGAAGAGACTTTAGAGATCATCTAACCTAAACCTTTTCATCTCATAAACGAGAAAACTGGCATTTGATAGGTAGTGTAGTTGAGTGGAGAAAACATTAGGTTGACTATTAGTGGGCCTAGGTAACAAATCTACCTTTTAGTAGCCTGTGGCAAGTTACTTAATGTTTCAATTGATGGCTACCACATGACTTTGAGAGGCAAGATGTTCCTGAGATTTTAGGAGCTGGTTCCTGATTATGGAAAAATCTCTGAGAAATACTCAAAAATTACGCATTTCAAGAAGATATACTAAGTTGTGTCCCATTTGTCTAGAACACATAGACATTGCCTTAATTTCATGTTTATCAAAACTTGCTCCATGTTGGAGGACATATGTCAGTCTAGACCTTTACTTTTTATTAGTTTCCATGAGGTGGGGAGACAATTTCAGAGCCATCTAGAATTTCACATTTGTGATGTCATGTTTTCTGGGACCCATTCTTTAAAGATGGCAAAGGGGAAGACATTTGTAAGCATTTAAGTTCAGTTAGTGGTCTAAGCCCCTACACATCCTTCCCAGTGATGGCATGCCCAGGAACCTGATTTCCAGTGACTTTTTTTCAGTATCCATGGGTTTCCAGAACCTCATTCCATGCATGGTATGTGCAACACAATGGTAACAACATGATGGGACCCCACAGTCATCCCTTCATGCCATAGTGCTATTTTTACAGTCCCATCAGAATTTCCTTTTAAAATGTAATAACAGACTGCAGTAGAGGTTCCTGGTATACATACAACCAATCCCGCCCAAATCTCTGGATGCCAATCAGCCACAAAGACAATCAAAAATGAGAGTCAATGAGAATGTTGAATTCTCTTGGCCATGCTTCCTCCATATATTTCTATGGGTATCAGAACAAGAGATGACTTTCTTCTACTAGTTTGAAACATATCTCCTAGAATACCCCTTGAACATTTGCCCAGAGCATCTATTCTTTACTGTGGGACTGAGACAAGGAACTAATTTTGATTCTCAACCTTCCTCACTTCAAGACTTGCAGGGAAGAGAAATTAAAAAGCTTCAAGAGCCACACACAGAAGATATGGAGGAAGAATCAAATGTGTGGATACTGCAAAATCAAGAGGAAGGGTTGCACATATGCGAATACCAGCATCAGACTCTTGGCCCTCTTAATGTGAGAAAATCAGAAACCAACTGATTATGTTACATTGTTGAAACATATATGAGCCATACACACTCTGTCCCTTTACCCCTTTTCCTTCTCTTCTGATGAACACAAAACTTATATTTTCCCCTTCTTCCCTACTCCCTTGGGAGAGCTTAATTTTGTTTCTTCAGCATTGTTTAACCCAGTAAAATGTGATAAAATGTAAAAAATTCACATTGATAAACTGTGTATTATTATTTGAATGAAAGTGAGAGGATCAATTAGTAATGATCCTATGTATATACACATAGATATGTGTTCAGACACATTATATATCATCGTATTAATGGAAAATGTACTGACCCAGGAGTCAGATGGCCAAGGTTCGAATTCCATCTCAGATAATTGTTATGTTAACCTATAAAACCTTTTACAAGTCAAGTAATCTCCTTTGGCCTCAGTTTATTCTCTGTGAAATAACGGAGTTGGACTACAGGTCTCTAAGGTCTAGCTTTAGATCAATGACTTTATCACCACTTGGAAACCTCAGCTTTTTCACCTTTAAAATGGAGATGTCAAGCCCTCCTGACTACACAAAGCTATTGGGAGAAAGAACACTGTCAACCTCAGGAATCAAAGAATATGTTGAATATTATTAGCATGTGGCCAAAATTCCTATTTGGGCTTTAAAATGGACTTTCCTTTAGAAAATGAAAAATGTAGATACTGGGTGAGTGGTGGATCTGGTGTTCCATGAAGCTCCGTCCTATTATTTTGCTCCAATTCTTGCAGAGAGGAATAAGGGAAGAGGAATACGGCATTCATAGGCAGTAGGATTCATATTTGCTTGCTAGCAAATATCAGAATTCATATTGGTCAGCTGGCAAATATGTTTCTTGCTGCCTGTGAATCCCATTCCATTAGCAGAACTAGATCTCAATGATCCCTGCCAGGATAAGAACCCTAAATTGTATTTACTTCTGCAGCAAGTCAGGCAAATGAAACACTTACAGGCCCACGCCTCTATTTATACACATTAGTCATATTTGTACAGGTCTGAATAGATTTGATGTGGCTTATTGTCAAGGAAACAGTCAGAAATCAAAGAACAGTGTCATGTGCCTAAGACAAAATAATAAACATTAATTAGTGTTTCAGAACCATAAATTCATTTACCCATCATATTAATTAGCATTCAGATTCTCTTCATAACATGATCTCATACCATGCTGAGGAATCTTTATTTGCTAACTCCGCAAAAGTGTGACCAAGAAGACATTTAGAAAGTTCTTCACATGTTTGCTAATCAAATAAAACAATGATCTGGCTGTGGCTGTCAGTGACTGATGACATCATGTTAAAGTTGCCATAGGGGAACACTTCATTCCATTTATTTTCTCTTAACAACACACTGGTCTCCATCCAGCTTCCTCCAGGGGTAGAATGGGATTTTTAAACGGATCTGGGAAAATTTTGCACTCCTAAACTTGAACTTTTTTTCTTCTGATTTTTTAAAAAATTCATAGCAATAATAACTAGCATTTATGTAGCATGTTAAGGCCTGTCAAATATTTTACAACTTTTGTCTCACTTTATCTTTACAACTATTTGAGATAACTACCAATATTAGCTCCATTTTACAAATGGTAAAACGAAGACTGAGAGATTAATGACTGACCCAGGATTGTGCAACTAGCAAAAAGGTGAGGGGAGATTCGAACTCAGGTTTCCCTCATTCAATCTTCAGTTTGTATCTCTCATAGGTAGATGAATAGGAGAGAGAAAAAATGTCAACTGATATTTATTTACAAAGCATTGCAATTTTCAAAGGATTTGACATGTATCATCATATTTGAGCCTCATAAGAGTTATATAAGCTAGGTATTAGAGGTATTATTGTGTAGATGAGGAAAACAGTCTCAGAAAGTGACCTGCTCATGGATGACCAAATAACAATGGCCAGAAGTGGGATGTTTATCCCTGTTCTTCTTGATTCCCATTTTTGTTTGTCCTTCATCACTGGTCAGACTGAGTCAAAGTCCTTGGGCTAGCCTTAGCAACACATTGTATTATAATGGGAAGAGATCTAGGAGAGACTTGGATTTGAATGATGCTTCTGACATTATAATATAATTCAACAAATATGCTGTGTACTGTGTTAGCTCCTGGAGAGTCAAGGACAAAAATGGCACACTCCCTGACTTCAAAAAATTTCCATTCTATTGCAATAAAAGAAGCTGACATCCACTTACTTCAGTGTAAAATGGCATACTAAGACCTCATTGGTTTGCTTTGTGGAATAAATTGGGTGACAAATGCAAAGTTCCAACCTTATAAAAATATATTTATAGCCAGATATTTTTAAAAGGTTAGTAGAACAGGTTTACAAATCAATAGGGGTGGGGGCACAGAATTGTAGTTTTCAGTAAAGTTTGAACATTTGCCACTTATCACTTCATTTTTTATTCCTTTTAGCTATCACTGAACTATCCCTGAGAGGCTTAAAATAAAATAATTTTTGGAAATTCATTCCAAAGACCTGTTGTATCTCTTTTTCTGATGAGGATGATTAATACTTAGGACTGATTGATGAGATGGAATCGCACCTTCTAAGCTACCATTCCATACTAGTCCTGTGCTGCCAAACCTATGACATGTTTGCCAGAAGAGGTTGCTTCCCTCTCCCACCCCAACATGACTGAAGACATTTCTCACATCACCTGCCCCACTACCCAGCAGTCCAACAGGACTGTCTGGGGTAAGGCATGGGGCTCACATGCAGTGTGAGAGTAGCAGTTTGGGCACTTGATCTCTAAAAGGTTCACCATCACTGACTTAGGCCATATCAAATTAGGGCAAAAGTTCTTAGCTATCTTCTTGGCCTCTACATATTTACTAGGGGAGTTTTTGAACTTATTTGTCATTTCAATGTAATTCCCATGGCCTTGGCACCAATTGCGAGTGACCAAACAGAAATTTAAAGGAATTTATCCACTCCAAACTAACTAGGAAAGAGGTAAAAGAGGAAGACGTGTATAATTATTGGAAGAAGGAGGGCTGAAGATAATACTTTTCTTGGTTCTTTACTAAATTTTAGCTATGAACTTGAAAACAAAAATTCCTTGATTAGCCCCAGGCATGTCACCTGGGTTTGTAAAAGAATAATAACACTTGCTAGGAGGAAGAAGCCCCAATAACAGGTGAGAGATAAGCTGCCATCAGATGGCAGCAGTTGGTCTGATCAATTCAATGATAAACCACAAGTCTAGAAAACTGAAGATGATATATGCCACTTACCTCTCCTAGTAGAGAATGATAAACTGAAAACATAGGGAGACACATGCTTTCACATGTCTAATGTGGGGATTTATTTTGTTACAATATGACTGTTTATGATGAGGATTTTGTTTGTGTTTTGTTGGTTTCCAGTGGAAGAAGGAAGAACTGAATAGTTTAGTTAGCTATATCAACCAAACTAAACCCTTGAGATGAACTGAAAAAGTATAGGACTTCATTACAACAATGAGGATCCAGATAGCAAGGTGCTCAGTGGATAGAGAGCCAGACCTAGAAATGGGAAGTCCTGGGTTTAAATCTAGCCTCAGATACTTTCTAGCTCTTTGATCCTGAACAAGTTATAGAATCCCAAATGCTTAGTCCTTACAACTATTCTGCCTTGGAACTGCTACTCAGTGTTGATTCTAAGAAAGAAAATAAGGGTTTGTTTGTTTGTGTGAGATGAAGTTCTACACATATTTTTAAAAAAGAAAATGTCAAAATATTGAGTTGGTTTGACTGAAGTGCTTTTAATCTTTTTTTTTTAATCTTTATTATAAGGCATTGCTCACTGGGTAAGAGAGGGTGAGAAAAATGAATATGATTTTAAAAAAAGGTATCAACTCAAAAAAACTACTAACTGTATATAGTGTACTGTAACTAACTTTGAATAGCATCAAAAATATTGATAAGCTTGTGTTTATATATATATGTATATATATAGTCCTATAAAATCTACAATATATGTTTGTATACATTAACCTCCTAGATCCAAACTTAATACACTGTTCATGATGAAACTAAATTCTCAGGCTACCAAGTCTAACATCTCATGGTTCACCATTATATCTCACTCATAGATCTCAAAGTCCATAAATCATTTCTGACTTCAGAAATCCCATTATAGACGATTTGTGGATTATGTTATTTTGAACTCTTGAACTCCTTGAAGTAATATGACTGGAATCCAAATTAGTATTGGAACATTCTTCCAGACACCTCTGTCACCCAGCCCCTAGACAGAATGTAACTCATGACAGAGTCAAATAAAAAGGTGATCTTTTATTGCACTTTCTGGTAATGTGAGTGTGCCAGCCTCACATTGATCTTATAAGAATGACTGCAGAAGCACATAGTTTTGAATTCTTTAGTTTCCCTAAAATAATTCTACGTGATTTTCTGAGTCTGGATCTTTTTTAAATTTCTTTTTTAATTAATGTAATTAACAACCATCAGAAAACACAAAAATTTCCTTATTTAAAGAACTGTTTAAAAAGTACTCCATAGGAGATCATCAATTCATATTATATGCAGCACCTTGTTCTTCTTGTTTCCATTTCAAATATAATGTGCAAGTTACTATGTTGCCTTGTTAGTTTTCTTCAAAAGTTCCTTTTTCTCCCTTCTTTTTATTTTTAATTAATTATCAAAGCTTCCCCCCCTTTCTTATCTCTTATAGTGTCTCTATCACTATTCTATTATTTCCCTCCAAATTCCCATCCTTATCACCCCACAAAATAAAATACACCTATTGTAATCAATCAACAAACCTTTAATAAATGTGCCTGCTTTGTTAGTTGGCTTTTGTTCTTTGTACTCAAGGAAGACAAAAAGAACATCACATATAAATTGGATTTAAGTGAGGCAGAATGGCACAAAGTTGTCAACCTCACTCTCTTCTAGTCATTGAAGGACAATGGCAAGAAAAATTCAGGTGAATACTCAGGATATGGTGGATGACCTTGGCATCTTTGATGTCTAACCAAGCTCTAAGTGTTCTATAGTACCTGCTTCAGGGGAACAAATTCCTCTTATCCTCTCCTTTCTGCCTGGGAGAAGTCTTCAGGTGCCTGGGGTAGAAGCCCAAATAAACTGCTGATGGGTTTGAGGCCACTCAGTTACTCTCAATCCAATTTAGCCCTCCTACCAACATGTAAACTAGGATGTGGCTGCTGTGCATGCTACAACTTCTTGGAGTCACAGATGAGAGCTGGGTGGCGGGTAGAAACCAAAAGAAGAAAGCAGTACTGAAAAGGGCTCAGCAAACCATCCCACTAGAGATACTCTGTTTCCCTGAATACTCTGTACACTGCATGTACTAAGCTACTATATTATGCCATCCCATGCCAAACCATACCATATCCAGTCCCTGACTTCAAGGAGCTTAAAATCTGAACACAACATGAAAACAACAAATAAGTGTAGTAAGTAAAACAAATACACATATTGACCATTTTCTATAATTCTAGTTTTTCAGTGCTCTGCCAAGGAATGGAAAGTATGAGTCAATCATCAGTCTTTTTGACTTGAAAGTGATCCTCCAATTGATCAGAATCATTAAATCTTTTACCCCTGTTTTCCTTCATGACATTATAGACAATAAAGAAATTGTCACACCCAGTTTTGCTCATTTCCCTCTCCCTCAGTTTATACAAGTCTTCTCAGGTTTCTCTGAATTTATTCCTTTCATCATTTACTATGGAACAATACTAGTGAGACTGTATGTGGTATCAGAAATCCAAGACAAGAAAACATAAACTCAACTCTTGTCTTACACACAAATTGCCTGTACTGAAGGCTATACATTGCCCTGAACACCAGTGGTTGAAGGGGTGTCTGCCTCTGGGAGAATTTTTTTTTCTCAGTAAAATAAAACTTTTAGTTTTTATCCCTATCTAAATATTGCTTTAAAATTTCAAAGTATTTCACACACTTTACATCATGTGAACTTCATAAGAACACTTACTCTAGAGTCATTCTTTTCATCCCCATTTCACAGATGAGAATTTTGAAGGGCAGTGAAATGTCACTCCCTTGGCCATTTAGCTCATAAGTATAATAACTTCAGGTCTCTCTGAATCCAGGACCAGTATTCTAGCTACTATATCATTCAAACTCTCACTACCTCTTCATTACCAACCTCTCCTACTCCATCTAATTTAGGGAAAAGTGATCATTTGCCTCTCTCCTTATATATCTTCCCACATATCTCCAACTAGCATTATTCTTCCTTCTTGCTTCCTACCATATTTATATGAAATATTTAAGCATTTTAAAACACTCTGTCATCAGTCAGTTGGTTGAAAGGGATTAATTTCTTGACCACAACAGCTCTAAAGGAACATATGAAAACTCATGAAGGAACTTTGATCCACATTGGTAGATTTCTGAACCAAGAAAATCACAGGTATCTGAATAAATAATGTTCTATAATGTTTTGATTGTATAGCAATAGTTTCAAAGGCAGCTAGGTGGCATAGTGAATAGAATATTAGAGTGTGAATCAGGAAGACTAAAGTTCAGATTCTGCCTCAGATACTTACTAGCTATGTGACAGTACAAATCATTTAAGCTCTCTTAGTCTTAATTCCCCTATCTCTAAAATGGGGTATAATTAAAGTGCCTAATTCACATGAATGTTGTTCTCTTGAAGACCAAATAAGATAACATATGTAAAATGCTTTGTAAACCTTAAAGACCTATACAAAAACAAATTATGTGGATATTTCTTTAAGGAACATCTCCCCTGTAAAGCTGTGATCTCTTGAGATCAATAGTCAGTACTCTGTTCAGCAAAAACATCATCACCTCTCTCCAGCCACCAGCATGATGCCACCAGGCATCTGAGGAAATGGTATTTATAATTTAAGAGATTATCTGCTCTTGCCTTCCCTCTGCCATAAAGAAAACTGAATCCCCAAGTGGTAAAAATATATTGTCCCAGGTCACACAAGAATCAATTATCACAACTGGAATTTGAACTAGTGTCTTCTGTCTCCAAATCTGGTATACTGTTCATTATCCCATATTGCTTCTTACCTTGGGAGATATGCCTGAAAATTGAATATTTTAGAAACTGAAAATTTTCTTTTTGATTTCACGTTTTTTTAGAATATTTTCCCATGGTTACATGATTCATGTTCTCTCCCTCCCCTTTTCCCTTCCCTCTTCTGAAGCTGACAAGCAATTCCCTGGTTTATACATGTCTTACTCAAAACCTATTTCCATTTTATTCATATTTATAGTAGAGTGATCTTTTAAAAACCACAGCCCCAAATCATATACCCATTTAACCAAGTGATAAATCATATGTTTTTCTTCTGTTTCTACTCCCACAGTTTTTCCTCTGGATGTGGATAGCATTCTTTTTCTTAAGTTCCACAGGATTGTTTTTTATTGTTGCATTGCTATTAGTAGCAGAGTCTATTACACTTGATCTTGCCAAAATGTTTCAGTTTCTGTGTACAATGTTTTCCTGATTCTGCTCATTTCACTCTGCATCAGTTAATGGAGGTCTTTCCAGTTCATATAAAAATCAAGTAGTTCATCATTTCTTATAGCACAACCGAATTCCATCATCATCATTTTGTGAAGATTAAATTAACTGTCCCCTGCCCATTTTTAGATTTAATCACCAGAAGCATATACACCCCACTTACACTTGAGTAGGGTAAGTCTGTGACCCACGTGAGTGATGAATCAGAATCAACTGACTCTACCCCTCCCCAGGCAGTCCTAAACAAAGCTTTAGCTGTAATTGGTATGTGTAAAATGGAAGAAAGTCACAGGAAATGACAAAAAGGAATGATCTTTTAAAATGCCAAGAACTTCCTGTGAGGAGTCTTTTTCAGTCTTTCATCTCCACATCTTCAACTTGACTTTGGAGGAGCTCTGACTGAGGATCTTGGACTGCTTCTACTTTCCTTAAAACTACCACATGGATGAGTGAAAAAGGTTGACTCCCTTACTGGATTTTCTGAAAGGACTAGCCTCAGGAGAGACCTACCCTAGTAAGAGAGACTTCCTTTATTCCTAGGTCCTCTACTCAAGACTGAGGCCCCTCCAGCTAAGGGCTAATTAGCCCTGCCTGGGTTGAGGGTTGTCAGAGGAGTCAGAGCAAATACTTAGTGTGTAGGCTAGATATCTTACCCTATACTCTCTCTAATTTTCTTACTTTTACTCTTTCAATAATTCAAAAATAAATTGTTAAAATAAATCTCGTTGGAATTTGACTAAATTCCTGGTGACCCTACTCCTAAATAATCCAGTCCAACCTTTTATATTAACCCCTTACATTCTACCCCTTACAATTTGCCACAATTTGTTTATTCTACCATTGAGGGACACCCTCTCATTTTCCAATTTTTTTGCCACCACAAAAAGCACAGTTATAAATATTTTTGTACAAAGAAAACCTTTCCCATTTTTTTATCTCTTTGAGATACAAACCCAGTAGTGGTATGGCTGGATCAAAGGGCAGACAGTCTGTTAAAGTCCTTTGAGTATAATTATAAATTACCTTCCAGAATGGTTGCATCGATTCACAACTCCACTAACACTGTATTAGTGTCCCAATTTTTTCATAACCACTTCAACATTTATTGTTTTCCTTTATGGTTATGTTGGCCAATCTGCTAGGTGTGAGCTGGTACCTCAGAGTTGTTTTGATCTGCATTTATCTAATCAGGAGGGATTTAGATGACTTTTTTCAAGTAATTATTAATAGTTTTGATTCCCTTATCTGAAAACTGTCTATTCATATCCTTTGAACATTTGTCAATTAGGGAATATGTTGATTTCTTATAAAATTGACTTAGTTCCTTATATATTTGGGAAATTAGAACTTTGTCAGAGAATTTAATTATAATTTTTTTTCCTACTTTGTTATTTCCCATCTAATTTTGGTTGCATTGGTTTTGTTTGTACAAAAAGTTTTTAATTTAATATAATCAAAATTATTCATTCTATATTTTGTAATATTCTCTTTCTCTTGCTTAGTCTTAAATTCCTTCCTTTCTCATAGATCTGACAGGTATACTATTCTCTGTTCATCTAATTTATTTGTGATTTTAATCTTTATATTAAATCATTTACCCATTTTTAATTTATCTTGGTATAGGGTGTGAAATGTTAATCTAAACCTAATATTTCCCATACTGCTTGCCAATTTTACCAGAAGGTTTTCTCAAATGGTGAGTTCTTATTCCAAAATCTGGGGTCTTTGGGTCTATCAAACACTAGCTTGCTGAGGTCATTTACCCTAAGTCTGTTCCATTGGCCTACCCTTCTGTCTCTTAGTCAGTACAATATTGTTTTGATGACCACTGTCTTATAGTACAGTTTAAAATCTGGTAAAGCCTAGGCCCCCATCTTTCACACTTTTTCATTGGTTCCCTTGATAGTCTTAATCTTTTGTTCTTCCAGTTTGAAATAGGTAGGTAGCCTGGATTGTTGTTGTAGTTGATGGTGAGATACCAAGGTTTAGTTGATTCCTTAATACCTATATATAAGGGGCCTGTGAGCTTCCTCACAGGGCCAGTGCACTGCTCAGACTCCCAGACAGTTTTCAAAACAGGACAGGGATTTATTTGAAACACAGTAAAATGGATGGGAGGATTAAAGGATTAGAATTCCTTAGAACTAAGGATTCTAGCTAAATTCCCATATCTACATCCCTTCATGTGGATTTCTTCATTGGTCTTCCAAGCTCCTTAAATCCCTACTCTGTCCATCTAAAATTCTCAGATATGTGACTACCTGATGCTACTAATCCTCCCATTAAACTTCTCGTAGGATATAAAGTCCTTCGGAGTAGTTTTGGAATGAACTCTTTATGTCAACTCTATCAGGGTTGGGCCTACAATGAGTTCAGGCCTTCACAACAGACAGTTTACTGGCTTGGTGGAACCAATATTCAAAGCAGCAGGGAACACTCTATCAGTAGACAGGAAACACTTTTGGATCTCAAGGAATGATGGATTTCTTCAAACAGGGACACCAGAGTTCTTCAGGGATAGGAAATTAAACTATCTCCTCAGCTCACAGAGGTAGCCAGCAAGAGGAAGTATCCAGCTCCAAACTGTCACAGCAACAGGAAGTCAAAGAGACCCCCAATCACTCCTGGTGTCTTCCTTTATTCATTCCCCATGTTCCAGAATTCAGTCTGCAGATCCAGAGCATGGGGTCAGGTCCAACACAATTCTCTGCAAAATTTCCTCTCTCATCTATTTGTAACCCATTTCTCTTTTCCCTCACTACAAGTTGAACTTTATTATATTTTTTCTAATTCTATAAAAAAAATTCAGTAGTTTGATAGGTATGGCACTGCATAAATAAATTAGTTTAGGTAGAACTGTCATTTTTACTATATTAGCTCATCCTAATCATGAGCAATGAATATTTTTCCAATGTCTGTATCTAGTTTTATTTGTGTGAAAAGTGTTTTGTAGTTGAAGACAGTGAAAATTTTCAAGGAAAGCTGTGATCTATCAACCAAGATACATACATACATACATACATATATATATATATATATATATATATATATAGAGAGAGAGAGAGAGAGAGAGAGAGAGAGAGAGAAAGATAGAGAGAGAGATCAGCATATCAACAGCATTGTTAGGAAGATGGTCATTCTAATAATAGCCAATATAGCATTTATCTCTAACACTCCCACAGCATCCTCTTCACCCACTGAAACCCAATGCCTCTTACCTGTTCTATCTCCACCTCCTCTGTCTATGCAAGTTTCAAATTCCCCCCCCACACTTCTGGCCCATGGTGGGCTCTTTGAAGAGGTTGGATTCTACTTTTAATCAGGTGCTCCAACATCAGTATCTTCAAGATGTCACACACAGAATGTCTCATACTCTTCCCTCCAGATCACTTCAAAGCTGCAGCATGGGCATTTGCTTTTTATTTCCCCTATTAGACTGTGATCTCCTTGAGGGCAGAAACCCTGTTTTCAACTTTCTTTGTATACTTAATGCTTATTTACTGGGCACAGTGTATTCAATAAAAGTTTGTTGACTGACTGATGGAGAAGATATGCTCTTGGGATGTTTTTGCATTCCAGGGCAATGACTCATGAGTATGACCTCCTCTGACCCCTTTTCATTTTCAGTGTGCCAAGATGAGCAAGCATAGATGACTTTCAATCTGTATCACATATCTCATATCTTCATCCCCCCCCAAACACACCCCTCTTTGAAACTCTCCTCTTATTTTTGAGGGAACCACTATCTTTCTTTTCAGGTTAGTATCCCAGGAGTCATCCAGAACACTTCCCTCTCACTCACCATCACCATCTTTATATCGATTAGTTGTCAAGTACTGATGCTTTTACATCGATGACAGCTCTCCTTGTGTCCTTGTTTTTTGTGTGTTTTTTTTTACTTACACAAATAATACATTAATTCAAATCCTGATCATCTCTCATCTGGAGCCACTCTGTTGCCCCTGATCTAGTAAAACCTCTCATTTTATGGGAGAAAACTGAAGCTCAGAAAGCTGAAGTACCTTGCACAATACCACAAAGTGATGACCTCAGAGATCCAAACAAGGCAGAACCTAGATCTTCAGATTCTCAGTCTAGTTGAAAGTCTAGAAAATTCTGCCTTTATGGGACCACAAACCATAAGTCTTAGGAAGAAGAAATACAAAGTATGAAATCTGAAGTTTTTTAGTTCAAATCTCTGCTCTGTCCTCTAAGGGACTAGAGTCAACCTATTTAAACTCTCCACTTTTCAGTTTTCCTGTTTATAAAATAAGGGGATGGAACTAGATGGCTGCTATTTGTCCTTCCTGTTTTAAGCCCAGGATTCTGCTTCTATAAAGAGCCTTTCTTTCTTTTTTTTTCCCCAAATTAACAGCTGATGGCCACCTGCCTCTAGGTCAAAAGCTTTCCTCTGTGTTTCTTCATGAGTTTGCTCTCTCTGAAGGAGTTCACAGTCCTATAAGAGCCTTCAGTGTTTGCCCACTCTGCTTGTGTCAACAGAAATCTAGGAGATCTGAGCCCCAGTCTGACTGAGAACGCTGTTCTTTGACAGTTACATGAAACCCCCTCACCCCCACCCACCCCCACTCTGCTTCTAGAATTGCTTCCTGTCAGTGTTCTTTTTTTGTCCTTTAAATAGGGAGGCACAAAGGAATGAGAGTGACTCAGCTGCCCCCTACACAAACATCAAAGACTGAAGTCCTAAAGGTGACTGCAATAAGGCTTCCAGGAATAGGTTTAAAGAGAAAAAGAAACAACAACAATTAAGAAATTAAGAAGTTAAAATAACAGTTCTATGAGAGAAATAAAAATAATTTAAAACAGCATAAATTTTGACTCATCAATATAAGGGGCTCTGGCATCAATGAAAAGATTTGGCTTATGGTCATCCAGATTCAGAGAATCAAGTAATTTCAGCCTTCCCAGCATGATTAGAGCTTTCTTCTCCTACCATTTAATTCACTACCCCAGTGTTGGTAGAGCTACAAAATGTAGCTGCCAAAATGCAATTCACACATGAATTATAACCATATCTATAATACACAGTAAAATCTTAAATAATAAATCCATCATAAAATCAATCCAATTTCTCAGAAAATCGTCACCATTTCATTTGGTTTTTAAAATATCTGTGCATATTCATCATGTACATAATCACTAGTTCCAGGAGTACATATCTAGAATTCATTATTAAAGAATAAGCATAGAACGAGAATATATGTCAAAAAATGATTACACATGTAGGTGTATATGTATTTATATACATCTGTATATATATCTGTTTTTATCTTTACATATTTTTATTCATGAACATATAATAAAGAATATACTACATGTATGTATAATAATATATTACAAATATACAAAATATACTCTACACACACATACTTTTTAGTAGTGTATAGGGATCTAACTGCAAAGTTAGGAAGATTTGGGTTCAAACCCTGCCTCTACTACATTCCAGCTTTGCCACCCCAGACAAGTCCTTTAATCTCTCAGTACTCTAAGCAAGAGAGACAGCTAGGTGGTTCAATGAATAGAACCACTGGTCCTGTAGTTAAGAAGACCTAAGTTCAAATTCACCCTCAGGCACTCACTAGCTAAGAGGCCTTGGGCAAGTCACGTAATCATATTTACTTCATTCACTGGAGAAGAAAATGCAAACCATTCCAGTATCTTTGCCAAGAAGACCCCATGGATAGTATTAATATGCTATAGTCCATGGGATCATGAAGGGTTGTATGCAACTGAAGAACAAAAACAACTCAAGGCAACCCTCAGAGACTATAAATTAGAGGGGGTTTCCTCATCCTATGGTTCTCTGAATTAATTCTCAAGTCCAGCGCCTATATCCGAATTTCAGGGCTATCCCCACACTCCTCTTTTCCCCCAAGAGAATGCTTAATTGACTTTTTTTCTTTTGTCTTTTGAGAGACTTTCAGTCTCTCACTTTCTTCTTCCCTCCTGTCCTGGTCCCCTTTCCCCTCCAACTATCTTTTCTTTCTTCCTTCCTTCCTTCCTTCCTTCCTTCCTTCCTTCCTTCCTTCCTTCCTTCCTTCCTTCCTTCCTTCCTTCCTTCCTTCCTCTCTTTATGTTTATATACTCCCTAATATAAGAGCTTAATAGTAAGCAATAGATACATGTAAATATGATGTTGGTAAAATCTAATCATCACAGAAAAGGGGAAGTACAAGTTTAGAAATGAAATTAGCCTTGTAAAGCACATGGGCCGTCAGCTTCAGTATCCCTTAGCAGGATCTTTGACCCTATTTGTGAATCTCTGGATCTCCAAGACTTTCTCAGACTTTCAAAAATCAAAGTCCCCCCCCCCCCTATTTTTTACCTGGAATTTCTCCCAGTGATTCATGAAGTGACAACTGAAGACTTTTATCTTATTGCTAGTGCCCTCAGTAGGAAGCATTAGACATGACTTTCCCTGCCCTTTCAGATCAATGCTTCAGTCCTTGCTCCCATCCCGAATGACTAGATTTTACCTAAGGATAAAGCTATTTATTTCCCTTTGGTTTCTCCAACATCAAATGTAACTTCTCTTATTCAGAACTTTAAATTTCTAGATTTTAGGAGTAGATGGCCTTTGATATTTTGCATTGTTTTCCATATTTGGGATGGTTTACAAAATCAAATGAACTTCCTCAAAGACATCCTGGGTGTTCTCCAGACCTCTGTACATTTTTGTGTAATTAGACCAGTCAGCATAATGGATAAAATACCAGCATTGGAGTCAGGAAGGCCTGGGTCCAAATCCTACCCTAGGTGCTAATTAGCTGTGTGAATACAGACAGTACTCCATGGTATTGCTGGGCCTCTGTGTTATCTGTGTTATCATGATAGCACTTGTAGTACCTACCTGTGGAGTTGTTATGAGGAATAAGTGGGATAATTGTAATTATAAGCAAAGTATGCTGCTACTATGACTACTACTACTACTACTACTACTACTACTAATTGTAATGGGTATCATTTACACAACCTCATTTGGTCCTCACAACAACTCTAGAATGTAGGTGCTCTATTATTATCCCCTTTTATAGATGAGGAAATTGAGTCAGGCAGCAGTTAAGGTACTTCTCCAGGGTATGAAATGTTTAAATCTAGATTTGAACTCAGGTCTTTCTAATTCTAAGTCCTGTACCCTCTCCACTATAAAACCAGCTGCTTCCTCATCTTAGTGGATAGAGAGCTTACCTTAGAATCAGGAAGAACTAGATTCAAATCTTGGCACTGACACTAATGAATATGTGAGTCGGCAAAGTCACTTACATTCTCTGGCACCTATACAACTCTGCATTTTTTTGACCTGCTTTTCTGTGTTTATTGAAAAATCTGCAAACAACTTTAACTTGAATTTCTCTTTTTTTCAGTTATTTTTTAGTGTATAAACCTCCTTTTTCCTCAATTAGCCAGCTATAGACTTTCCAAGTCTATCTTTAAAATGTAAATTTCTTTATTTTATTTTCTTTCTTTTCTTTCTTTTCTTTTTTTTTTTACAACTCTGCATTTTTAAAAAGTGTTTTACATGGTAATTCTTAATGTCAATGAAATCACAGGTCCATCCATATCTCTTAGGGGGTTTTACAAAAGGTGAAATGCCAGATGAATATCAGTTATTATCATTTTACAATCTCAACATCATAGATATGAAGGAAAATAAGGGATTCATGATGAGCATTTAATTTTTACTCTTTAGAAACAAAAGTCAAGCAAGCCTGGCCTTTATTTTAACCATTCACTTCATTCAAAAGGCAATTCTTGCATTCCTACAATGTTCTAGGTTCCTAGTTCTCATGGAATATACTTTATAGTGAGCAGAAAGAAAACTTCTGACAAAGAGAAGTCAATCCACAATCTGGGCAAAGTTAACAAAAAGCAATTTGAGATAGGGGTAAGAGAAAAGCACTAATAATCAGGGGATTTGGGTGCATTGGAAACAGCCCTTGACCTAAGCCTCAGTGTGAGGAAGGGATTCTAGGAGACCAAGGTAAGAGGAGAGAGCGAGCCTCTTGGTCACTGGATACCATTCAAAGGGTGAAAGTCAAACCAAATAGCACACATAACAAGAAAGTTAAACCTCAATTTACCTTAATTTCAACTGTGACAATAAGAAGCCAGTAGCTTGACTTTACCTTTGGGTGAATAATGGAGAGCAATGTTAGATAAGCCTGGAGAGATAAGTTAGAACCAGGTAGTGATTAGTGCCAAAAAAAAAAAAAAAGACTCATAAACCTGACAGAAAACCAGATGTTCACCATTTAGAGAAATTAACCTTTTCTTAAACTTCCTTGTGGCTATTTTCCAATACCCACACTTTGTACAATTTCTCCAGGAAATTAATATACTAAAATAAAACCATTGCCAATATTTTTCTTTGCATATCTGAAGCCACAATAGCTTCTAGAATAATTACATAATTCTTTTAAAAAGTTTATAAGGCAATTTATAATGATCTCATTTTATCCTCATGACTGCATGTGGAGGAAGGCACTGTTATTGTTCCTATTTTGCAGAAAGGAAAACTAAAGCAGAAACCTCAAGTCTGGTAGCAAAAGTAACCATGTAAAGTTGAGGAACTTGCTCAGAATCGCAGGAATAAGTAGCTTAAGTAGGATTTGGACTCAGGTTTTCTTGACTCCAAGTCTAACACATCTACTGAACCATATAATACATCCTTCAGAAATGTGAAGTCCAATGGTAACCATTACTTTGCTATGGATTCATGAATGGAGGTAACCTAGAAGACTCCATTGAAGCCAGAACTTGGAATCAGAGAGACCAAACTTCAACTTTTACTTCAGACAATCTCAACCTATATGTATGTTCAGGGAAGACTAGTACCTCTCCTGTGAGGGTTTGCTGATCCCTTTTCAAAGGAGCTTTCCTCCTCTGGTGTCCATCTGCCAACCAGCTCTCTTCTCATTTGTGGTTCCAAGAAACATGTTAAGCAGCTACATCCCAATAGACCATCTTAACAGGGGGCCTAAAGCAAGTTAAGGGTAGCCAAGATTCCCCCAAACTCATTGGTGAATTAGGGACATGTCTATTCCAGGCATGAAAAGATTTCTTGGAGCAGGCGAGAACAATTTTTTCCAAAACCTATGAATGGGATGAAAGCAGATGCTTTGGAGCACCTAGAGCTTTGTTAGACATTGAAGCATCCAAGGTCATCCACTGCATCCTAAGCCATCACCAATCCTCATGACTTCATTAAAAAACATGGAAAGACCTAGATGAAATTATGGGAAAAAATGAAATTAGTTGAACCAAGAGACTTTATAACTAGCTAGAGAACTAATGTTTGAATAATAACTTCTGAATATCTACCTCCAGAGAAAGAACTGAAAAGTGAAAGATGAAGTTTATATAGACATATATATGTATGCGTATCTATCTACAGATCTATATTTATATTGTTATATTGTCAAGTGATCCATTTTCTAGCATGGAAAGGAAACAGAGAGGGATATCAAGGAATTAAAATGTAACCAACAAACAAATTAATTTTTTAAAAATGTAATGAAATCAAAGCCTTAAAAACAGGTATCACAGCTCTTACATACATTTCTTTATAGAGGTTTCCTTTAATAGGTATCAGGCAAAAATAAAGTTTAAAACAAAAAGAGTTCACTCTTCACAGGAGGTAAACTCCAAGGTCAGATGGGTCCTTCTTCCACTGCCTCTTAAAGAGGTCTGTCTGAAAAAGCGTTGTTGTGTTGTCAACAGAACTATAACAAATTCTTGCCTGGGATCATTCCCAGATCCCACCTAGATTTTCACACTCAGCTAATGAAAATTAATTATTGGGTCATATTTGGCTTGAAATAATGAAGGAAAAATCTTTTGTTAGGACCACAGGTCAACATGTGACTTTACACTGGGCAGGGCTATCTTCCCCACTCCTAGCACCCTGACCTGAACCTATCAGGTATATAAAAGGGCAATCAATGAAGCAAGAGGTGAAACTCATGAAGTATGCAAATTGGTTCGTCCAATAGAAGTCAGCCCAAATGTTTTCATCTTAACCTAACTTAAAATAGGTTTATGCAAAGAGTTCAAACTCTATTCTTTTCTTTGACATTCATTTGCATTTGCCATATGATACACATGTTTAAGAAGCCCAGTCAACCTTTCCTGGGCAATTCACTAAAAGGAATCTTTAATGGCCAATTACTGAGAGTCAAGCAAGATTTATACTTACATATGCATTGGAAAATTCTACATTTGGAGACTCTGGTGATATTGAAATGTGATCTCAGCAATTAACACTGGCATTAATTTCAATAACTATTAAGATAAATCAGAAATACTTCAGTTGCCTTGTTTTCTTTGGATTATCTTCTAGTTTTAAAAAGGATGATTTAAACTTCTTAACCATCTAGCCGAACTGTAGGAGTATATTTAATTAAAAAAATATTGTTAGGCAAAAATGTATAGACCTAATGAGGTAAGCTGTAATTTCTGTCACTAGGTAAACTTAATATACTTTTCTTTAAAAAAAAATGTATTTGGGGATGGCAATGACACTTCCAAAAATTCAACCACTAATCTCTTTCCTGAATTCCATTCACATACCAACAACTGTCTAACAGATATATCCTTCTATATGTCCCATAGGATGCAACTTCTCCAAAACTGTATTCATTATATTCCCTATAAAACACTCTTCTTCCAAACTCTTCTCTGTCTATTAAGAGCATACCACCCACTCAGCCATCCAGGTTTAAAATATTGGAGCCATTCTTGAACTACTTCCTTATGTTCCCTCCACAATTAATCAAGAATTGTCAATTGTTATCTCCACTATTTCTCTCAGATGTCTTGTCTCTACCACCCTAGTTCAGGCTCCCATCATTTCTCACCAATACTACTCCAATAGCCTTTTAATTTGTTCCCCTGCTTTTAGTCTCTCCTCTTTCTAGATTTAGCTCAAAATCATCTAAGGCACAGGTCATTCAATTTCACTCCCCTGTTTTCAAACCCTCCAATATTGTCTGTAGAGTATAAAAGAAACTTCTTAGCCTCACATTTAAGACTCCCTGTCTTTCCAGGCTTATTTCATACCGCTCTCCTTTAAAAACTTAACATTCAAACCAAAATGGAACATAAGCCATGCCCAGAAATTGATATGTCATCTCTCACATCCAAGTATTTGTATATCCCCCTACTTCTGGAGTATAACACCTCCTCATGTCTGCTCTCAGAAAACTTGTCTTCCAAAAAGGTACAACTTAGGTGCTTGTTCCTCTCTGAAGTCCTCCATCCTCCCCTTCTCTTCATCCTATTAATTTATATACATGATATATATATATATATATGTATATATTTTCCCACTAGAATATGAGCTTTTTGTAAACAAGTAATAGTTCCTTTTTTGTTTTTGAATCCCCAACCTCCCCACCCCATCTAGTAATAATAATAAAATAAAATAATAAATAAATAAAATAAATAAATAAAATATAATTTTATAACAAATTGAAGGGTCACACAATATTTTTATTTAAGTTTTATTATTGATCCCTCATAATATCCCTGTGAGGTAGGTGATATATGATTTTCATTTTATAGATATGGAAGCTGAGGTAGATAGTGGTTATGTGGATCACACAAATCTTTCTGACTCTGAGTTCAGCATTCTATTCAGGGTGCCACCTAGCTGCCTCAAAGATAAGCAATGAATGATGGGTAGTGGATATGATGCTGGACTTGGCATCAGGAAGACCAAGGTTCAAATTTGACTTTTGTTTGTTCTATGGTCTCTTAATCTCTTTTGATTCTCAAGCATCTACATAATGACAAGTCATCAGTGCCTTCTACATACTAGTTTAGTAATAAATTTTCTTTCCATAGTGAGCAAACATGCTTCATTCTATCTTTCAATAACTTACCCTCAATGAGTCCTGGGCTTCCCCCACACAACAACAATGCATCCCTTGCCATCTTCTCCAGTATTGGCTAGACTTTCACTCACTTCCTATCCCCTTCCTTCTTAACTCCCTCTGCCATACACATACTAGTCCTAGAGGGGGAGTTAGAATATTCCTTTCTCTTCAATGACACTTCCCAAATCTCCTCCATCAATCAGTAATCAATCTCCTTCTTTTAAGTTCATTCTCTTAAAAGTGTTAATCCTTTTCAAATCATACTAACTTTTCCAGATCTGCAATTGGGTCATTCTTACTTTCTCAAGTAATTTAGCACTCGACTCTGTCCTCCTTATGCCCCAACTCTTGCCCTTATCATAGAAGACTGACTTTCAAATCCCTCAATTTCTCAATTTTCTTAAATTCTATGACCTACTCTAACCTCAGGCACACACAGATGGTCACAATGGATTTCACCATTAGTCTGTCAATCAGCCTCAGTCAAGGATTTACTAAATGTTTACTATGAACTAGAAATCATTCTAGACTAGGGAAAGGAAGAGTCAAGAAGTTCACAGTCTTATGGGGAAGTACTATGGAAAAAATCCTATAAAATAATGTTGGCAAAGAAGATACTAGATGTTGGAGTGGGGTGGGGTACAGAGAAGGCCTCCTGAAAAAGATGAGATTTCATTTGCACTTTAAAGGAAGAAATTAAGAAGAGACTGGTTTAAGGTAAGAGAGAATTCCAGGCATATGATGACAGCCAGTGCAAAGGTGGAGAGGCAGGGAGATAAATAGGTGATGTGTCATGTTGGAGGAAATACAAGGTGGATGGTAGAATATATAGAGGACAGTAGAGTGACCTCAGATTATAAGTCTGAGTGACTTAGGGGATAATGCTGCCCTCAGTACTAAGTGAAGATTAGGAGAAATAATTAGATTTTTTTGGACATGTTGGGTTTGAGATACCTTTGGGACCTCAAATTTAAAATGTCCAAAAGATATTTGGAAATGTGAGACTGGAGACCAGGAGAGAGCTTAGAACTGGATTACAATAATAATAATCTGAGAATCAGCAGAATAAAAATCATAATTGATCTCATGTAACATAACAAGAATAAGTTAGATAATATAGAAGAAAATGAGAAGGGGACCAAAGACATATCATTTAGGGGACATCCACAGTCAAAAGCATGACATCAATGAAAAATAAGCAAAGGAGAATGTATACAGTTAGATAATAGGATAACCAAGAGAGAACAGTGTCATGAAAATCTAGAAATAACATCAAAGAGAAGAGAATGAGTTATAGGTTATAGGGAGATCACAAATGATAAGGATTGAGGAAAAGATCAATAGATTTGGAAATTAGGAGGTTACTAGTAACTTTTGAAAGAATGACTTTGGTTGCTGGATGAGGCTAAAATTTACATTGAAGGGAGAGAGGAGTGAAGAAATGGAAGAAGTCTTATAGAATATTTTCTCAAAAAGTTTCATTGTGGAGAGTAAAGATAGAGGATGATAGCTCTCCAGGACAGAAAGATAGGTCAAGAATCTTTTTCTTTAGGACTGGAGAGACCTGGGCTTGTTTATTGACTGCATAGATAGAAGTAGAAGATAAAAGAGAGTTTCAGTGATAGTGGAGACAATCTAATGGAAAAAATGAAAGGATAGGGATTCAGAGGCACATATAAAAGGGTCAGCGTTGTTGAGGAAAAGGACCAACTCCTCATCCAAGGTTGGAATGAAGGTGAAGGAGGAATTATTGATATTTGAATGAGACAGGAGGAGGAGGAGGAGAAGGAGGAGGAGGAGGGGAGAAAGGGGACCTCTCAGTGAATGGCCTCAATTATTTTGGTGAAATATGAGGTGAGAGCTAATCTGAGAGGATCTGTGGAGGAGGTGCCATTGAAAACCTAAGAATAGATGAGAAAGTTTTGGAACAGCTGCTGTAGAGAGTAAGATATCAAAATAACTAGAGACAAAAAAAACAACAACAACTTTGTCAGATCCTACCATTCACTACAGCCATTGCTCTATATCTCTCCTTTTCTCAGCCAAATTACTAGAAAAAGTCTCTCCTTTAGATTCTAGCCTTATCATTTAGCTAAAACTACTCTCTTCAAAGTTAGCACCAGTGTTTTAATTGCAAACCTGTTGTACTTTTCTCCGTCCTCACTGTTCTTGACCTCCAGGCCACATTTGACATGATTGACTATATATTCCTCTTTAATATTCTCCTATCTTTGGGTTTGCATGGTATTATTCTCTGCTAGTTCTTCTCCTACCTGTCTGATTTCTCATCAGTATCCTTTGGCTCATTTTTCACATCATTCCCGCTAGCTGTGGGTTTTCCCCAAAGCTTTGTCCAGGACCCTCTTCTCTCCTTTCTATACATTATTTCTTTATCTCTTCAGATCCCAATAGGCTTAATAATCTATAGAGATGACTCACAATTCTTTCTATATTTAGTCTCAGTCTCCTTCCTAACATTTAGTCCTGAATCACCAATTGCCTAGTGCAAAGTTTAAAATAAATCAGCACCATTTCTGGTACAATATATTCACAGCAGAAGTCATTATCTCTTCCCCCTCTACCTCATTCCCACATTTCTACACAAAGTACTGCCATTTTCTTGTCTCTATCAATTTTATAACCTTTATATCCTTTGAAAAAAAACCCTTATTGTTCATCTTGGAATTAATACTGTGGATTGGTTCCAAGACAAAAGAGTGGTAAGGATTAATCTATAGTGGTCAAGTGACTTGCCCAGGGAAACACAAGTAGTAAGTATCTGAGGCCAAATTTGAACCCAGGACCTCCTGCCTCTAGCCCTTCCTCTCAATCCACTGAGCTACATGGTCATCCCCAACTTTGACATTATACTTGTCTCCTTATTCTCCTTGTTATTATTTAATAAATTATTTGACAAATAACATAACATAACTCCATAACATCTTCTGCATCTGATCCCTTCCTATTATTATTCACATAGCTACCACCTTACTTCAGTAATTCATCAGTTCTCCCTTATAACTCTTATAACAGCCACCAGTTGATCTCCTTGTCTCAAGCTTCTCTCATTGCATTTCTCTCTCCACTCAGCTATGAAGATTATTTTTTCGTAGTTGAGGTTTGGACCACATTGTTCCCCTGCTCAGAAAGTTGCAATGGCTCCCAAATAACATCTGGGTTCTAGATTTTAAGAACCTTTACAATATTGCCCCTAATGTATCTTTGCATTCTTCTTGAATGCTACCCACTTTCCTGAATTTTACAATACATCTGAATTGCCTGTCCTCTCTATTCCTCATATAAGGGTCTCTGTCTCTATATATTATGACTAACCATCCCCTATTCTGAGAATGCTTTCCCTACTCATCTCTACTTCACTGAATCTCTCTAATGCTTCAAGATGTAACCCCCCCAAAGCACTATTTCAACGCGAAGATGTTTCTGAAAGTGTTCTATGCTCTTAATTGCCTTTTAAAAAACTACTTCGCATTGATCTGTATTTATTCTGAAGGTGTGTTGTCTCCTCCATTAGAATGTAAGCTCCTTGAGGTCACATTGTTTCATTCTTTGCCTTTGTAATCTCAGCACCTAGACTAGTGTCTGACATATTGTGTTTAATGAATGCCTATTTAGGGAAGATAGTTGGTACAGTGGATAGAGTACTGGGCCTGAAATCAGGAACTCAACTTCATGAGTTAAAAACCAGTCTTGGACACTTATTAGTTGTGTAACTCAGAGCAATCCATTTGACCCTCAGTTTCCTCCTCTGTAAAAGGAGTTTGAGAAGGAAATGTCAAACTAGTTCAGTATCTTTCCCAAATGGGGTATAATATTTAAAATTAAATCAATAATAAAAATGTTATATCTTAAGGAAGTTTATTAAATGATTATTAAAAATCAAGGAATAAAGAGAATATAAAATAAAAACCATGTGCCCATGGCTGGTTAGCCATTTTCAATATCTCAACCTTACCATGCCAACATGATTGATGCATCATGCAAAAAAAGGCAGAGCAAGACTGCCCCCTGGATATTTATTCCCTGTCTCAGGAAGTATATAATGACAAGAAGTTGGTGGGCTCTCAGTAAATGTAGTTCCCCTTTAGGGTAACAGATTTTCAATTATACATTCCCCCCCTGAAAGTTGAGTAGGATTAGTTTCTCTGATGGATCTTGTAAACATACCAACTTTGATACAATAATTTGAGGATAAGAGGAAAATAGAACTAAACAAATGATTACTAGGCATATTGAAAAAAAAAAGCCAGTTAGAGGGCAGTCCCTTTTGGAATAAGAGTATACATACAAAACAAATGCATTCAACCACACACAGTTCAAATCACCACATCCCAAAGTTCACTCTGGATCTTCTGTGTGGCCAGTGGCACAGTGTGTGGCCTGTGGAGTCATCTTCATGGTACCTTCTCCAAACAGTTCACTTTCTGGATTCAGAGATGTTTCATGTTTCTTAAACTAAAATTACTCTCAAAAAGAATTTTAACTTTGCGATTTAGAATGATTATACATTCCCTCCTGAAGAGGGTATTGAAAAACATAGAGATCACATAGGAATGCATGGCTGACTTATGAGGTGTATGAATCAATTGGCAAGAGAAATCAAAAACATCAAAACACATCCAAATATAAGAGAAATGATAATTTCTGGATGAAATATAGACTATCAAAGTCTTATGTGTAAAAAATTTAAGTAAAGTAAAAATAAATTTATCACAGATCCTTAAATCAGGACCCAATTAAATTGATTCCTATCCCATAAGTCTTTAGGTCAAAATGTAGTAATATTTCACTTACCCATTTGCAGCCAAGACTACAAGAAGTTGCCACACTATGAAAGACAGAATAGGGACTAAACTATAGGAGCCAAGTAGGAGCCAAATTTGAGATACTTGGTAGAATATGGAACAAGGAATACCTGCCTTTGACATAAGTCAAAATAGCTGCAACCTAG
The DNA here is from genome assembly GCF_027887165.1 of Monodelphis domestica. Classification (NCBI taxonomy): domain Eukaryota; kingdom Metazoa; phylum Chordata; class Mammalia; order Didelphimorphia; family Didelphidae; genus Monodelphis; species Monodelphis domestica. Next base: position 305,944,190 of record NC_077232.1, on the reverse strand, counting down.
AACCCCAAACAAGTTCAAGTTCTTTTATCTTAGCTCAAATTTTAATCAATCCCATTGGGATTGGTTGGTCTCTTTGACCTTGTGCTCAATTGGCATTATGCAGTTTAGATTTGTGCTTCTTTGGCACTGTGCAATGGCTCTTTTTGTATTCTCTTGTCATGGAATCAGACAGAATCATTAATCAAAGTCCCATAATTTTATTAAACAATCAATGGCATCATTTTTATAATCTAAAGAGTTTTGGGTATGTATTAACATTAAAACAAATGTATTTAAAACATATATTACTGTAAAATTAAAAAAAATAAAGAAAAATCTTCTCAATACTGTTGACATGTGCTTCAAATACAAAAAGGAGAGAAAAAATAAAACTGAAAAAGTATATGGCACATGCAAGCAAAAGAATGATAAGAGTTTTAAAAATAAAAAATATATATTTTATAATCATTGACACACTGTGTCAGCTAAGGAAAAGTAAAATACAAAGGTTTCTCAACAAAAATGAGATCAATTTCTTCTTCAAACCTGGCCATGATCCACTGTGACTGCAAGCAAATTATTTTCACAAAGTAACAGTTTTTTTTTTTAAATAAAGAACAGTAGTACAGCATGTAATGCACATTAAAAAAGTATTAATATCCCCAAAATTATAATAGCCCATTTAATGACAATAGCAAACAAACATACTATCATATTTTACATGAATCTACTCTATTACATTTAAAGAAAAAAAAACATAGAAGCTAATGGACACTTATCACAAGTTTTTCAGGTATTGCAATGTTTCAACCTTGGTTGAGATATTTTTTTAATTCTATTACTGCTATCATTACAAAAATGTTGCAGGAGTCTAGAAAAAACCAAACCTCTGTACTGTTGATGTTGGGTCTAAAAATGTCACCAAGAATCCAGAGATCATCCTGGTGAAAGGATAAAGTGAGCTGAGGAGTTACAAATGAGAGATGTCCCTCTTTTGGGAGCCATCCATGGTTACCAGGCCCTAGGATCAATTTCCCAACTCCTTTGGTATGATGCTACAATGTCCCATCCATTCACATTTTTACAAATGTGGTAAGGTGGGGATTATAACTGTACTTCACTTGAGCTACTGAAATGGACCTTACCTCCTATTAGAGGCAGGCAAAATGATCAGAGTTGTTGAAAAAATCTAAAAATCATGTCTTAAGACCCCTTAAAATCAATTTTAGATATTTTGCTCATTAAATTTACAAAAGGTTGTTATACAATTATAACCAGTTTTGATGAAATTCATCCATCCCCTGTGTGACAATTTACAAAGCTAAAATGGAAGAAAGGTTTTTACAATATTTTTTTCAGTATTCATAGGGGAAAAGCAACAGAATATAATAGTAGTTAAAACACAGTAGATTTAAACTGATTCAGCATAACAGAATAGTATTAATATATGAACTTAAAACAACAAAATTAAATCTTAAACAAAACAGTCAGCCAAATAAAATGAAATACAGAGACTTTCATTTTAAAATTGAGTCTGAAAAGGTTTACAATTTCACCTCTAGACTCTTGAAATTTCTTTTTTCTACCTGTTCAGATCCCTATTGTCAGCACTCTTGGATCTCCCATAGCAAGGGAGAACTCCTTGCTAAGCATAGTGTGAAGGAATCCCAAATTGAGTGAATCTTAGAGACTGGGCAGGCCAGAATGCCAAAGAGTTGATTCTCTCCTGAATTTCAGGCAAGATAAGTAAAAGGATCAGTGTACTCATGAATGATAGAAGCTGTTTGAAATAGGAAAGGTACTGTTCTTTCATAGAGTACACCATGCTTGTAATCAACTTCCTATTTGGAAGAGTAACTTCCTTCTTCCTGCCCCCCCCCAGGTCCCCTGCCATGTGGAGGCTAATTGTTGCCTAAGGAAAGAACACCCCAGTTTTTACTATTTGGTTTGATTCTGAAGACACAATGGCAGCTACCAGCAATCTGGGACCTGGGGCTGGGGCCAGGTGAATGATCTGGATCAAAAAGGTCAGGAGTGGATGGCTGGGACAACCCAGGAGGCAGGAGCAGGCAACAAGAGCAGAAGCGGGAGTTAGAGTAGAAGCAAGCCACTGGTATTTAGCAGCAAGAGCAAGCAGAATCAAGAGAAACAACTTATCTCTTCTCTGCCAAGAGTCCCCCGGCTAAAAAAAGTCCAGCCAATAGGGAAAGCAAGCAACCAGGTAAAAAGTAGGAAAAGAAAAAGGCAGCATATCCAATGACTGAAAAAAAACAAAAAGATTTATCAAATAAATGCTAAAACTTATTTGAACAGATGGATAAATAGCTGCTGAAATAAATGTAGGTATGTGCTGACATATAACATAAACAAAACACCTGATATTGAAATGGCCTGTCAGAACCATATGACACTTCCCAAAAGGCAAATGCAAGTTCATGGACTTACACAGATATCTACAGGAAGGCTATGAAATGTTGATATACATTATGAAGGCAAGAATAATTGGATTAGAGTCCCCCAAAAACTTGACATTAATGACAAGGAAACTGGTTGAAGTTGTCTTTTTTTAGTTTCATCTCATCACTCAACAAGTCATTATGTAATCTTTCTGAATGAATCCCAGCAAACCTGGCAAAATAGATGTTATTCATCTTTGTTCCTATAAGCAGGGCCCTGTGAACTATTACTGTCACTAATGCTACCAGTATCTAGTAGCTCTACAATTTTCCTGCTTTTTCAAACACATGGTAGTTATTACTTTGCAAAATAAAAAACAAACTTGTCCTGTGTTTAGAGTTGATAAATGAATCATTGGGTGGAATACAAATGCCCTTAATGTCTCCTTATTCTTTCCTTCACCCTCCAAACCTCAATCTAGCCTTTTCTTCTCTACTAAGTCATATAGTACATTTCCTTTAAGATTCATACAAGAAATAATGGTTCAGAACCAAAAGTGAGTATATAATTCTCACCCTACTATGCCTTGGACAGTTAAGAGTTTCACACATTTTTGAGAAGGTTTGAAGAAATTGAACATTTAATTGTATTCTAGAGAGACTGTGAATGGTGAAAAGTCAGAGAGAAAAGGGGTAAAGGAACTTATTTTCTAAGAAAAATGACTTTCACTCTTATCTTGCAAAGATGCATGAGGAGAATTCTTAAGAAACTTGAAAAGTAAAAAGAGTAATTTTTCTTTCCAAATATAATACTGTTTGCAAAAGACTCAAAGTTTGAGCTAAAACCAAGTTGCACTGGCATCCTGTGACAGCTGATTGGTGGGATTGTAACACAATTGAGAAAAATCAGCAATAAGAGTGATGGTTAGAAATGTCTCTGCTTATGATTTTTCTCACAGTTGATTCAATGTAAATAAAATAGCTTTTATTGTATTCATTGATATACTTTTAATAAATTAATAGTTATGTAATGCTAAGAAATTAAAGTATTTAACATAGAGACATAAGTGAAATTTTATGTGAAAAGGAATTTCTCCAGTTTGTTTAATAATGTGAAGTAGGGGCCCACAGCTAATTGACTAATTAATGATAAATATTTTTAAAAATGTCTTAATTGACTTAGGTCCTGGGATGAGAATGAATCAGGAAAATTGGGGCAGCAAGAGGGGTGAGAGAGAAGGTAATCATTCTACCCAGGCTATGTATGCATGGGGGTATAGACCCTTGAATATCCAGAGGACTCTATGGCCTCTTCCTAACTTAACTACTTCCTATATATCCATGCCCTTTGATTCCATGCTTCCTTTTGTAAACCTCAAAATTTCTTATTCTTATAAATGTTGGAAATTTCACCATTGGGAAATTTCATACTTGAAAAATTTCCTATTGATAGTGGGTCTTGACTATTGGAATGTGAACCCCATTGGCATGGGAGGTTCCTTCTCTTTCCTTCTTAAGATTACTTTAGGACAGAAACCCTTTGCTGAACAATGGAAAGGACTTTGACCTATGCTTAAGCATAGAACAGGAATTTCTTTGAGTCATGATTGATTTTAGAATTGATACAATGGAGATACTTGGAATCAATCTCCACCCTATTCAGTCCTAACAGGATTGAGTAAGGGCTGCAGCCTAGATCAAAATTTAATTATTCCAATCTCTACCCTACTCAGGTTAACAGGACTTAGAAAGGGCTGTAGCAAAGGAGCAAAGATTTAATTATTTGAAAATATGACCTTCAACAGACATGTGCAAAGCCTCTGGGCAGTCCTGGGTTAAGCTAGAGCCTCCATTGGCACAGGGAAATTGATGGACAGTGATTGGTAGATGTGAGAACTGAGGGGGAGGCAACTTGGATGGTTTCCTTAAAGATCAGGGGGGTCTGAAGACTCGGGGTCATTGAGGAGTTGGTCAGAGTGGTGGCAGTGTGCTCTGAGAAGCTTGCTCTGAAGGAAGCTGAAGGTGGGGGCCTCTGAGACTGTTTCTCCATTTTGGTCACGTGAGTAATAGGGACTGATCTCTTTCTTTGCCCCAGCTATCTAAGGGCTTGGGCCTTTTGGCCCAGCCTAAACAGAAGGGGTATTTAAGCCCCATTCCCTTCTCTCCCTTTTTCTCTCTCTCTATCTCTAATTCCTTTCTTACTCCTATTGTAATTAAACTCCATAAAAGATTTACTGCTGACTTGAGTTTTCATTTAGGAATTACATACCTGAATTCCTTGGCGACCTTAAATTAATATATATCAGTCTTTTAAAGTGATTTCCTTGTCACACTTTTCAGTATCAAAAAGCTATTCTGATCCATTTCAGTGTTGTGGTATGATATTCACCTTAATTATAGTACAACTCTATATAACAACCCTACTCTGCTACATTACCAGCTAGAAAGAGAATGGCAAATTATTAAAGTTCAATAAAGCTTCATTAAAAATAGATCAAGGAGGTGGAGTCAAGATGACAACGCAGAGGCAGCGAAAGTTCAGATGTCTGAAAACCCTTCCTTACCAATTACAAACTAAATGCTCCTAGGGGACTGAACTCAAACCTAACAAGACAGAGCCAAGGAACCCTCCTGCTGGACTCAACTTAAAAGGTATGCCCCAAAAAGCAGAAATTCAAGAACACTCAGGTCTAAGGGGAAAGAATAAGGAAGGTTTCAAGGCCCCTCCCCTACCTAGAGCATAAGCCTCCAGCGGTAGATGGAACCCCTGGATGGTCAAAGGCACTGGTCTGGAGGGAGTACCTTACAGGCAAAGCTGTGCCAGGCTCAGAGCATCAAACAGGCTGTAGTAAAGCAGTTAAGAGAAGAACCACAGAGCACAGAGCAGGTAGGCTACTTGCAGCAGTGGAGACACCCCATATTGCCCCAACAAGGTTTTGGCCTCAGGGCACATCCAGCTCTGCAACTCAGCTGGACTTAATACCATCAAGGCCTCCACAGCTCAGGGAAGCTTGAGCTACAAATACCCCTCCCCCACAGATTGTGCTAAGATATTTGCTAACAAAACTCCAAGGGTGAAGGCTGACAGAAAAGCCAAAACCCACAAAAAATTTGAGAGGATCAAAAGCACAGGCAACTACAGGGAGTAAAGAATGGGTAAATATGAGCAAACAACAGAAAAGCAAAAAGAAATTACAATTGACAGCTTCTATACAGACAATGAACAAAGAGGAAATAGAACAGAGAAGGATGAAGGCACATCAACCAAAACCACAGAAACTCCAGCAAATTGGATACCAGCTTTGGAAGAACTCAAAATACAATTCAAAACACAATTAAGAGAGGCTGAAGACAACTGGGAAAAGGACTTAAAAAGTAAGATAAGTCATCTGGAAACAGAAAACAGTGTCTCGAAAGCCAAAATTAATCAGCTTGAAAATAAGGCAAAGGAGACAAAAATGAGGCAAAGATGATGAAAGATGAGGCAAAGAAAATGAAAGATGAGGCAAAGAAGATGAAAGATGACCTCCAAAGAAAATCAAATCAGAAGGAGAAGGATGACCAAAAAGCCAGGGAAGAAATCTAGTTTTTAATATCCAGAATAAAACAATTAAAAGCAACCGACTTCACAAGGCAGCAGGACCCTATAAAACAAAATCAAAAGAATGAAAAAATTGAAGAAAATATGAAGCAACTCATTCATAAAACAGAAGATTTAGAAAACCATTCCAGGAGAGACAACTTAAGAATCATTGGCCTACCGGAAGACCATGACAAAAGAAAAAGCCAGGAAACCATACTACAGGAAATTATCCAAGAAAACTGCCCCAATATTCTATAACAAGAGGCAAAAGTGGAGATTGAAAGAATCCACAGATCACCTCCTATACTTAACCCCCAATTAACAACACCCAGGAATGTTATAGCTAAATTCAAGAACTGTAAAACCAAGTAAAAAATATTACATGCTTCTAAGAAATAGTCATTCAGATACCATGGGACCACAGTGAGGATAACACAGTATCTGGCTACATCTACACTGAAGGACCAAAAGGCATGGAATATGATATTCTGGAAAGCAAGGGAACTATCTCTGTAACCAAGAATCAATTACCCAGCAAAACTGACCATATTCTTACCAGCGAAAGTATGGACATTTAACAAAATAGAAGAATTCCAAGTATTTATAAAGAAAAGAACAGACCTGAACAGAAAATTTGATGCCCAATCACAGAACTCAAGAGAATCATCAAAAGGTAATTAAGAAAGCGGGAAAAAGAAAAACAAAAAAAAGGCTTTTTTTAAGAGACCCAATAATTTTAAATGATATGTATCCCTATAAGAAAAGAAGCCATTGGTAACTCTTAAAAATGTTATTATTACCTGGGCAGTTAGAAGAAATAAACTTAGAGAGAACAGTGACAAACTGGATAGGATGAAATGTCAAGACATCAATATGTAAATAAATATATGTATGCATAAATACATACATACGTGAATATATATTTACAACTAGAGCTAAAAAAGGTTAATACTAAAAGAAATGGAAAAAGAAACAAAAGGGGGTAAGTCACAAAGAAGTTTTGAAAGTCAAAAACTATTGATTTAATGAATAAGACTAGAAGCTGGTACTTTGAAAAAAACAAATAAATAGATAAAGTACTGGTCAACCTAATTTTAAAAAAGGAAAGAAGAAAACCAAATCGACAGTATCCAAAATGAAAAGGGAGACCTCACATCTAATGAAGAGGAAATTAAGGCAATCATAAAAACTATTATTCCCAACTATATGGCAATAAATATGGCAATCTAGGTGATATGGATGAATATTTAATAAATTACCTTGACTAACAAAGTAAGAAATTTACTACCTAAACAACCCCAAATCAGAAAAAGAAATTGAACAAGCTATCAAAGAACTCCCTAAGAAAAAATCCCCAGGTTCAGATGGATTCACAAATGAATTCTATAAAACATTCAAAGAACAACTCATCCCAATATTATACAAATGATTTGACAGAATAAGCAAAGAAGGAGTTCTACAAAATTCTTTTTATGACACAAATATGGTACTGATTCCAAAGCCAGGCATGTCAAAATCAGAGAGAGAAAACTGTAGACCAATCCCCTTAATGAATATTATTACTGCAAAAATCTTAAATAAGATACTAGCAAAAAGAATCCAGCAAGTCATCACAAGGGTTATCCACTATGACCAGGTAGGATTCATAGCAGGAATGCAAGGATGGTTCAATATCAGGAAAACCATCCACATAATTGACCATATTAACAATCAAACCAACAAAAATCACATGATTATCTCAATAGGTGTAGAAAAAGCCTTTGACAAAATACAACACTCATTCCTATTGAAAACATTAGAAAGTATAGCAATAGAAGGGCCTTTCCTAAAAATAATAAACAATATATATCTAAACATATCAGCAAACATCATCTGCAATGGGGATAAACTAGAAGCCTTCCCAATGAGATCAGGAGTGAAACAAGAATGCCCATTATCAACTCTATTATTTAACATTGTACTAGAAACACTAGCAGTAGCAATTAGAGAAGAAAAAGAAATTGAAGGTATTGAAATAGGCAATGAGGAGACCAAGCTATCACTCTTTGCAGATAATAGGACAGTCTACTTAAAGAATTCTAGAGTATCAACCAAAAAGCTAGTCAAAATAATTGACTATAGCAAAGTTGCAGGATACAAAATAAACCCACATAAGTCATCAGCATTTCCATATTTTTCCAACACAACTCAGCAGCAAGAATTAGAAAGAGAAATTCCATTTAAAAGCACCCTAGACAATATAAAATACTTAGGAATCTATCTGCCAAGACAAACACAGGAACTATATGAACACAACTACAAAATGCTCTCCACACAATTAAAACTAGATCTCAACAACTCGAAAAACATTGATTGCTCATGGTAGGATAAGCTAAAATAATAAAAATGACCATCCTACCCAACTTTATTTATTTAATGCCATACCCATTGAACTACCAAAGAACTTTTTTACTGAATTAGAAAAAAAAACATAATAAAGTTCATTTCAAAGAACAAAAGGTCAAGGATATCCAGGGAAATCATCAAAAAAAATGTGAAGGAAGGTGGCCTTCCAATCCCATATCTCAAACTATATTATAAAGTAGTGGTCATCAAAAACAATTTGGTACTAGCTAAGAGACAGAAAGGAGGATCAGTGGAATAGGCTTGGGGTAAGTGACCTCAGCAAGACTGTCTTTGACAAGCCCAACGATCCCAGCTTTGGGACCAAAACCCACTATTTGATAAAAAAAAAATGTGGGGAAATTGGAAGACATTATAGGAAAGATTAGTTTTGGATCAACATCTCACACTCTACACCACAATAAATTCAGAATGGATGAATGACTTGAATATAAATAAGGAAACTATAAACAAATTAGGCAAACACAGAATAGTATACTTGTCAAATCTTTGGGAAAGAAAAGTCTTTAAAACTAAGCAAGAGCTAGAAAAAAATCACAAAATATAAAATCAATAATTTTGGTTACATCAAATTAAAAAGATTTTGTACAAACAAAACCAATGCAACCAAAATTAGAAGTAAAGTAACAGATTGGGAAATAATCTTCATAACAAAATCCTCTGACAAAGGTCTAATTACTCAAATTTATAGAGCTAAACCAATTGTACAAAAAATCAAGCCATTGTCCAATTGATTAATGAGCAAGGTAAATAAATAGACAGTTTCAGTTGACGAAATCAAAACTATTAATAAGCACATGAAAGAGTGTTCTAAATCTCTTATAATCAGAGAGATGCAAATCAAAACAACTCTGAGGCATCACTTCACACCTAGTAGATTGACTAGTATGACAGCAACAGAAAGTAATCAATGCTAGAGGGGAAGTGGCAAAGTTGGGACATTAATGCATTGCTGGTGGAGTTGTGAATAGATCCAGCCATTCTGGAGGGCAATTTGGAACTATGCCCAAAGGGTGCTAAAAGACCCTTTGATCCAGCCATAGCACTGCTGGGTTTGTACCCCCAAAGAGATAATAAGGAAAAAGACTTGTACAAGAATATTCATAGCAGCTCTCTTTGTGCTGGCAAAAAAAAAAAATTGGAAAATGAGGGGATGCCCTTCAATTGGGGAATGGCTGAACAAATTGCTGTATATGTTGGTGATGGAATACTATTTTGCTCAAGGGAATAACAAACTGGAAGAATTCTAAGTGAATTGTAGGAATTGATGCAGAGTGAAAGGAGCAGAACCAGGAGAACATTATACACAGAAACTGATACACTGTGGTATAATCGAATGTAATGGACTTCTCCATTAGTGGCAATGCAATGAACCTGAACAACTTGGAGGGATCTATGAGAAAAAACACTATCCACATTCAGAGGAAAACCTGTGGGAACAGAAACAGAAAAAAAAGCAACTGCTTAAATATATGGGTTGAGGGGATATGGTTGGGGACGTAGAATCTAAATGAACATCCTAATGCAAACACCAGCAACATGGAAATAGGTTCTGTTCAAGGACACATGTAAAACCCTGTGGAATTGCACATCAGCTATGGGAAGGGGTGGAGGGAGGGAAAGGAAAGAATATGATTATTGTAACTAAGGGGTAATGTTCTAAATTAACTAATTAAATAAAATTTTCCATAAAATTAAAATATAAGAAAAAGAATAGATCAAGCCAGACTAACCTGATACCCTTTACTGAAAGTGTTGCTTGACTATTAGATAACAATTGCTATTAGAAGCACAACTATACTTCAGCTAGGCTAAGATAGTGTTTTTTAGTTTAGTTTTTCTAAAAGTAAATGGAACTGGCCATAAACTAATTGGCCTAGGATACAAAGATTAGAAGTATTGGTATAGCTTTACAGTTTCTCAAATATGAGTTTAGTTCATGAGCAATTAGAATTTACTCAAGCTTGATACCTACTATGGAGTGGTCATATAATCATTGCATTATGTATAGGCAAGGGGAATTGCCCCACCCCTTAAATCTATATGCTTATCGTCTTCTATGTTATTAAGGAAAAGTCTTCTTTTAAATGTTATATGATCTATAAATATCCCATTTTCTTATAATTCTAAACCAGAATCATGAAACTGGCCTTGGATTGGATCCATATGAGTATGCTACAAATATAGTATCCTGAGAGTTCAGCAAAGTGTTTAGCAATGTATTAAATGTGGTCCTCATGGGCAAGATAGAAAAATGTCGACTAGATGATTATGTAGGTAGATGTTTACAAAACTGCATAAATAACTAATTCCAAAGAGTAATCACTAATGGGTAAATGTCAACTTCAAAGCAGAAGTCTAACAGAATGCCCCAAACACCTACCTTTGGCTCTGGGCACTTTAATATTTTTATCAGTAATTAGGATATAAACAAAAAAGGATGAATTCAAAGAAATCGTATACAACTAGAAGGAAACTTAAGGAAGAATCCAATTTCAATCTAATAAGGATCTCTCATTAATTAATCAATTAGCTCTAGAACCTTACTTGTATATTAGTAGTAGTAGTCTCTCAGTAACCAAGGATGACAATTGTCTTTGTGTGTTTTCATCTATGATTGATGAGTGTGCACAAAGACACTTGTGCATGGAGATTTAAGTGGAAAAGTCGATGCACAGAGACAGTCCCACTCTCTTGGCATTGGAAGCCTGGGTCCAGTGGCACGAAAAGTCATTACATCTGGAGACATCCTCAGCTGCATTGGGAGGTACAGAATTTTAAAACACACAGCATCAAACTCAAGTCTCATGAACCATGAACGTGACAATCAGTGCCAATGTTATCTTCCCAACTTGGGTATCCTTTTTAGGAAGTTTGGGGATTGTTCAAACGACTAGGTATCAAAGTCTCAAATACTGTTGCCACTGAACCGGACATTACAAAGGACAAAGTCTCAACTCCTTTGATATATATCAGGCATGTTTATACTTATATAAAAGTGAGATTCTATCCTGACCTGACTGTAGAATCACAAAAGGCCTAGATAACTCAAAGAATCAATCTATCCATAGACAAATATTAGCAGAACCACTATCTATACTAAAAGTGCCATTCTCATTCTAATCTCCTTCAATCCATTCTTCACATACTGTCATCCAAATAGGCAGATGGATAAAGCATCTAGCAAGCACTCACTCTCTGTCAGACACTATGCTAAGCTCTGGGAATTCAAATGAAAACAAAAAGAAACATGTTACTTACCCTCAAGAAGTTTACATTCATATGGGTTAGATAACATATAGAAAAAGATCTGAAGAACAGAGAAGGGAAAGGTAGAGTAGTGCAGAGATTCTTTGACTGAGCTGGGTTAGAAGTAACCAAAGTCACATGGATAATTCCTGAAATGGAAGAAATTGATCTTGTTTGTTGATGATTTAGTTCTTAATTGGAATCACTTTACTCTGCCTCAGTTTCCTCATTTGTAAAAAGAACTGGAGAAGGAAATGATAAACCACTCCAATATTTTTGCTAAGAAAACTCCAAATGGGCTTATAAAGAGTTGGAAATAGCTGAAGCAACACAACAAAACAACAAATCAACATTTAGGAAAAGATAAATTATACTCTCTTAGAGTAAATGAGCTCAAGTGGAAATAAGCAATCATTAAATTCTATTTGGTATTCATTTTTTAATGACAAACCACTGGGATTATTGAGCCTTCATGTGGTAGGATTACAAAATGGATAAAACCAGTGGAGGGGTCAAGGAACTCAACCTGAGTGATGCAAGCATGAAAGCCACACTGACATCTACTCCTTCTTCCTATAGAGCTACCAGAGAGCCATAACCCTTGAGTCTTCAAGAGTGCTGTTAATGTTCACATAAGGTATGAATTTCAATTTCTAAGTATGTAATTCTTTATTTTAAAAAAATAATAACCCATCAGAAATAAATTATATACTACATGAGTCCTTGGCTAGACTACCTCTATAATCTTAACAGAATTTAAGCTAAGTCATATGCCAACTAAAAGCCTTTGGAAAATTGGTCTCCAGTTGGAGAATATATTTTCTCCACAAGCCCATTTGGTACAATGCCCAATTTTCTTCCAAGTTCAGTCAGGTGCTACCTCCTACATGACATAGGATACCCTCATATCCTGAAACTTTTACTTGTTTGTGCTTTCTCCCTTCTAAATCTATTTTGTATTATATTGTATGGGGATAGTGTTTACTTATCTTTATATTTAAAGTTCTTCATGACCTTACCCTTTACTAATGTTCTAGTCTTCTTTACATGCTTCTATTCACTGGAGTTTCACTTACATATTCCTAGTTGCAATTTCTGTGACAAAACACTCTATTTCTCATCTCTTTGTCTTTTCACTAGCCATGTAGAATGTTTCCTTTCTCACCGCCACCTCTAAATTTACCTGGCTTTCTTCAAAATGTAGATCTAATTATACCTGCTAGGAGATTATTTTTTCTGACTCACTCTACCCACTAATAAATTCTCTTCCCTTCTTTGATCCAACCATTCTGGAAGGCAATTTGGAACTATGCCCAAAGGGCAATAAAAGACTGTCTGCCCTTTGATCCAGCTATAGCACTGCTGGGTCTGTACCCCAAAGAGATAATAAGGAAAAAGACTTGTACAAGAATATTCATAGCTGCGCTCTTTGTGGTGGCCAAAATTTGGAAAATGAGGGGATGCCCATCAATTGGGGAATGGCTGAACAAATTGTGGTATATGTTGGTGATGGAATACTATTGTGCAAAAAGGAATAATAAAGTGGAGGAAATCCATGGAGACTGGAACAACCTCCAGGAAGTGATGCTGAGTGAAAGGAGCAGAACCAGGAAAACACTGTACACAGAGACCAATACACTGTGGTACAATTGAAGGTGATGGACTTCTCCATTAATGGCAATGCAATGTCCCTGAACAATCTGCAGGGATCTAAAAAACACTATCCACAAGCAGAAGATAAACTATGGGAGTAAAAACACCGATGAAAAGCAACTGCTTGACTGCAGGGGTTGAGGGGACATGTCTGAGGAGAGACTCTAAATGAATACTCTAATGCAAATACCAACAACATGGAAATGGGTTTGAATAAAGAACACATGTGATACCCAGTGGAATCACGTGTCGGCTATGAGAGAGGTGGGGTTGGGGGAGAAAAAGAAAATGATCTTTCTCTCCAATGAATAATGTTTGGAAATGATCAAATAAAATATTGTTAAAAAAAAAGAAAATAGCAGCAGATTTTGTCAACTATTTATAACTCCACATGTATAGAAAAATGAATGAAAACAGAAAAAGGGCTGTATATAGAGAAAATAGATTTATAGTTGGGAGAAATAACCCACTAATGCAAATGCAGTTGACTAATATAGAGACACTATATAGACACTGGGGAAAAATATCCTGAGGTAGGCCTTGATGAAGTTAGGAGAAATTAAACATTGTAAATGTAGGATAATATATATATTTATATATACATATATATATATTGGTATTTTGAGCTCAGTGCTCAGATAATATGCCTAGAAGTTCCTTAGAAGTTTTTATATAATTTGTTTTTTTAATACCAAGTTTCTTCAGGCAAGGTCAAGAGCACATTCCTCATTTAAAATTACCCACCCACCCACCAGGTCTGGAAGCACTAGCAAAAAGCTTGTTGAGAGTTATTTGAGCATAAAATGAATCTGATGAATACCTTTCTCCACACATTCAAAGAACATTAAAATAGCTGAGTGGATTTTAATCAAGATTTCTGAAAGGAATTTACTTTTGGCTGACATCCAAGCCTACAAAATTTTACTAAAAAAAATAATAGGTTTATAGTATTTGTGAGACAAGGAAACAGGAGACAGAAATAAAAAGCAAACTTTTATTTTAGTCATGTTACAATGTCATTTCTGTCAATATCTAGCTGGTTATTCTTTGTTGGACTTCAGTTTAAGAAGACATGAATTCAAATACTGATTCAGAAGCTTACTAGTGGGGTATACCTGGGCAAGTATTCTAACTTGAGTCTCACTTTTCTTATTTGTAAAGTTTTGTGATTAGACTCTAACATCCCATTTACCTCTAAATCCATGATATATGTCCCTCCTCTTCTATCTGAAATATTGCTTGTCTATACCATTGCCACATGGTCTCACCAAATCAAGAGTTTACATCCTTTGGCTTAATAGTTCTTCTATTTAGCAATTGAAATTTAGATTTAGAAAGTGATTATTTCTGAAATCTAGGAATTGATGCAGAGTGAAGGAGCAGAACCAGGAGAACATTGTAAACAGAGACTGATACATTATGGCACAATCGAATGAAAAAAAATTGACTTTTCTACTAGCTGCAATGCAATAACTCAGGACAATCCAGAGGAACTTATGAGAAAGAACACTATCCACATCCAGAGAAGGAACTGTGGGAACAGAAACGCAGAAGAAAAACATATGATCGATCATGTAGTTCAATCAGGAAATGATGAGGGTTTTGATGTTAAAAGATCACTCTACTGTAAATGTGAATAACATGGAAATGGGTTTTGAACAATGATATATGTATAACCCAGTGGAATTGCTTGTTAACTCTGGGAGGTGGGAGGGAAGTACAGTGGGGATCATGAATCATGTAACCATCGAAAAACATTCTAGATAAAAAAAAATTTAAGCAAGTTATTATTTCTGGAGCTAGAGCATATTCCAGGTTGGTCTGAACAAATGGGAAAGGCAGACAAAGTTGGCCAGACATGTGAGAACTTGATCATGGAAAGCCTTTAATGATAGAATTTCTTTTCTTTATTTAACTTTAATTCTGGCACATAGCAGATGCTTAATAAATAGTAGCTAATTGAGTGACTAAAGTTGATGAATGGCTTTTTATTAGCCAAGCTGAAATAAATATAAGCACCACCACAAAAACCATAACAAGGACAATAATAACAGCTTGCTTTCATGTAGTGAGGTTTATACTGGGAGATATATGTGATAATTATTCCCATTTTACAGATGAGATAACTGAGGTAAAAAGAGATAAGATGAACTTATTGCCTATTGGCACATAGCTAGTATCTGAGACCAAATTTGAACTTAGGTCTTTCTGACCTGAAAGTAGACTTTTGAGAAAGAAAGGAAACAAATTAGCTAAATAAAAGGAAAATGTGTCAGATTGAAATATTAGCCATGCGGTTTCTATAGAGAATTCTAAAAATTCTCTAATTGGCTGCAGACAATTAGTCTCAGCTAGCTGTTTGACAAAATAGACATCTGTGGTAAAAGAAATGTGTGTGATCTGGAGTTCAAGAAAGGACAAAAAGAAAAGATATCCACTGTCTAAGCAACCTATATTTCTTTCCCAGCAAATAAGGTTTTTGAAAACCATCATTCATTTAAAAATGCCTGATTTGTCTTTGCAGCTGTGGCTATCTCAAAATTCAGACTTGGCCTTGGTTCCTTTGGGGATTCCAACTGCCAGATTTGCCTTTATAACCCTGTTTCCACACAGTACTTGCTTTACATGAAGAGAGAATCCTCAGGGATAATGATATCTCCTTGGAAAACCTGTCTTTCTCATAATGAAATGACTAATTCCACCAGCAGATAAGCAGTCAAGGGAAATGAATGAACAATTTTTAAAGTAGAATTGCAAACTTCAGCAAGCATGTGATTGCCAAATCACTGGAGATGAGAGAAATGAAAAAGAATAAACTCTCAGGTTTTACCTCATCCTCAGATAGCTGGTAAAGATGACAGTAGATAGGAATAGTCAATGTTGGGTGAGATGTAGAAATACAAATACTGTTTGTTGGTGGAGTGCTTTCAAAGGTGACTGAAATATCACTCAAGTGCCTCAGAGGTACCATTCTTGGGAAATATATAGCTCAAACATGTCAATGGCAAAAGTAAGGATCCTATAAGCACCAAAATATTTTTTGATTTTTTTACATTTTGTGACTTTTTCTAAGTCTTGCTTGGTTTGAAAATCTTTCCCTTCCCAAAGGTCTGACGTGTATACTACTCTGTGTTCACATAATTTACTTATGGTTTCCTTCTTTATGTTCAAGTCATTCATCCGTTCTGAGTTTATCTTGGTGTAGGGTGTGAAGTGTTGATCCAAATCTAATCTCTCCCACACTGTCTTCCAATTTTCCCAGTAGATTTTATCAAATAGGGCATTTTTGTCACAAAAGATGGGATCTTTGGGCTTGTCATTGACTGTCTTGCTGAGGTCCCTTACCCCAAGCCTATTCCACTGATCCTCCTTTCTGTCTCTTAGCCAGTACGATATTGTTTTGATAACCACTGATTTATAGTATAATTTGGGATCTGGGACTGCAAGGCCACCTTCCTTTGCATTTTTTTTTCATTATTTCCCTGTATATCCTTGATCTTTTGTTCTTCCAAATGAACTTTGTATTGGTTTTTTCTAATTCTGTAAAAAAGTTTTTTGATAATTGAATGGGTATGGCACTAAATAAGTAAATTAGTTTGGGTTGGATGGTCATTTTTATTATTTTAGCTCATCCTGCCCATAAGCAATTAATGTTCTTCTAATTGTTTAGATCTAGTTTTAATTGTGTGGAAAGTGTTTTGTAGGTTTTGGTCCAACCTTTAATTTGAACCTTGTGAGTATTTACCTGTCTCAGGTGTGTTTCTTGTAGACAACATATGGTAGGATTTTGTATTGTAATCCACTCTCCTTTTTGTTTTTTGTTTTTTTTATGGGTGAGTTCATCCTATTCATGTTCAAAGTTATGATTGTCACTTGTGTATTTCCCAGCATTTTGGTATCCTCTCCTAGTTCTGTCCTTTCTTTTTTGCTTCCTTGCTATATCCTTTTAAACTAGTGGTTTACTTTTAATCAATCCCCCTAATCCCCTCCCTTAATATGCTTCCTTTTATGGCCCCTCCCTTTTTCTTCCCTTCTTGTTTCTTTAGGGTCTGTTAAGTTCCCTCCCCCATCGCCTTCCCTCCCTTTTTGTACTCCCTCCCACCTACACCTTTTTAGTTTTCCCTTTTCTCTTTCCCTGTAGGATAAGATAGAATTCAAGATCCCAGTGGATCTAGATGCTGTTCTCTCTCAAAACTGATTTCACTGAGAGAAAGTTTTAAGTATTACCTATTAGCACTCTTTTCCTCTCCTTCTTATAAGAGTATTCTTCCCCTCCCCTTCCCATACATATCTTTGTGTGATAAAGATTATCCTATTTATTTTATTTCTTCAAATATCTCTTGGTGCCTTCTTTGATTACCCCCCTCCCTTTTTCTTTTTTTTGCAAATCATCTAGTAGCACTTATTACCCCAATCTCTTCCTGTGAATGATTCTTCTAATTACTATAATAGTGAAATATAATTTTTGAGAGTTATAAATAACATTTTCCATATATATATGTATATATATATATACATATATATATCAGTGTAATTATAGCCCTTAAAGAAGAAAGTTTAAATTTAAAAAAATTAAATTAAAAAAACATTTCCCCCTTTTCCCTCTCTTTCTTATTTACCTTTTCAAGTTTCTCTTTGTTCTTTATGTTTGAATATCAAACTTTCCACTTAATTCTGGTCTTTTCTTTACAAATACTTGTAAATCTTCTATTTTGTTGAATGGCCATACTTTCCCCTGGAAGTATATAGTCAGTTTTGATGGATAGGTGATCCTTGGTTGAAGACCCAATTCTCTTGCCTTTCTGAATATCATGTTCCAAGCTTTGCAGTCCTTTAATCTGGAAGCTGCCAGGTCTTTTGTGATCCTGATTGGTGCTCCTTGATATCTGAATTGTCTCTTTTTAGCTTCTTATAGAATTTTCTCCTTAGCTTGAAAGTTCTTAAATTTGGCAATTACATTCCTGGGAGTTGTCATTTGAGGATTCAGTGTAGAGGTTATTCTATAAGCCCTTTCAATGTCTATTTTGCCCCTTGTTCAAAAACATCAGTGCAGTTTTCTTGGATGATTTCTTGTAGTATGATGTCAAGATTTCTGTTTATTTCTGGCTTTTCAGGTTGACCAAAGATTGTCAAATTGTCTCTCCTTGCTATATGTTCCTGATCTGTCATCTCTCAATGAGATATTTTGTTTTCTTCTATTTTATCAAGACTTTTGGCTTTGCTTTATTAATTCTTGCTGTTTTGCAAGATCAGTGTCTTCCTGTTCCCTAAATCTGGACTTTAAAGACTGGTTTCCTTTTTGGTTTGGTCTATTCTGCTTTTCATGGCTTCCATCTATTTCTCCAATTAGGAGATGTGGTCCTTTAAGCTGTTATTTTCTCTTTGAACTATTTTCCACTTTTCTTGCCAGAAGGCTTCCATAGTTTTGATAAGCTCCAATTTAAATTCTTTAAAAGCTTGTGAACAATTTTCATTTTTTTCAGGTTTTAATTTCTTTTGTAGCCTGGGTTTTTCCTCCATGAAAATTTTCCAGGGTCAAGCCCCTCTTTTTATTTTTCTTAGTGGTGGGAGGTTTTTGTTCCTGGGAAAAATCTGCCATCACTGTGGATGTTTTTCCTTCCCTTTTTCATCAGAAATCCGAGTGGAAAGAAATTTAAGAAGAGGGGAGAAGGAAAGGGTATAGGATTTCTCCCACCTGGCTTGTGCCAGACGGGAAGATTAGAGACTCTAGAACAGTGGTTCTCAACCTTTCTAATGCTGTTACCCCACAATACAGTTCCTCATGTTGCAGTGACCCCAAACCAAAAAATTATTTTGGTGGCTACTTCAAAACTGTAATTTTGCTACAGTTATGATTTGGAATGTAAATACCTGATATGCATTATGTATTCTCATTGCTACAAATCAAACATAATTTAAATATAGTGATTAATCACAAAAACAATATTTAATTATATGTTGAGAAATATTAATCCAGCAGGAGGCAGCCTGAGCACTGGGGCAGGAGGTAAGTCCTGCCTGGGGAGGGGGTCCACAGACTCTGCCTTCTTCTTCCTGTCATCTCCCTCCAGCTTGAGCTGAGGCTTCCCTTTGCTGGGGTTACTCAGCTCCATTATCCACTCCAGAAATTATCTGCTCCAGGATTCGTTCTTAACCCCTCTGGAGCCAGTGCCCGGGTGCTCTCTCTGGGTCTCTGTTTGAGTCCGGTCTCCAGGCAACAGGGTAAATCAATCATCCCTCATGGGGGTGGGGGGGGCTGCTGATAGGTAACTAATATTAGTACAATGTGCGGGCAGCAGGGTCTACATTCTTTCCGAGATCTTGTCGTAAAGTAGCGCAATTTCTCAGCGGCTAAAGCCATTGCAAATATGTATTTTCCGATGGCTTTAGGCGACCCCTGTGTTTTGGTCATTTGAACCCCGCTGGGGTCACAACCCACAGGTTGAGAATCACTACTCTAGAAGGTAAGGGTTTGGAAAGTAAAAGAGGAAGGAATCAGCTTGAACTCCAAGAGGGCTCAGTCAAAGATGCCTGAACCTGAATTAGCTGAAGGGAAAACTCACTGCCAAAACCCATACAAATAGCTGCCACCACACCAAGATGTTGGAACACTTAGCATGCTGCCAGACAGATACGTCTCTCTGGGAAAAGAAGCCAAAGAGAGGAAGTGATGTGCCTAATATAGATGGTTTTACATTACTTTCCTGCATCTCATCTATACCAATGTTAGCTTAGCTTTGACTTAGGACAGCCCAGGGGTCTGTCCACTGTTTCTGCACATGTCAGTTGAAAGCCATCTTCTCAGATACTTAATCCTTGAGTATGGTGCAGACATTCCTGAACTTGTTAAACTAAGTCAGGTGGAGAAATGTAGAGTTCCCAAGATTTGATTCTTTTAGACCAAATATCTCTGTTGTTACTAATTAGGAAATAGCTAAATCAGATCTTCTAATGTACAGTCTGAGTAGGGTGGAGTAGTTTTAAAATTCATACCTGTGAGCACCCATGGTCTGTGCTCTTCAGTCTGCTGGGGTTTCAGGTGTAGCTGCTTTCAGGGTTAGTTCTTTGGTGGTCTTAGTCAGTTCCCAAAGACCTAGAGGTGCCCCTTACTCACTCTAGAGTTGTCCCTCATTCACTCCCTAATTCTGGTGCGTGCTGGCTCTGACTCTGGCTCCATAGGTGGGGTCGGGGAGGGTAGATCAGCTCACATTTTAATGGGAGCTTTTTCACCCCCTTACATTGTGGAAATGCCCAAATCCCACAAAGCTTCATTGCTGTGTCCTATTGTACTGTCCCTTTCTTCTTATGAATTTGGGTTTTTTTTGTCTTTTGAGGTAGTCTATATCAGTGGGTGATGAGGAGAGGACAAGTCTTGCATCTATAGACTGATGCCATGTTCACCAAAATTTGTGTGTATTCATAATCTTGTAGCTTGGAGAAGAAATAAGAAAATACACATTACACTCTTTTATGTGGACCTGTGGGTATGGTAAAATCATTCTACTAGCTAGAAGCATTTTAAGGTTTGTGAAGCACTTTTAAAAAGTCATTTTATACTCCAATAACCCTGGGAAACAGGTTCTATTGTTATCTTCATTTTATAGATGAGGAAAAGGAGTAAGACAGAGATGAAGTGAATGACCCAGGACTACACAAACATTAAGTATATGAGATCAAATTTGAATTCAAGACTTTCTGATAAGGTACAGAATTCTATTCCCTGAGCCACCTAGGTACCTTGAGTATGGAGCTATGGAAGTGGAACATCCCATATGTTGTGAAATTTGGCTGATGTTGGTTAATTTTATGAAAAATTTCTCTTTCCTCACCCTCAAAGGATAGGCTACTAGTCAGAAAAATGGGGAAGGATACAGTGATCTAAAGGCAAAAAAAATGTTTTTTTGTCAAAGACTCTGTATAAAAATCCCTATTTCTATATAGAGAGAATAAGCATTTTTAATATGAGCTTATTAAATGCTATACAAAATTTGGACTCTGCTTCCAGATGAGGTGGTTGCATGTTCATGGAGAATGTTCCAGACCAAATCATTCAAGGCAATAGAACAAGTAATTCATGTCAATATATTTTAAAATCACACCACCCTATGGTAATTAGCTCAACCAAACCAAACAGGCTACTTGTTATATCTAGCCATAATTCCAAGATATAAATCTATGTTGGTCAGAGGAAGTAGGGTGAGAGTGACTCATTTACACCTATAAAACAATTTAGGTGTATTCTCACCTGATGAAGGTATCAGGGCATAGCATCTTGCCACTTTAAGGGGTTTGGGGGAATTTGATTAATTAACTTTATTATTCTTTGAAAATCATAGCAATTTGGAACCATATAGAATAGAATCAAGTGCACAAAAATACTAATAAATAACAGTACAATCACTTCTAGGAACATCACCATATTATGATATAGTGTTTGAGATCCCTTATAGTCTCATATTCTCTGATTCTTTTATTCTAACCTTGAACCACCAGGAAATTTTCTTGATCTAAATAGTCAATATAAGATAAGATGGCAAGGAAAATGGTGGAAACTTTTAAAATCATGACTTGTGACCTAATAAGAGGTTTTCTCCTTCCTTGCCTTATCTCCTTCATTTATCTCCCCAATACTTTTGTGTTCATTCTCTTTATTCAATTGTTTTACCCTTCCAAGTGGCCTATTTATTTCCAATCTCTCCAGTCTTCAATTCAACCTTCATAGAGCTATCACAATAATCTTCCTAAAGTATGTCTTAACAAATCATTGCCTTAATGAAGAATTATCTATATTGTGAGACTTCTTAGTCTCTCAGTAGATTGAAAGCCAAACCTGGAGATCAGACATCCTGGATTAAAATGAGATCACAGATAGTTCCTAGGTGTGTGACTCGTTGCCTAGGTCTTGTCACTCTTATGCCTTGGAATTGTGAAGACTGGATTTATCTATCCCCTGATTGTAACAATTAAGTTACTTAGCTCTTCCTTTATTGGGAAGATTGAATTGTAATCCACAATCTATTTTAGATTTTAATCCCCAAAAGGTTATAACTCAGTATTTTAACATCTACCCATTTTAACTATAAAAAGGTGTTAAGTAACTACAGAAGGTGAACTAACCAAAAAAGATGTTAAGGAGCCAAAAAAGATATACTCTAATCAACGAAGGTGTAAACTAAAGAGTGGGCAGTTCTGGAGGAAAGTGTCTGCTGTGATTGGTAGATGTGAAATTTAGGGGAGGTGACACAAGAGAAAAACATCTTTTAAAAAGAGGATCAGAGGCCGGAAGAAGAGAGTCAATTCAATATTCGATTCAAGGAGATGGAAGAGCTCTCTGACCTGGAGGAGAGATTGGAAGACAGACACTTTAGGTGCAACTGGAAGATAGACACCCAAACTGCTTTCCATTTATATGGTCACTGTTGGTGAGTCAACCAACAGTGTAAGATGTAAAAATAGACCTAGATTAAGGTTTTGACTTTACTATAAGGTATGAGTTGGGGACTTTTCATTGTTCAATCAGGAGTTTACAACTTTATCTTCCCCTAAGGCACTATCTGAGTAGGGTGGAGTAATTTTAAAAGTTCCCAATACATTTCTGATTAAA
The DNA here is from genome assembly GCF_027887165.1 of Monodelphis domestica. Classification (NCBI taxonomy): domain Eukaryota; kingdom Metazoa; phylum Chordata; class Mammalia; order Didelphimorphia; family Didelphidae; genus Monodelphis; species Monodelphis domestica. The sequence continues at coordinate 305,921,323 of NC_077232.1, read as the reverse complement.
TATCTCCATTGTTAAAAATGGTGAATAGCTAGACCAAATCTTCTAAGGTACAGTTTGAGTAGTTTTAAGATTCACAATCCCCAATCATATCCCCATCAATCCAAGTGATCAAGCAGTTGTTTTTTTTTTTTTTCCTGTGTTTCTATTTCCACAGTTCCTCCTCTGAATTTGAATAGCATTCTTTCTTACAAGTCCCTCAGAATTGTCCTGGATCACTGCATTGTTGCTAGTAGAGAAGGTCACTACATTTGATTGAGCCACAGTATATCAGTCTCTGTGTATAATGTTCTCCTGGTTCTGCTCCTTTCACTCTGCATCAATCCTTTGAGGCCATTTCAGTTCACATGGAATTCCTCCACTTTATTATTCCTTTGAGCACAATAGTATTTCATCACCAGCATATACCACAATTTGTTCAGCTATTCCCCAATTGGAGGGCATCCCCTCATTTGCCAGTTTTTTTTGCTACAACAAAGAGCACAACTATGAATATTCTTGTACAAGTCTTTTCCCTTATTATCTCTTTGGGGTACAAACCCAGCAGTCCTCAAGCAAATTTCTAAAACTAGAGATAGCTGAACAGTAGTCATTTGAATTGATAAAGAGTTTCCTCAACTTGGAGTTGCCAATATAAAAAAAAAATAATATATTTAATCTAAAGTCCCAATGCCTTGCACAAATGAGGCATGCAATAATTGCTTTTTTTAAATTAACAATATTATTTTAAATTATCTGGTAATTTTGTATTGCATTTTTCAAAAGATTGGATAGTTGGAGATGGGTTGTATCTATGATTGGAGTATCACCAGTTTTGTGGAGCCTGGCTTGATTTTCCTTTAAGGAATAGGGAAGCTTTCCTTAAGATTTGGTTAGCCAAAGAAGAAATAGGGTTTGATATGCAAGTTTGAATTCCTTGCTTTTTTTTTAGTCACTATGTATCCATCAAAAGAGAACTGGCACTGGAGAATTTAAGAAAAGTCCTACAGCCTCCCCATCCACATCCCACCAGTACCTTTCTAAGTTGGTATTGCTGATTATCATGGTAATTGCCAAAAGGGAAGGTGAAAGGGAATTGTCTTTTATTTAAATTAGTTTCCTTTTTGATATTGGGATATTTTTTATTCTTCTTTTGCTAATAGTATAGTTATTTTTTATTGTATCTTATATAGCAGGAGTGTCTCACTAAATTCTAATCTTGAGTCTGAATCACTAGATTGCCCTGAGGTTGGCCAGTAATAGATTTGTACTGTTATGAATTTGAATTTGAATCATTGTGAAGAAGTAATGAGTACATGTATAAATGTGATCTGTGTTTAGTAGTAATAGTAGTACTAATTGTACTATAGTACTAGTAATTGTGGGAGTGGGAGTGGGAGGAGGAGGAGGACTTGTGCTGCATAAAAGATAGATATAGTATGATTCAAGAAGGCCACAAGACCTGCCTGCCTTGCCAAGCAGTCAGCCTTAAAAATAGACAGATTCTTGCAAGATGTACCTTCTGACTATAAGTTTACTATTAGCACTTTAGCTATCATTTTTTATCTTACTAGTTAGTCAATAAGAAGATTAAGTACCTTATTGTTGTATCACCTTATACAAGTCAAATAGTGACTAAGTAGACACTGAGAGGATTAAGTACCTGTCAAATGAATTCAATGGGAAAAACATAGCTGAGAGTGAGGAGGGAACCTACAGTGTTGGAATTCTTTGAGGGAGAGCACTTAGGTGTGGAATGTGAAAAGAGAGAAGAAAAAAATTTTGCCTAGGACCAATCAGCCCTTGTGCTATCATTTGTTAGTTATTTATGGGACCTACCTTTAGGATGTAATTGGAAGAGCTACCACTAGAGAGTAGTTATCTCCTTTTAGCCCTTCACATTTAAAGATTCTTGAGAGGTCAGAATATTAGAATATTAGTTGTTAGTTTCTGGTTTTTCTATGAAAATTACATGATAATAGCTATGATAATAATAGTTCACATTTATATGGTGCCTACTATTTTCCAGGTACTGTGCTAAACACTTTATATGCATGACCTCAATTCATCACACTTTTTTTTTTTAATGTTTAGCTTCTGTCTTGTAATTGATACAAAATTCCAAGGGAAAAGAAAGGTAAGGGCTAAGGTTAAACAACTTGGCCAGGGTCACACAAACTGGAAAGATTCTGAATTGAAAACCACAGCCCTTTCAGATTAGCATGGTTTGTCCAAAAGAGAAAAAATGTCAGAATGGATGGTATAAACTCATTGATGAAATAACAAAAATAAAACCTGAAATTTCTTTGGGGAAAAGATGAGTAAAGCATTTGGGATAATCCATCTCTAAAATGTTCTCATATGTCAATGAAAATGACTAGGAGAAGACTGCAATTAAAATATGGAAACCAAATAGTTAAGGATGCAAGTCACCCAGACAGTGTTTATTATGTGTCTATTATTTGTTAGGCACTGAGCTAAGCACTGGAGAGACAAAATCAAAATAGGTTATGGTGAATGAATGAATGAATGAAAATCTATTAAACTTGATGTCTATTTTCTAATTTATGCAACAAAAGTGGGAGTCCCCACCTACCCTCAAAGGACTTATATTCTTAAAAAGGGATAATAATCAAATGGTAGCCATGAAAGTATATTTTGTTTTGGAAAGGATATGAAAGAATGAATAGATGCTGAGAAAGTATTGCTATTGGAATGGACACTGACCTGAAGGATAGAAAGCCCATGAGCTCAATCTATCTCTGCTATCAATTAGAGGTTTGACCTCAGATAAGTCCTGTACTCATTCTGAGACTCTCAAAACTGAAGTAATTCATTGGAGTGGATGGTTTTTTTTACCATTTTTTCCCAGATGCTATATCCTAAGAAAGATAAAATGTAATCAACAAGTATTCAGAGTTAGGACCAATTGTTCCACTTCTTAGAATGTCAGTTTCTATATCTGTTAACTGAATGTATTTGTGGGGGAGCAGAGGAGAACCTAATGACTTCCAAAATGTCTTCCAAAGCCTGATATTCTTTAGTTCTATGAGAAAGGCAGCCTTTACACTATACATAGATAGAAAGAAATAAGAAAGTAGATTGTGTGTGAAGAATGAAAATAACCCATCTTACCACCACTTCTAGATTTCAATAAGATGTTATCATTTATAGAGTTTCTATTTCACCAATATCAATGCACTCTAAGTCATGCATTAATATCTGATATTAAAGGTGTTGAAAAGTACATGGCTTGTCTGGTGAATCACCACTTTTGAGGATATTGAACAGCGCCATAATTACTATTTATTATTGTTGAAGGTACTCTCTGGGCTCCCCCCAAAAAATCCCTAATATCAGACAGAAGTCTTTTGTAAAAAAAACAATTCCTGGAACATCAAAAACATCTTATGTTGTTCTTATAGTTGTCAAAGGTGAAAATTCTGGAGAAAATTTCTGGAGAAAATTGTTTGCTTAAGAGTTTTGGATCATTGTATTCTTACAACATAACCACATTTATAATTATGACAAAATTAATAAAAATGTTGATAATGGTAATGACAGCTAGCATTTATTATTTTAAGGTTTGTTTTAAGTACTCTTCTTACATTATTTCATTTGATTTTCACAACAACCATCTTATGAAGTAGGTAATATTAATATACCCATTTTATAGAAGAGACTCTGGTTGCAATGTTGGATTTCCTGGCTTCTAATAATGGCAGTCTCATCCCTGAAGCCAGACTTGATGGGACCTTGAAAAGTTATCTTCTATGGAAGTCTTAAGTCCTAGGGTCCTTTGTTATATGTGTATGTTTGATGCCACTGAGATGCCATACACAAGTAATGTTTTGTTTTTTTGTTTTTTGTTTTTTTGTTTTTTTCTATTGTTATCTACTGCTTAATGATCTGTGTCCTGTGAATTCCTCAGTGTGTGTGTGTGTGTGTGTGTGTTTGTGTGTGAGCACACACATAAAAAAAGAAACACAGCTATACAGGGAAGTAGAGACTGAGACTGAGATGTAGCAAAAAACAGACAGAAACAGAAATAGATACACACACACACATACATACATACACACACAGACACCATGGTTCAAATCTTGCCTCAGACCTTTTTCATCTGAGTGAATTTGAATAAAGCCTTTTCCTCTTATGCATCTCAGTTACTTCACACATAAAATAAGGATTCTGATCTCCAACCCTCTTATGATCCTGGACTTCAATTTTTTTCAATATGAAAAAGACTGTAAGATCTCTTTCAACAGACCATAACGTCTATGTTCTTACAGCCCTAGGAAGAGATACTCATTTTGAAACTTCATTTTGTAGGGATTTTTAACCAGAAGTCAGTGGAATTTATGTATGTATGTGTTTAGACAAACATTTGCTGACATGTTATGTGTGACTATTATAAATATTTTATATAACAATATAATAAATGTTTTAAATGAATATATAAATGTACTGATTCTTTCTCAGGTTGTAGGAATATAGATTTAGAACTGGAAGGAATCATATGGTCTTATTTGTCATGAGAAAACAGAGGTCCCAGATCAAAGGAGGCCATTAGGTCCATACATATATACATCCACATATATATATATATATATATATATATATATATATATCATTGTTTATAAAGCTTTATGTTCATGCATACACATGTATAGTATGTACATACATGTATACATGTGTATATAATTGCTTTGCTTTTCACTCGTATCTATTTTATTTTATGCATTTAAGAGCTCTGTGCTTAGAAGGGGTTTACCAGATTGGCACAGGAATCCACAACACAAAATAAGGTTAAGAAGTCTATGTGGTTGCCTTAAGTTCATGGAAAGAAATGGGGAAAATATGGGCACTTAAAATCTTTGGGGATCCTTTATGATTCACATTGTAGTCTCCAAATGCCCACTTCAACTCACTCCGAGCATGGGAGGATTACCCGGGTCAAAGAGGTTGCCACTAAATCCAAAATTACCCCATGGATTTTGACCAGTCTTTAAAGCTGGTAGAACTAAATAAGGTCATAAGGCTGCTAACTAGAGAAGTGCATGAATCACTGTACCTGGAGTTCAAATCTGGTCTCAGACTCTAGGCAAGTTTCTTAACGTCTTCCTCTCTCACTTTTCTCATTAGTAAAAAGGAAGCAATACTAGCACCTACATCCTAGAGTTATTGTATCAGCTGAGATGTTATTTATATGTTCCCTGAAAGACTTAAAGTACAATATAAATGCTACATATGCTTATTATTATTATTATTAATGGTACTATCTAATATACTTTGAGTATTACTATCATAAGCTATAAGACTACAAGCATTCTTAGAGATCAACAAATCTACTTCTCTTGTATAACAGATGAGTCTCAGAAAAGTAAAGGAAAGATAATTAATAGACAGCAGTTAGGTCTTGGACCCATCACCCATCAGGAACCCATCAGGACCCATCAGGAATCTTCTTCCCTGCTTCCTGCTTCAAATACACTGTCTCTTCTGGTCCTACACCACTTCCTGCTACCTTCTGTTCCTTTGAACTCCTCACCTCTCCAAAAAATGCTTCCACTGGGAATGAAATCACAGGCAACAGTCTTTCCTGACTCATTGCAGATCAAGAAACCTCTTATTAAGAATTTACTCTTTGCAAGAATCCTGCATGGAAAATAGAAAGGGGAAAAGGAGGAAAGAAAGAAAAAGAACTTGCTTCAAGGAGTACACATTGTGTTGAGAAGCACCTACTACATAGAAGAAAGAAAATACTATATACTGTGATTGTGAAAATCACCTTTAAAGATTGGTATAATATTATTTATGGTTGCCAAGGAATTTACTTATGAAATTCCTACAATGAAACACTAAAGTCAGAATGGAGTTTATGGTGGTTTAATCACAATGGAAGTAGGAAAGAAGGAGAGGGAGAGAAGGAGAGAGGGGAAAAAAGTAACTCAATCTTCTGGCAGAGCCAGGGGAATTTTCGGCCCAGAGAAGACCAAGGTAGAAAGGAGAACCAGTCCTTGACTCATGTGACCGATCTGAAGGAAAGCTGTCTGCGGACCTCCTCCCTGCTCAAGTTCCTAGCACCAACTGGCACCTAGCCCTGTCCACAGGAAGTGAGTGAATTTCAGAGGCTGTTCTCTACCTCACTTCCTGTGCCTCACAAGTGCCAATGGTGACTCAAGCTTGCCTTAGGACAGCCCAAGTGGGCAGTTAGCTATTTCTGATTTGTCATTGACTAACATATGCCTGTGTAGTGTGGGTGTACACAATTTTTTGGTGCTAGACCAAGCAAGATAGAGATTTTAAAATTCACAATCCCCCCTGATGATGATTGGGGAACTAGCCTCCCCAAATGATCACTAAACATAGGTGCCCTGCACCCTGAAAAATTCTAACTGCAAGTGTATACAAAATTTTACCACTAAGAGGAAAACTACAATAGTTGTAGATTAGGGGAAATAGAGGGGAGAGAAAGACAACAAACCAATGTTTTGCTGGATGCATTGACAAAAGCCAATTAGGGGGCAGTCCCCTTTGGCATAAGAGTATACATTCAAAAAAATGTTAAATCAACGGCACCCCAAGGTTCATTCTGGATCTTCCTGTAGTGAAAGGGTTTAGATATCTTTCTGCAAACACTTCATTCTCTGGATTCAGTCAATTAACAACCTTCTTCTCTGAAGATCTATCTCAAACAAAATTTAAATCTTGGATTTTATGAAAATACAATCCCCCCTGAAGAAAGTGGTGAAAAAAAATACACCGAGTCCAGCTGAGGATGCAGGTTTAGTTGTAGAGGGGTGTGAGTTAATTCAAAAGGAAAACAAAAACAAAAATGAAAATAAAATTTAAAAAAAACAAAAAAAAACAAAAAAATGGGAAAAGTTAAGGGAAAAAATATAAATCCTTTATATATACATATATTTATATTAAAGAAGAATTCAAAATCAGTATCAAAATATCAAAACTCTATGTATACAAAATTTTGAGGAGGCAAGAATAAATTTTTTCACAGGCCCCTTTATTAGGGTCCAGTTAAGTAATTTCTAATCCCACAAGTCTGTAGGATGGAATGCAGTAAATTTCACTTAGCCATTTGCAGCCAAGGCTACAGGAAGTTGCCATAGTAGAGGAGAGAGAAAAAAAAAAGGACCAGATTCTTATTTTTATAGGGAAGTGTCATTCCTTCATCTGATTTTACCTTCATTCTCAGCGATGGAGGGATCCAGGATGACAGCCAACCTTTGGTACTTGTCTGTAGGTATTTTCACGAAGAGTGTGGATACAAGGAAGGCCTACATCTTAGAGTATGTCAAGTGTCACAACCCCGAATCTCACACTAGGTTCAAGTCCTTAGTATTGGCTTAGAAGTGCATCAATCCTACCTGGATTGGCTTTTGATTTTTAGACCTGTGAGCTCTTTTGGAATATTCGGGTTATCTCTGTGCTCCTTTTTTTTTTATCCCATTCCTCAAATCAGACACAAACATTAATCATAGTCCCACAACAATTATCAATAAATGGCAGGTTCCCATAGTCTAAAGCTGTTTGGATATGTATTAAAAATATAGCAAGTACATATATATTTAAACTAGTATTATTGTAGAATAAAATTAATATTGATTATATGTACCTTGAGTACCTAGAAATGAGGACAAAATAAGGAAAAGAGAAAAAGGAATAAAATAAATTCAGGAATTCAATAAGTTAAAAAAAATAGACGGACTTCCGGTTAAGATGGCGGCTTAGAGAAAGCTGAAGTTCAGATCTCCGGAAAACCCTTCCCGACCGATCTCAAACTAGAAGCTCCTAAGGCGCCGAAATTCAAAACGATCAACAGCACAGACCCTGGGAACCCTCCTCCTGGACCTGGACCCGGTTCAAAAGGTACGGCTCCCCTTAAAAGCCAGAACCCGAGATCCCTCGGACCTCAGGGGTAGGAGCGCAGAGTCCAAGGCTCCCGGAAGCGGCAGCCGCGCCGGGCTCAGAGAGCAGGGTCTGAGGAACAACAACCCTCAGGGTCTTCTACCCAAGTCCCAGTCCGGGTGAAAGTTACTGCCTGGGGCCTCCGCTGCAGAGAGCTGGTCAAAACAACAGCAACCCTCAGGGCGGGCAAGACAGCCTCACGGGCTGGATCCTGCTATCCAAGTCTCAGTGAAAGTCTGTGCTCTCGGAGCTTGGGGAAGCGGCAGCCCATCCCCCCGCAGGCCGACGAAACAGCCTCACGGCCAGGGATTCTGAAGGCAACTTCCGGAAATCGAGCCAGGGGGAGAGTGTGGCCTCGTGGTCCGACCCTTCCATTCCAGTTCCAGTGAGGCATATTCAGTTTAACCCAGGGAACGCTCATAGAACCAACATCTGCCCAGGACTAAAGCCTCTGATCACCAGACAAAGACAAGAAAAGCCAATCCTCCACGTTCAGAGATGACAAACTCCACAGAAGCACAGAAGCCCCAAAATACCAAGAAAAAATAAGAAGAAAGGGGCGACTCTGGACACATTCTATGGAGCCAAAATACAAAATACAGAGCAGATAGAAGAAGATATACAAGAAAATTCTCCAAAATCTTCCAAAGGAAATAGAAACTCTCCACAAACCCATGAAGAATTTGAATCAGAAAGGACCAAAAAGATGGAAGCCCTCTGGGAGGAAAAGTGGGAAATGATGCAAAAGAAATTCACGCATCTACAAAACCAGTTTGACCAAACTGTAAAAGAAAACCAGGCTTTAAAGCAAGAACTAATAAAGCAAAGCCAAAACACCAAGAAATTAGAAGAGAACATAAAATATCTCACCGACAAGGTGATAGATCTGGAAAACAGGGGGAGAAGAGAAAATTTAAGAATAATTGGACTCCCAGAAAAGCCAGAAATAAACACCAAACTGGACATGGTGATACAAGATATAATCAAAGAAAATTGCCCAGAGATTCTAGAACAAGGGGGCAATACAGCCACTGACAGAGCTCACAGAACACCTTCTACACTAAACCCCCAAAAGACAACTCCCAGGAATGTAATTGCCAAATTCCAAAGCTATCAAACAAAAGAAAAAATCCTACAGGAAGCCAGAAAAAGACAATTTAGATATAAAGGAATGCCAATCAGGGTCACACAAGACCTTGCAAGTTCTACGCTGAATGATCGTAAGGCATGGAACATGATCTTCAGAAAGGCAAGAGAGCTGGGTCTCCAACCAAGAATCAGCTACCCAGCAAAACTGACTATATACTTCCAAGGGAAAGTATGGGCATTCAACAAAATAGAAGACTTCCAACTTTTTGCAAAGAAAAGACCAGAGCTCTGTGGAAAGTTTGATACCGAAAATCAAAGAGCAAGGAATACCTGAAAAGGTAAATATTAAGGAAAGGGGAAAAATGTTATCTTCTTTTACTCAAACTCTCTTCTATAAGGACTACATTTATATCAACCTATGTATACTAAAATGTGGGGAAAATGTAATGTATAAATAGGGGGTAAAGAAAGACCAAATAGAATAATGGTTCTCACACAAAGATTCACAGGGGAAGGGGAGGGGAAGAAAACTCCTATAAGAAGGAGAGGAAGAGAGGGGGGGGAGGTTACTTAAACCTCAATCTCAGGGAAATCAACTCTGAGAGGGAAAAACATCCAGATCCATTGGGATCTTGAATTCTATCTTACCCAACAAGGGTAAGGAGAAGGGAAAACCAAGGGGGGGAGGGGGAGAGGGAGAACAAAAAGGGAGGGAAAGAGAGGGGGGAGGGGGAGGGAACAAAAAGGGAGGGACTAAAAAGGGAAACATCAAGGGAGGGGACAAGGGGGACTGATTCAAAGTAAATCACTGGACTAAAAGGTAGAGCCGAAGAAGAAAAGGTTAGAATTAGGGAAGGCAATCAAAATGCCAGGGAGTCCACAAATGACAATCATAACTTTGAACGTGAATGGGATGAACTCACCCATAAAACGTAGACGAATAGCTGAATGGATTAGAATCCAAAACCCTACCATATGTTGTCTTCAAGAAACACACATGAGGCGGGTTGACACCCACAAGGTCAGAATTAAAGGATGGAGTAAGACCTTCTGGGCCTCAACTGATAGAAAGAAGGCAGGATCATGATATCTGATAAAGCCAATGCAAAAATAGACCTGATCAAAAGGGATAGGGAAGGTAATTATATTTTGTTAAAAGGGACTCTAGACAATGAGGAAATATCATTAATCAACATGTATGCACCAAATAATATAGCACCCAAATTTCTAATGGAGAAACTAGGAGAATTGAAGGAAGAAATAGACAATAAAACCATACTAGTGGGAGACTTAAACCAACCATTATCAAATTTAGATAAATCAAATCAAAAAATAAATAAGAAAGAGGTAAAAGAAGTGAATGAAATCTTAGAAAAATTAGAATTAATAGACATATGGAGAAAAATAAATAGGGATAAAAAGGAATACACCTTCTTCTCAGCACCACATGGCACATTCACAAAAATTGACCATACATTAGGTCACAGAAACATAGCACACAAATGCAAAAAAGCAGAAATAATGAATGCAGCCTTCTCAGATCACAAGGCAATAAAAATAATGATTAGTAATGGTACATGGAAAACCAAATCTAAAACCAATTGGAAATTAAACAATATGATACTCCAAAACCGTTTAGCTAAAGAAGAAATCATAGAAACAATTAATAATTTCATCAAGGAAAATGACAATGGCGAAACATCCTTTCAAACCTTTTGGGATGCAGCCAAAGCGGTAATCAGAGGCAAATTCATATCCCTGAAAGCTCATATTAACAAACAAGGGAGAGCAGAGATCAATCAATTGGAAATGCAATTGAAAAAACTCGAAAGCGATCAAATTAAAAACCCCCAGCAGAAAACCAAATTAGAAATCCTAAAAATTAAGGGAGAAATTAATAAAATCAAAAGTGATAGAACTATTGATTTAATAAATAAGACAAGAAGCTGGTACTTTGAAAAAACAAACAAAATAGACAAAGTACTGGTCAATCTAATTAAAAAAAGGAAGGAAGAAAAGCAAATTCACAGCATTAAAGATGAAAAGGGGGACAGCACCTCCAATGAGGAGGAAATTAAGGCAATCATTAGAAATTACTTTGCCCAATTATATGGCAATAAATACACCAATTTAGGAGAAATGGATGAATATATACAAAAATACAAACTGCCTAGACTAACAGAAGAGAAAATAGAATTCTTAAATAATCCCATATCGGAAATTGAAATCCATCAAGCCATCAAAGAACTTCCTAAGAAAAAATCCCCAGGGCCTGATGGATTCACCTGTGAATTCTATCAAACATTCAGAGAACAGTTAACCCCAATACTATACAAACTATTTGACATAATAAGCAAAGAGGGAGTTCTACCAAACTCCTTTTACGACACAAACATGCTACTGATTCCAAAACCAGGCAGGTCAAAAACAGAGAAAGAAAACTATAGACCAATCTCCCTAATGAATATAGATGCAAAAATCTTAAATAGGATACTAGCAAAAAGACTCCAGCAAGTGATCAGAAGGATCATTCACCATGATCAAGTAGGATTCATACCAGGGATGCAGGGCTGGTTCAACATTAGGAAAACCATCCACATAATTGACCACATCAACAAGCAAACTAGCAAGAACCACATGATTATCTCAATAGATGCAGAAAAAGCCTTTGATAAAATACAACACCCATTCCTATTAAAAACACTAGAAAGCATAGGAATAGAAGGGTCATTCCTAAAAATAATAAACAGTATATATCTAAAACCAACAGCTAATATCATCTGCAATGGGGATAAACTAGATGCATTCCCAATAAGATCAGGAGTGAAACAAGGATGCCCATTATCACCTCTACTATTTGACATTGTACTAGAAACACTAGCAGTAGCAATTAGAGAAGATAAAGAAATTGAAGGCATCAGAATAGGCAAGGAGGAGACCAAGTTATCACTCTTTGCGGATGACATGATGGTCTACTTAAAGAATCCTAGAGATTCAACCAAAAAGCTAATTGAAATAATCAACAACTTTAGCAAAGTTGCAGGATACAAAATAAACCCACATAAATCATCAGCTTTTCTATATATCTCCAACACAGCTCAGCAGCAAGAACTAGAAAGAGAAATCCCATTCAAAATCACCTTAGACAAAATAAAATACCTAGGAATCTATCTCCCAAGACAAACACAGGAACTATATGAACACAACTACAAAACACTCGCCACACAACTAAAACTAGACTTGAACAATTGGAAAAACATTAACTGCTCATGGATAGGACGAGCCAATATAATAAAAATGACCATCCTACCCAAACTTATTTATCTATTTAGTGCCATACCCATTGAACTACCAAAATACTTCTTCACTGATTTAGAAAAAACCATAACAAAGTTCATTTGGAAGAACAAAAGATCAAGGATATCCAGGGAAATAATGAAAAAAAACCACATATGATGGGGGCCTTGCAGTCCCAGACCTCAAACTATATTACAAAGCAGCAGTCATCAAAACAATTTGGTACTGGCTAAGAAACAGAAAGGAAGATCAGTGGAATAGACTGGGGGAAAACGACCTCAGCAAGACAGTATACGATAAACCCAAAGATCCCAGCTTTTGGGACAAAAATCCACTATTCGATAAAAACTGCTGGGAAAATTGGAAGACAGTGTGGGAGAGACTAGGAATAGATCAACACCTCACACCCTACACCAAGATAAATTCAAAATGGGTGAGTGACTTAAACATAAAGAAGGAAACCATAAGTAAATTGGGTAAACACAGAATAGTATACATGTCAGACCTTTGGGAGGGGAAAGGCTTTAAAACCAAGCAAGATATAGAAAGAATCACAAAATGTAAAATAAATAATTTTGACTACATCAAACTAAAAAGCTTTTGTACAAACAAAACCAATATAACTAAAATCAGAAGGGAAACAACAAATTGGGAAAAAATCTTCATAGAAACCTCTGACAAAGGTTTAATTACTCATATTTATAATGAGCTAAATCAATTGTACAAAAAATCAAGCCATTCTCCAATTGATAAATGGGCAAGGGAAATGGACAGGCAGTTCTCAGATAAAGAAATCAAAACTATTAACAAGCACATGAAGAAGTGTTCTACATCTCTTATAATCAGAGAGATGCAAATCAAAACAACTCTGAGGTATCACCTCACACCTAGCAGATTGGCTAACATAACAGCAAAGGAAAGTAATGAATGCTGGAGGGGATGTGGCAAAGTAGGGACATTAATTCATTGCTGGTGGAGTTGTGAACTGATCCAACCATTCTGGAGGGCAATTTGGAACTATGCCCAAAGGGCGACAAAAGAATATCTACCCTTTGACCCAGCCATAGCACTGCTGGGTCTGTACCCCAAAGAGATAATGGACACAAAGACTTGTACAAAAATATTCATAGCTGCGCTCTTTGTGGTGGCCCAAAACTGGAAAACGAGGGGATGCCCATCAATTGGGGAATGGCTGAACAAACTGTGGTATATGTTGGTGATGGAATACTATTGTGCTCAAAGGAATAATAAAGTGGAGAAGTTCCATGGAGACTGGAACAACCTCCAGGAAGTGATGCAGAGCGAGAGGAGCAGAACCAGGAGAACATTGTACACAGAGACTAATACACTGTGGTATAATCGAACGTAATGGACTTCTCCATTAGGGGCAGTGTAATGTCCCTGAACAACTTTCAGGGATCCAGGAGAAAAAAAACACCATTCATAAGCAAAGGATAAACTATGGGAGTGGAAACACCGAGAAAAAGCAACTGCCTGAATACAGAGGTTGAGGGGACATGACAGAGGATAGACTTTAAATGAACACTCTAATGCAAATACTATCAACAAAGCAATGGGTTCAAATCAAGAAAACATCTAATGCCCAGTGGACTTACGCGTCGGCTATGGGGGGTGGGGGGGAGGAAAAGAAAATGATCTATGTCTTTAACGAATAATGCTTGGAAATGATCAAATAAAATATATTTTTAAAAAAAGAGAGAAAAAAAAAAGAATGATGCACACAAAGACTCTAACAACATTTATAAAGACAGCACTAAGGGCAATAAAATTTTATTTTATATCCATTGGATGATATTGATACCAAACTATATTTTCTTTTTGTTTCCCAGAACATAGCAAGTGCTTACTCAATGAATACTTGTTAAATTCCTAAGAAACCATGATGAAAAAATGCTATCCTCATCCAAAGAGAGAACTGATGAACTTTGAATGTAAATTGAAGCACCAGTTTTTTTATAGTTTATTTTTGTCTATATTTTCTTTTGCAACATGGTTAATATGGAAAACTTTTCTGTATGATTTGCATATACAATCAGTATCAAATGTCTTACCTTCTCAAGGAGGGGAAGGGACAGAAGGAGGGAGAGAATTTGGGACTCAAAATTTTTAAAAAGGAATGTTCAAATATTTTACATGTAAATTAAGAAATTAACAAAATAAATAAAAATTCATTAAAATAAAAAAAAATAAAACAGTTCCACTTGTCAGTGGGTAGTTATCTCCAATGCATATATAGGATACAGTCAATCAGTCTTAATAGAAGATGCTCTCTTTACATGTGAGCAATGAATCCAAGAGTCCTTTTTTCCAACCTTTATAGATGTTGGAGTAGTTAACAATATTTGGAATAGTCCTTCCCAGGAAGGCTGGGCTGCTCCTGTATGCTGGAAGTTCTTTATATACACATTGTCTCCTGGGTTCAGGTCATGAAGTGAGAAGTCTAGTGGTCCGGCTTGTACTGCAGCTCTGGATTCATGTAACTGTACAGTTTGTGCTGTAATTCCTGTATATAGGAAGCAATAGTAGTATCTCCCCCTAACAGTGATGTATAAGCCAGGGAGAAAGGCTTAGCCTGTATAGACAGATGTCCAAAAAGCATCTCAAATGGTGAGATGTGTAAGTCTCCTCTAGGCCTGCTTCTAAGATAAAATAGGGCCAGAGGGAGAATTTCAGGCCATTTTAAATGGGTCTCAGTACATAATTTGCCAATCATAGTTTTAAGTTCTTTGTTCATCCTCTCAACTTGGCCTGAACTCTGGGGATGATATGGAACATGGAATTTTGGAGTTATCCCCAAGCAAGAATATATCTGATTTAGGACAGAATCAGTAAAATGACTTCCCCTATCAGAATCAATATGTGCTGGCAGACCAAAGCAAGGAATAATTTCTTTTAAAAGCACCTTAGCAACAAAAGCTGCTGTGGCTTGAGCTGTAGGAAATGCTTCTGGCCATTGGATCACTTGGTCTACTATGACCAGACAAAATTTATATTGTCCAGCCTTTGGCATTGTTATAAAATCTATCTGCAGGTACTCAAAAGGTGTGTAAGCCAGAGGATGCCCACCAAAGGCTTTTCCATGAAAGGCATGTTGGTTATATGCCTGGCAGGTAGAGCAGACTTTAGAGGCTATGGTAGTTATACCAGGGGCTATCCATACTCTCTTAACAGAGTCCACGATGCTCTGGGTACCAAAGTGGCCATTATTATGAACAGATTGGCAAATTTGGTGATAGAAACTTCTAGGGAACATGGGTTTTCCTTCAGGTGACACCCATACTCCATTGATCTGTTTTGCTTTGAATTTCTGTTTCCATTTTTCCACTCCCTTTTCATTATAGGAAAGTGATAAATTTAAGTCATCAGTGGTTGTTAATGTTAAAAGTAATTCAGGACCTTCTATGGCTGCTAGCTTTGCAGCAGCATATGCTCCATCATTTCCCTTAGAGACAGGGTCAGTGCCACCTGTATGGGCAGAGCAATGAACTACAACTAGGGTTTCAGGCAGCTGAAGAACAGAAAGGACTTTATTAATAATTTCTGCATTAGCTATAGATTTCCCAGCTGAGGTTAAAAATCCTCTCTGAAGCCACAGCATTCGGACTGAGTGAAAAATGCCAAAAGCATATATAGAATCCATATAAATTGTTGCCCTTTTACCCTTGGCAATTATACAGGCATATTTCAGAGCTATGAGTTCTGCCCCTTGAGAGCTAATGTTAGAGGGCAGTGAAGCTGACCACTCAGTGGCAAATTCTGTGACTACAGCAGCTTCACTGTAGCATATGCCATCCCTCATAAAAGAAGAACCATCAGTAAATAAGATCAGGTCTGAGTTTTTCAAGGGAGTGTCCAAGAGATCATCCTGAGCCTTTTCTTCCATGGACACTAGTGTTTCACAACTGTGTAATGGTTCTCCTGAAGTTGGTAAATCTGGAAGCAAGGTGGCAGGATTAAAGGTTGTACAGCATTTTAGAGTAATATTTTCTTTGTTTAGCAAGTTTATTTCATACCATGTAATTTGTTGATAAGAAAATGTCTGTGTTCTCTGTTGTACCAACAATGCTTCTACCTCAATTGGGCACATAATTGTTAATGGGCATCCTAATACTAGATCAATGGTTTTTGTCACCAGTAAAGCAGTAGCAGCCAAGCCTCTAAGGCATGGTGGTGCTCCTGAAGCTATTGGGTCCAGCTGGGCTGAATAATAAGCAACTGGGCTCTGAGAAGGCCCCAAAGTCTGAGTTAAAACACCTGAAGCTACTCCTCTTCACTCATGTACATACAAAGTAAATGGCTTGTATTCTGGTATGACTAGAGCAGGGGCAGACAGGATAGCCTTCTTTAGCTCTGATAGGGCTGACAAGTGTTCAGGCTCTAATTTGAAGGGTTCAGGAACTGAATGCTTTATTAGTGTTATAAGGGGTTTAGTAATTTCCCCATAGCAAGGAATCCATTGTCTGAAAAACCCTGTTGCTCCCAGAATAGCTCTTAACTGTTTTTTAGTGGTAGTAGTACTGTTAGATTTAAAATGGTTGAGGTCTTAAACTGTAGTGATTAAAATAGTGGAAGATATAAATTGTGATAGATATAAAAGAGGGTAAGTAAATTTGACTGCAGAAAATATGTTTCACTACAGTGTCTTGGTTTTTAAATCAAATATGAGGTGGTCACCAGGGAAATATTCCCAATTATTCAAATACCCAAGTCAACTGGGTTTATAGAGATTTTAATTAATATAAATGTGGAATTAAAGAAAAGAGAGAAAGAGAGAAAAAGGAAATAAGTATGAAGGGCCTTAAGCCAACATGGCCTAGACCTGAGTCTTAAGAGAGAGAGATCAGTCAGTCAGTCTTTTAACACTCACCACAAAGTCTGTCTAAGCAAGGATTCTAGTGACACCAGGCCAGCTCCATCTCAGATGACTTCACCAGAGAGAGTTCCAGCCAGAGTCCTCCTTAAAGAGCCTTCCAGCCAGAGACTGTTCCAAAGGGCCTCTCTCCAGAGCCTCCAGAGGGACAGAGTCCCCTCAGAGGAGCTCCAGCGAGACCTCCTTAGAGATTGTCCTCCAAGAGCTTCCCTTCTCCAGAGCCTCTCTCAAGAGATTCTTCCCAATC
This sequence comes from Monodelphis domestica, assembly GCF_027887165.1. Taxonomy (NCBI): domain Eukaryota; kingdom Metazoa; phylum Chordata; class Mammalia; order Didelphimorphia; family Didelphidae; genus Monodelphis; species Monodelphis domestica. The sequence goes on along the minus strand of NC_077232.1, from coordinate 305,903,894 downwards.
GATCCTCATCAGAGATCCTCCAAAAGGATTCCTTTTCTCAAGAGATTCTGCTTCTTATATAGGAGGTTTTTCTCCTATGTCACCTCTCCTAAGTCCTTACATCTACCAATCACTGTAGACGTTTTCCAAAGGACAGCCCATTCTGAATTCTTGCTAAGTCGACAAATCTCCTCAGTAAGTCTGAACCAGAAAAAATGCTGCTGTGTCGACTAATCTCCTCAGTAAGTCTGAACCAGTGGAAATACAGCTGAGTCAACTAATCTCATTAAGAGAAAACTTGACCGACCCTTTTAGGTACCTAGCATCTCATTGTATCAATTCTAAAAAACAGGCATGGCTCAAAGAACTCCTTGCCTTATTATAAGCATGGGTCCAAGTACTTTCATTGTTTAGCAAGGAGTTTTCTCCCCTAAAGCAGTCTTAAGTATGGGTGGAGTAGAGGTCCTCCCATTTCTGATCCTGGCGAGTTCTCACATCAAAATGGGGAATGTTTCCCAGTAGGGAATTTGTTCCAATGGAGGATTCCTCAATGTGGAAATTTTTAATATTCACAAGTCTGAGAAATTTCAAGGTTTACAGTACTCAATTTTTTAATATTCTCAATTCACTTGGGAGAAATACAATGGGCACCAGCTGTCAGAGTGAACCCCAAGTATTCTACTTTAGGGATACACCACTGAACGTTATCCTTCAAGATCTTATGTCCTCTCTGGTGCAATTCCAAATGAAGGTGTTTTTACTATCTTCCTGACATGCTTCTGCATCTTTGGAAGCCAAGAGTAGATCATCTATGTATTTTATTAATTTGCTGTTTTTAAATTTTATATTATCTGTATCTTGGCTCAAAATTTGTGCAAATAAGCTCGAACTCTCTACATAACCCTAGGGCAAATGATTCCACGAATATTGGGAGCCATTCCAGGTGAAAGCAAAAGTATGCCTGGAGTTCTCATGTATGGGTATGGAAAAGAAGATTGAGCACAAGTCCACTACTATAACGTATGTAGTTGTGCTAGGAATAGAGGAAATAACAGTATTGATGTTGGAAACTACAGAGTGCCTCTTTATAATGTGATTGTTCACAGCCCTCAAATCCTGTACGAATCTATAGAGGTGTTTGTCATTGGGCCCCCTTTTTGGTTTTTTAATGGGGAGGATGGGCATGTTGTATTCAGATTTACAAGGGAAAATTATTCCCGGTTCAATTAATGAGTTTATTATTGGGGTAATGCACTCAGTTGCCTACTTGGAGAGAGGATACTGAGGAATGCAAGGAGGTGGGCTGGACTTAGTTTTTATTTGAACAGGAACAGCTGATTTAAGTAAGTCTACATCAGTAGAAGATGTGGCCCAAAGAGACTCTGGTATATCTGTAGGTATTTCAAAGGTAGGATGTTCCTTTGCCACCTGGCTCTCTGAGAGAAATACAAGGAGCAAATTTAAGGATTCCTCGGGCACTTCTAAGGAGAGCCATCTGGAGCGCACATTATTGTGGCTTGTAATTTGCATAGTAGATCTCTCCCCAGCAAATTTGTGGGGGATTCAGGCATTAAAGGAAAAGAATGTTCAACAGTTAGGGGTCCCATGCATACCATGTGAGGAGAAAGTTTTGGGACCTTTAAAGGTTTTCCTGATATACCTACTACATTTAGGGAGCCAATGGAATCACACTTTCCATTTGGTTTGCTTACTAAAACTGACCTACATGCTCCAGTGTCCAAAAGACAGTCATAGTATGAATTTCCTACCTTTAAAGTGACATGAGCTTCCTTACTATTTGGGGGAGAATATATAGGGATTATTGGCATTAAAATATCAGGGTCTGGAAAATCAAAGGTTTCATTCTTTGATTCCAAGGCCCTCACCCCCCCTTCACATCTTCATAAAGATGCTTGGGCAGTTTTTTGGGACCCTCCACACTGTTGGGGGTGTTCACTCTGAGTGTAGCATGGTCAAGGCCGCTTATTATATATTGTTGTTGGGCATTGTGTTGGGTATTATCATTTTCCGCATTTGGAGCACTGTCATTATTTTGATTGGCGTTGTGGTTCCTATAGTTATTATTCCTAAAGTTGTTATTATTTCCATTTTTCCATAGCCAGCTCCTACAGACTAATATTGCATGTGGCCTCTTTTCCCACAGAAAGAGCACATTAAGGGGTATGTTAATGATTTATCTACCAGCTGTGTGACCCTGGGCAAGTCACTTGACCCCCATTGCCTAGCCCTTACCACTCTTCTGCCTTGGAGCCAATACACATTATTGACTCCAAGATGGAAGGTAAGGGTTTAAAAAAAAAAAGATTTATCTGTGGATTCCTGCAAAGGGGCCATGGTCTCTCCCTTATTTTTCAATTGTTCCTGTATCATTCCTTCAATTTATTTTTTTAAGTCTGTCACTGAAGTATTGTGTGTCTCAGGTTTTTTTGTATGACCCTTATAGACATAGGTTGCTACTTTCCTCAGTTATTCGAGATCCATAGACTCCCAGTTGGGACAGCTAGTTTCAAAGTAATCTTTTACTACTGAACAACAATTCCTAATGAATTGCCTGCGTATATGTTTAATGTCCTTTTCTCTGGTCAAATCAAGGTCCATATATGTATTTCCTACGTCAATAAGTCTGTCCATAAAGTGGGAGGGGGTCTCATTAATTTCCTGCTGGGACCTTGTGTGATCTTGTGCAACATTGGGGTTCCAGTGTGGATCTACAGTTGGCCAATGGTGAGCTCCTTTACCTCTTTTCTGATTAGCTAGAGAGATGACATTATTTTTCTCCCTCTGTCAGAAATGTATCTAACAAATTTTCCACATCCAACCAAGAAGGGTCAAAGTTTCTGAATATATTCTCTAATTTTTCTATAACCAATATTGGTTCTGCCTAAAATGATGGAACATTATGCTTGAATTTTTCTAAATCGTCAGGTTTAAAAGGTGTATACTGTCTTATAGACACCAAGTTCCACTCTTTATTAAAGGTGGGTACTTCCCTCAATGGAAATAAACTTCTGTCCAAATTATCTGGTGTTACTGTTTCTAGGCTTCTTGCTTCATTTTCAATGGGGGTAGGTAAGAGAAGGGAAAAGGTTAGGATTATTGGATGTGGGGGCATGGGGGTTGGGGATGGGAGCATGAGCATGGGTCAGGGAAAGGGCCGGGGTGGGATGGGCAGGAACAGGGGGTGGGGCTGAGGGGTCAGGTAGGAGGCATGGGCCGTGACTAAATGGGTGGGATCAGCAGGGACAGGGCAGGAGGCATGGGCAGGGGGAGGGGCGGGGGCGGGATGAGCCAGAACAGGGGGCAGGGCTGAAGGGACAGGGTATGAGACATGGGCAGGGGGAGGGGTCAGTTGGTCAGGAGGGGGAAGAGCTGTTTTTTCCAAGGGGGCTGCTATTTGAGAACTAGGAGCCAAATTGTTTTGGGCAGGGTGGGGCAGGGAATCTGATAATGATGGAGAATTGAGAGATAAATCACTCCTACTTCAAGATGCACTTCACTCTCTTTTAATGTTTTGCAGAAAGGCTTTTATCTCTCCCAATCTTTCCTCCATAAGCTTATCTTGTTCCACAAATCATTGATTAATAAAAGTATTTTGTTCTGTAATTCACTGATTAATAAAAGTATTTTCTTCTGTAATTTGTTGAGTAATAGAAGTATTTTGTTCCATAATTTGTTGAGTAATAGAAGGAACAAGCATTTGTTTTGGTTGGGAAACATGGTCTTGAGGGGGAGGCTGATGTAATCCTATGTGTGTCCTTATCTCATGTAAGATAATTTCCAGGGCTCTCTTAGAGGAAATTAGATATATTGTTACAACTCCAACAATTACAATCCCAAGGAAGAGGAGTACAAGGGTTGCGTATAGACTGATAGTTTCTGAGAAGAGCCATCCTATAGGAAAACCTACTAGGAATCCCATGCACTTGGTTATTGAACTTATAAGTCAATTCTTAAGTAAAGCATGTACGGGCTGGAGCCACATTTCTTTTTTTTTTTTTAAGTCAATTACTAAGTCACCTGTAACTTTTCCCTCTTGTCAGTAGGTGGCTCTCTTTGCTGCCTACTGCCAAGGGCCTATTCTGTTATAAATTCTCCAATCTTTTCTCTTAGGTTAAGCTTTTTTTCTTTTTTTTAAGTCTGGGAGGGGTCACAAGTAAAGTGGAAGCCAGACAAAACCGTATGCCTGGAGGCAGAGGCTGTATGAAAAGGGGGTGATTACAAGTGAAAAGACTGTAAACATAGGGTAGAGCTAAAATTCCTTCTTTTTAAAAGTGTATATCGGAGGGTCCCCAGCAATCTTTCTTTAGCCCTCAGGCTAAAACTGCTAGGATCATGTGCTATTCTCCTTGAGCAAAGCCCACTTAAATTTTTAAGACTAGAAAGGCCAGGAAACAGGAAAATGGGCTTTAAGTTGGCTCTCTAGCTGTACTCAGCTGTTTTTGTTGTGAAACAAGGGCTCCATTCTCCAGTGTTTCCTCCCTGCTAATCAGTTGATTAGATTTAGCTACCTATCTAGCTATCAGAGTCACACAGCTGGGAAGTATCTGAGGTCAGATCTGAACCTAGGATCTTCCATCTCTAAGCCTGGCCTGGCTTTCAATCCACTAAGCCACCCAACTGCCCTCTTCAAATTAAAGGGAGGAGGAAAAGAAAAAACCTGCTGACCCCAATTTAAATTAAGGAGAAAAGAGAAGAGAGAAAAAGTGTTTTATACTCACCTGTTCTGGCAGCTGTGTCTTTAAGCTGAGTTAGCTGGTAAAAGGACTGACTGAGTAAGGAGGAAGTAAGGTGAAAAGGCAAGAAAATTCAGGAAATTTATTGAGGGAACTCGATAAACCTTCGTGGTCTCCAAACTATGATTGTGAAAATCACCTTTAAATATTGGTATAATGTTATTTATGGTCACCAAGGAATTTACTTATGAAATTCCTAAAATGAAACACTCAAGTCAGAATGGAGTTTATGGTGGTTTAATCATAACAGGACTAAGAAAGAAGGAGAGGGAGAAAAGGAGAGAGGGGGGAAAAGTAACTTAACCTTCTGGCAGAGCCAGAGGGAGTTTCAGCCCAGAGAAGACCAAGGTAGAAAGGAGAACCAGTCCTTGACTCATGTGACTGATCTGAAGGAAAGCTATCTGCAGACCTCCTCAAAGCTCCTAGCACCAACTGGCACCTAGCCCTGTCCACAGTAAGTGAGAAAATTCCAGAGACTGTTCCCTACCTCATTTCCTGTGCCTCACAAGTGCCAATGGTGACTCAAGCTTGGCTTAGGACAGCCCAGGTGGGCAGTTAGCTATTTCTGATTTGTCATTGACTAGCACATGCCTGTGTAGTGTGGGTGTGCACAATTTTTTGGTGCTAGACAAAGCAAGGTGGAGATTTTAAAATTCACAATACACAAGGGAAAGATAAATGAAGGATCTTACCCTAATGGAGATTAGAGTCAAGACTCTACAAATACCAAAAAGTAGTAATCATTGGATTTTAATAAGAAAGAAATAGAGGACTTGTGACTTATGTTCAGAACTGCTTAGGAGCCAGGAGTCTCTGAAGGCAAGTACAGAAATTCTGGAAGAAGCAGCTGGCATAAAGGAAGTATTTAGAATATACAGTCTCTATCCCACCTCCATGAAAATGAGTGTAATTTAATGGGGGAAATGGTAGCTCTATAATCAGAAGCTCATAGTTTGTTTCCCAGCCCTACTGTTTATTATTTGGTCAAGATACACTCTGTGCTCTGGTCTCAGACACTTCCTACCTATATGACCTTGGGCAAGTCACTTAACCCCCTTTGCCTAGCTCTTATTGCCTTTCTGCCTTGGAACCAATACACAGTATTAATTCTAAGAGGAAAGGTAAAGGTTATTTGTTTTGTTTTGTTTTTTTCGAAAATTTTATCTAATTAGTCAATTTAGAACATTATTCCTTGATTATAAGAATCATATTCTTTCCCCTCCCCCACCCATTCCCATAGCTGATGCACAATTCCACTGGGTTTTACATGTGTCCTTGATCAGAAACTATTTCCATGTTTTTGATGTTTGTACTAGGATGATCATTTAGAGTCTCCATCCCCAATCATATCCCCCTCGACCCATGTAATCAAGCAGTTATTTTTCTTCTGTGTTTCTATTCCCACAATTCTTCCTCTGAATGTGGATAGTGTTTTTTCTCGTAGGTTCCTCCAAGTTGTTCAGGGTCATTACATTGCCATTAATGGTGAAGTCCACTACATTTGGTTGTACCACAGTGTATCAGTTTCTGTGTACAATGTTCTCCTGGTTCTGTTCCTTTCACTCTGCATCACTTCCTGGAGGTTGTTCCAGTTCCCATGGAATTCCTCCACTTTATTATTCCTTTGAGCACAATAGTATTCCAACACCAACATATACCACAATTTCTCCAGTTATTCCCCAATTGAAGGGCATCCCCCCATTTTCCAATTTTTGGCCACCACAAAGAGCACAGCTATGAATATTCTTGTACAAGTCTTTTTCCTTATTATCTCTTTGGGGTACTAACCCAGAAGTTCTATGGCTAGATCAAAGGTCAGACAGTCTTTTATCGCCCATTGGGCATAGTTCCAAATTGCCCTCCAGAATGGTTGGATCGATTCACAACTCCACCCAACTTTGCCACATCCACATCTTAGGGGCTTGAAATCCTATAGCCCTATAACTTATTATGTGACCCTCAGGACATTTAAAAGCTGAGAGAATGACATTTGTTATCTATCAACAATAATGGAAGTGAGAAGGTCAAATGTAAGAAATCACCCTTTCCAATACCATCCCTATTCACCAACCAACAATCCTTACCAAGTACTGGCCCTAATTAATATTTATTTCTCTTCACATTCCCTTTTGGGGTGTGAAAGTGAGAAGGAACAGTTTAAGTGTAGGACCTGGTGTTCAGTTCCAACCCTGGATGCTTATTAGCTACATGATCACAAGAAGTCACTCAACCTCTGCTTGCCTTAATTTCCTCAACCAAAGAAATGAGGATACTAGTACTTACCTCCCAGGGTTGTTATGAGGATCAAGTGAGATGATATTTGTAAAACACTTAGCAGAGTACCTGACACATAATAGGTATGATTTAAATGTTAGCAATTATTATTTAAATAATTATTGCTATTATTAAATTATTATTGTTGCTCTAACTACTGCCCCACCTTTACCACTGGGTGACTAATCCAAAGAACAGAGGACAGATCAAGAGGCACCATGACGTAGTGCAAAGAACACTAATTGGGAATTAAAGGACTGGCCTCAAGTCTTCATGGAACCTTGTAGCAATCACTGCAATTCCATAGATATCTGTTTCTTCATTGGTAAAAATAAAGGAACTGTCCCTCTCTAGGGCCTCTTCCAGGTTTGGTCCTAAAAGCCTAAGAAAACAAAGACAATAGATTGAGAGATTCTGGGACCTTGGTGGTGATGCACAGAGTTTATAACTTGTCCAAGGCTATGCAGGTAGTAAGTGGCAAAGTTGTTTTGAACCCTAATTCTTTTTCTTCAAATCCAAGACTCTCCACTACAGGATGCACAGGCACAGTGAATTAGGTAGGTAAGTAAATGGTTGAGAAGTAGATGGAGACTCCATACAACTACCATCATGAGATTCTAAGATGTAGACTACCTGATAAGTGAGAGGAAGGCCACCCACCCCATTCCTATGGAGACTTACCTGCTGGTGAAGTATATTACTCAGGCAAGATTGTTTATGGAACCTCCACTTCCTGCAATGTATACGCTTGACAATTTGAATTAGTATAAAGGTATAAATATGTGTGTGTGTGTGTGTGTGTGTGTGTTTGTGTGTGTGTGTGTGTGTGTGTGTGTGTGTAAAGGAAAGAAAAGTGCAAAGAGATAGTCTTGTTCTGAACATCATTCCAAAGGTTCTTAGGAAAGCTCCAGCCAATTCAGGTCTACTTGCTCTAGCTCCCTGACTTCATCATTTGCATTTTTCTGTCCAGTTGAGATTGCTAACCTGGAAATTTGTTGCAAAAGAATCCTGCTTCTGCAATGGGCAAGGGCTCTCCCAGGGAGCAGGAAATTAGGACACTTTAATGTGGCTTTTATATGTTTTCCACAACCACATAACCACTGAGTAATCTCTCTAAGTAAAGGGAATCATAGCAAGCCTTAGAAATCATCTACTGGGGACCTCTAATTTTATATAGCAGGAGAGAAAGAAACAATCCTGCTAAGCTGACATTGTGGAAAAGAAAAAGATATTGCTGACACAGTGGATATACTTCTAGAACTGGAGTCAACTTAAACTGTGAATCCAAGTATGCTAGAGAGCTATATGAGCTTGGACAAGTCACTTATCCTGCCTCAACCTCAATTTCCTTATCTATAAAATAGACATAATAATAGCATAATATTAGATAATTAATTAGATAAATAATAAAACCCTCATGGTCATTAAGTAGACCAAATGGCAAGCAAGAGAAACCCTAGATTTCCTCTGACCTCACTCTTTGGATATTGATTTATATATAATGCTCATAAAAAAACAACCCCATAGAACACCTTTGCTAGGAAACAAGAATCCAACTAGTTCTAAAGGTTTTCCATGACTTTCATACATGGAGTCAGCTTTTAATCAATAATCACTGAGGTAAGTGTGGCAAGGAAAAAATATAAAGATCCCTGTATCTCCAGAGGCAAAGCTGGACAGGGAACGAATGAAAGCATGCATGACTTTGCACTGAGGTATTGTTATGTTTTAATTTAACATCCTTCATTAATGTTCCTCCTATCATTTCTTAAATGCTCATCATGTTGGTTGTCATTCTGAAGTTGTGAGCTCCCAGGGCAAAGGGGCCAAGTATAACCCATTTTGAAACATTCAAGCACAAATGAGGAACCCATTAACATTCACTTTAAACATAAAATCATCTATAATTTAATGACTTGGGCCAAGTCCTAAACACTTTTCCTAGATCCATATGCCTCCTGATCAGTGTCCTCATGCCCAATCTTGCCTCTCCAGTTCATCTCTGGCCTAGATGCCAAATGCCAAAAAATAGTTTTTGTGATATCCATATCTGACCTATTATTTCCCTGCTAAAACAACAAAACAAAATAAAATCTCCCCATGGCGCTGTTTCTGGAAAAATTATAATATCTTTCTCCAGCATTTGTGGCCTTCCACTTCCTGTCTTAACTTGTTTTTAGCAATCTCTTGTTCTCATTCACTGTTCTGGGTTAAACTAAATGCCTACCCATTCCTCGGTGTTGTCATACACTAACCCAGCTCTACTCATTTATATACAGTATTCCTTCTGCCTTTATATATTCCTTTTTCATATCATCCTTTTTATGCCCAGGAATTTGATTAGTGAATTCTTTGCCTTAATCACCAAATCTTAGGTCTCTCTTCCTGGCTATCGGCACACCATGCTACCTATCTTCCAGCCCACATTCACAGAAAGAACATGTTTCTTTGTTTTATAAACCCTTACCTTCCACCTTAGAATCAATACCATTAAGTGGTTCCAAGGCAGAAAAGTGGTAAGGGATAGGCAATGGGGGTTAAGTGACTTGCCCAAGGTCCCACAGCTAGGAAGTGTCTGAGGCCAGATTTGAAAATAGGACCTCCTACCTCTAGTCCTGGGTCTCAATCCACTGAGCCACCCAGCTGCCCCAATAGAAAGAACATATCAACCAATGGCCTATATCTACAATCATCATCCTCATAATTTCTCTGTCCATAGACTCTTCCCTAATCATCATTTCCCACATGTGCTATCTTCTCCCTCTTAGAATGTAGGCTCTTTTAGGTCTTAACTCACTTGTTTCTATTTGTCTATGTCCCCAGAGCTCACCACAATGTCTATCACATAGTAAAAGTTTAATTCCTGTTTTCTTCATTTATACACTCATTCACTAGCTCTACTCAAGTGCTACTTCCATGACAATTCTTCCCATATATATTTGTTGAGATAGCGTTCAAGTCAACAAATGCTATACAAAGTTAAATAAGACTCAGTCTCTGCCCTTATAAATGTTAAATTTTAGAAAAGTAGAGAGAGAGGGAGGGAAAGAACCTATTGAATAAAGCAAGGAAATACATGTATACATTTGTGTATATGGGATGAGACTGAACCTGTAATTTCATTGGCGTAGAGAGTTCCCAGTGAGTTTCTTCCTTGATCTATGCAGATTGGCATCTTCTTCACGATTATACTCTTAGTTGCCCTAGGTCATTCAGAGATTAGAGGATGTCACCAGGGCCTCACAGACACACTGCCAGTGTGTGTCAGAGACAGCCTAGGTCTTCTTCACTCTAAGGTTGGTTTTCTCTTCACTATATCACCATGCCTATCATAAAAATACCCATATATAGATCTAAGAGAAAAAATGCTATCCACATTCAGAGGAAGAACTATGGGAGTAGAAACAAAGAAGAAAAGCAATTGCTTGATTACATGGGTTGATGGGGATGTGACTGAGGATGTAGAATCTACAGGATCACCCTAGTGTAAATATCAATAATAGGGAAATAGGTCTTGAACAATGACACATGCAAAACCCAGCAGAATTGCTCATTGGTTACAGGAGGTGGGGAGTGATGAGCGGAGAGAAATAACATGAATCATGTAACCAGGGAAAAATATTCTAAGCTTATTAATTAAATAAAATTTTCCAAATTAAAAAATAAAAAATACCCATATATAGATACACACACAATACACATACACATTCATAAATGTGTGTGTATATATATGCAATACATATCACATCTAAGTATCTATCAGCATATATATATTATTTATAGTAGCATGGTGTGAGTGGGAAGTCTTGACTGTAGAACCAAATAACTCAAGTCTCAACCCTATCACTTAGTGATCTTTGGTAGCTTACTCCATCCCTCTGGGACTCAGACTGAAAAGGAAAGAAGCAGTTACCCTAGAATGTGTGTTCAAAACTTGTGAACCTATTAAAGTAACAACTGTCTACATTTTCCAAATAAAAGTATTATGATTCTCATAAATAAAAAAGCGCAACTCTAAATCTCTTGCACAATGTCACCCTATGGGATAAAAATATTACCTAGCTACTTAATTCATCAGGCAATAACTTGGAATGTGCTAGGCTTTCCAAATAAAATTTAAAAACAACTCAAAGCATGCCTGGTTTCAGTTTTTATGAAAACTCATCCAACTGGAATAAAGGTCACCAAGAGTTTTCCTAAGGTTCACAGACCTATTTAACAAACTTGGGCTACATTTACCCAGGAAGGATGCCAAATTTTGAGCAAGTCTCTGGTTAGGATTCTTATAAATCTCATTAATATGCCAAGACTATTCAGCACAGTTAATAGTTCCCAAGACATGCTGGGCAAAGTTCAGGTGTTTTAGTGAAGGCTGTCCTGTTTATCAAATCTCATATTTGAGCTATGTCACAAGAGGCCAAGCATGAGCTTAAACTAAGGACACATCATAGGGAACTGAGATAAAGGTTATTCGTTGTGTGATTCGCCCTTTATAAAACTGGCTTAGAAATGGTCACTAAGGTTTTGCCCTCACTCTGCTTGAAACAGGTTCCATTTTTTCCCTACTAAATATCTCTTGGCATGAGACTCAAATTAATGCATCCTCTATCATTTTTTTTAATTTTGAATTCAAAATATTCTCTCTTCTCATGTAATGTAGTCAGTGTCCAACAACTGAACTAGGGATAATATAGCACCCCCCCCCAAAAATCAATTTTTAAAAATTTAATTGGCCAATTAGCTTGGGCCAGGGCAAGTTAGAAGTGCAGTATTCACTTAATTTGCCCCTTCCCCTGACAACCTCTTGGCCACCAAGCAGAACACTTATATTTCAGAATTTTGAGAAAAATCAGAAAAAAAGCAAATGTCAGAGTTTTATGACGTGCTATGTAAAAATAATTAGATGAATAGAAAAACTTGAATCCACAGAGGTAAATTTCTTCAAAGAAGTAAAACAGAAGAAAACATTGGGAGTAAACATATACCAAAGTGAAGGACGATATGGAAAAAGAGAAACAAAAAGCAATAATGATAAAAAAACAAAAACAAACACAAGATCTCTATATAAGGGGGGAAAAACCCCTTTTTTTTAAAGAAAGAGTTCCTAGAAACAACTTTAGGATCAGAAAAACTCCCAGAAGAATATGATGGGTCAAAAAAATTTTTAAACTATAGTACAAACAAAAGACAATAAAAGTATCCAAAACTTCTGAAAATAGAAAATAAAGTGCCAGTCTAAAAAGTCCACAGATTATTTTTTAAAAGAAGTATTATGCTTTGAACCATAAAATACATAGACTCTCCAAACTTCACTGTAACTCCTCAGCTGCCTTTTCATTTGGAAGTTTCCTTAGCACCTATGGCCTTCCTACCTTAGATCATCTATCTGCTCCTTTGATCTTCTTACTCTAAAACAGCTATCAATTTCTCCTTCTCCTCTCATTGGTGAATTCCTCTTAGTACTTTCATTTGATGAAGGGCCAGTCATCCTTCATTATTTTTCCACAATGCCCTTCTCTACTCTGATTTCTTTTCAGCTTCCTTTTATATATTGTCTTCTACCATTAGAATTTTAGAAGGTAGGGGTCAACTTTCTTTCTGCTTTATTTGTATCCCCACACCTTACCAGGGTGATACTATATACTGGGTACATTGTAAACACTTAACTGTATGTTGGTTTTGACCTTAGTATAGAGTTAAATTGCAAAGTTCCAAAGATAAATGACATCTACAAGTGAAAAGGTAAAAGATCTTTAAATATAGTGGAAAGAAAAGTCGAATAAAGATAATTTCTGCAGAGAGAGAAAGAGAAAGAGAAAGAGAGAGAGAGAGAGAGAGAGAGAGACAGAGAGAGAGAGAGAGAGAGAGAGAGACAGAGAGAGAGAGAGAGAGAGAGAGAGAGAGAGAGAGAGAGAGAGAGAGAGAGAGAGAGAGAGAGAGAGAGAGAGTGAGAGTAGGAAAATGGGTTATATGGCAGAAGCAAAGATTTTAAAAGGGGAAAATTATGGACAACTTAACCCAACACAGAAAAGTGGGGAAGAGGGATTCTATAATGGGAAATGGGGACCTTATGAAAGCATTAATCTGTAGAGAGTTTGGTACACAGAGAAATCTTGAGGATATGTTGTACTTGTTTAGAATATTTCCTGAGTCAGAACAAGGAAATTAGAGCTCCTAGGGACAATCTTTATTTTAAATGGGGTTAAGAAATGGATCCAGATAGAGGATGGCATGATAAACAGGAAAAAAATGATCATAATATAGGTAGGAGATAAAATCAGATAGCACCATTTAGTTCATTATTCCCTTCATGAGTTGATACTTCTAAGAGTGAGGTATAATAGAAAAAAAAAGGATAAGGTGGCAAATGCAGTGAAACAGAAATTGTTTAGGGAACTAAATACTTCAGAACCTTTAATTTAATGAAAATAATAAGAAATCTAAAGCAGGTATAAGTAATTATAAGCACCATGAAACAAAGAATAAAAGTTTAGAATAGACAAAATGAGAAGGCATTAATGAAGAGAATAAAGAATTTAGAAAAAAGGAATAGAAAAAAATGAACAAACAAAACAAATTAAAAGGAAAAGATGTTGAAGATTCAAATTAATGATTTAAATGACAAGGGAGGAAGAGGGAAAGAATTAAATAAATGAAAGAAAAATGAAAGGAAATTCCCAAAATAATTAAAGAATTGATGAAAAGGAGATGGGTTGACAGTGATGCAATAAGAGTTTATGGGATTAGGGTTGGATTAAAGTAGTGTAAGAAGGCCTTTGGACCAGGTCCCACAGATTTAAGGGAGGCACTTGCCACGTCTCCTAAATTGGAGGCACTCTTTTTCCTTTACCACATGATTGAGTACAATCCCTTTTGGTTGGCCCTACAGCCAGAATCTTGCACGTTTTTTCTACTGTTCTCCAGAGAGTTAAGATCACAGCTCACTTATCCAATAGGCATGATGAACTGAACTATTGATGGGGGAGGGGAGAAGTAAGAACTTCCTTTCCCTGGTCTCTTGTCTTTTCTCCATATTCTGAGAAATGGGCCTGAGGATGTTTGTTTCCATTTTTTTTATTTGTCCTTCCCAAATTCAGGTATTGTAGTGACCCCACTGGACCTAGGAGTTATGAGCCACAGAGATCTTCAAGTCAGGATTATTTGAGGAGGTGGCAATCAGTCTGGCAGGGAGGCCTGGAGAATCCCGGGACTCAAGCCTTCTTAGGTATTGGACTTGGAACTGGAACTGCTCTCTATAGTAACTGAACTAAACTTTGGATCTAAACCTCCTCATTTTTTCAGAGACTGAGGTGGTAAAACACTAAGGATTATGTCTCCCACCTATTGGGGAAGTAATTTATATATTTATAATTGTTTCTTTGGAAGTAAATATTGTTTTGTAAAAGTTAATCTGACTACTGGTTACTAAATGAAACTGAGATGCAGAAAACACTATACAACTGGAGGAGACACCATTGACAAGGGCAGAAAAAATTTTCAGAGAATCTAATTACTCTAAGCCCTCTTAAAAGATCTGGAGAACCCTGGAGGTGCAGTGAAATCTAGCATATCTATAGCCAGAAGGAAGTTGAGTCAGGGTATGCAGTATTATCATAGATTACAAATAAAAACCCTAATCATAGGGGGAAAGTACAGATTTTATTTTTCCCCAAAGAGTCTTTATAAGAATTTTATTTATTACTATTTACTGTTAGAAATTAAAACATCTTAATAGTATTATGAAACAATTTTTATCATGTGGACCTCAAAAAGGGTCTTGAGACTTTCTTTTTTTTTAATTAATTTATTTAGTCAATTTAGAACATTTTTCCTTGGTTACAAGAATCACATTATTTCCCTCCCTCTCCTCATCCCACCCTTCCTGCATCCAACACACAATTTCTTTGGGTATTACATGTGTCCTTGATCAGAAACTATTTCCATGTTGTTGGTGTTTGCATTAGGATGTTCATTTAGAGTCTACATCCCCAGCTATATCCCCTCAACTCATGTAGTCAAGCAGTTGTTTTTCTTCTGTGTTTCTAAACCCACAGTTTTTCCTCTGAAGGTGGATAATGCTTTTTCTCAAAGATTCCTCCAAGTTGTTCAGGATCACTGCATTGCCACTAATGGAGAAGTCCTTTACATTCAATTGTACCACAGTGTATCAGTCTCTGTGTACAATGTTCTCCTGGTTCTTCTCCTTTCACTCTGCACCAATTCATGGAGGTCATTCCAGCTCACATGGAATTCCTCCAGTTTATTATTCCTTTGAGCACAATAGTATTCCAATACCAACATATACCACAATTTGTTCAGCCATTCCCTGATTGAAGGGCATCCCCTCATTTTCCAATATTTTGCCACCACAAAGAGTACAGCTATGAATATTCTTGTAGAGGTCTTTTTCCTTATTATCTCTTTGAGGAAAAAAACCCAGCAGTGCTATGGCTGGATCAAAGGGCAGACAGTATTTTAGTGCCCTTTGGGCATAGTTCCAAATTGCCCTCCAGAATGGTTGAATAAATTCACAACTACACCAGCAATGCATTAATGTCCCAACTTTGCCACATCCCCTCCAGCATTCATTACTTTCTGTGGCTGTCATGCTAGCCAATCTGCGAGGTGTGAGGTGATACCTCAGAGTTGTTTTGATTTGCATCTCTCTGATTATAAGAGATTTAGAACACTTTTTCATGTGCTTAATAAGAGGTTTGATTTCTTCATCTGAAAATTGCCTATTCATGCCCCTTGCCCATTTTTCAATTGGAGAATGGCTTGATTTTTTGTACAATTGGTTTAGTTCTTTATAAATTTGAGTAATTAGACCTTCAGAGGTTCTTATTATGAAGATTGTCTCTCAATTTGTTGCTTCTCTTCTAATTTTGGTTGCATTAGTTTTGTTTGTACAAAAACTTTTTAATTTGATGTAACCAAAATTATTGATTTTACATTTTGTGATTCTTTCTATGTCTTGCTTAGTTTTAAAGACTTTCCTTTCCCAAAGATCTGACAAGTATACTATTCTGTGTTTGCCTAATTTGTTTATAGTTTCCTTCTTTATATTCAAGTCATTCACCCATTCTGAATTTATCGTGGTGTAGAGTGTAAGATGTTGATCCAAACCTAATCTCTCCAATAATGTCTTCCAATTTTCCCAGCTTTTTTTTCCTCTAATAGTGGGTTTTGGTCCCAAAGCTGGGATCTTTGGGCTTGTCATAGATAGTCTTGCTGAGGTCACTTACCCCAAGCCTATTCCACTGATCCTCCTTTCTGTCTCTTAGCTAGTACCATATTGTTTTGATGACCACTGCTTTATAGTATAGTTTGAGATCTGGGACTACAAGGACACCTTCCTGCACATTTTTTTTCATGATTTCCCTGGATTTACTTGATATTTTGTTCTTTGAAATGAACTTTATTATTTTTTTTTCTAATTCAGTAAAAAAGTTCTTTGGAGTTCAATGAGTATGGCACTAAATAAGTAAATTAATTCATGTAGGATGGTCATATTTATTATGTTAGCTCGTCCTACCCATGAGCAGACGATGTTTTTTCAGTTGTTTAGATCTAGTTTTAATTGTGTGGAGAGGGGTTTCTACTTGTCTTCATATAGTTCCCGTGTTTGTCTTGGCAGATAGATTCCTAAGTATTTTATATTGTCTAAGGTAATTTTAAATGGAATTTCTCTTTCTAATTCTTGCTGCTAAGATGTGTTGTAGATATATAGAAATGCTGATGACTTATGTGGGTTTATTTGTCTCCTGCAACATTGTTAAAGTTGTTGATTATTTTGACTAGCTTTTTGGTTGATTCTCTGGGATTCTTTAAGTAGACCATCATATCATCTGCAAAGAGTGATACCTTTGTCTCCTCATTGCCAATTTTAAAACCTTCAATTTCTTTTTCTTCTCTAATTGCTACTGCTAGCGTTTCTAGTACAATGTTAAATAATAGAGGTGATAATGGGCATCCTTGTTTAACTTTTGATCTTATTGGGAAAGCTTCTAGTTTATCCCCATTGCAGATGATGTTGGCTGATGTATTTAGATATATACTGCTTATTATTTTGAGAAAAGGCCCTTCTATTCCTATACTTTCTAGTGTTTTCAATAGGAGTGAGTATTGTATTTTGTCAAAGGCTTTTTTCTGCATCTATTGAGATAATCATGTGATTTTTGTTGGTTTGCTAATTAATATGATCAATTATGTGGATGGCTTTCCAGATATTGAATGATCCTTGCATTCCTGGTATAAATCTCACCTTATCATAGTGGATAACCCTTGTGATGACTTGCTGAAGTCTTTTTGCTAGTAGCCTATTTAAGATTTGTGCAACTATATTCATTAAGGAGATTGGTCTATAGTTTTCTTTCTCTGTTTTTTACCTGCCTGGCTTTGGGATCAGTACCATATTTGTGTCATAAAAGGAATTTGGTAAACTCCTTCTTTGCTTATTCTGTCAAATAGTTTGTGTAATATTGGAATTAGTTGTTCTTTGAATGTTTGATAGAATTCATTTATGAAGCCATCTGGACCTTAGGGAATTCTTTGATGCCTTGTTCAATTGCTTTCGGGGTTGTTTAGGTAGTCTATTTCTTCCTCTGTTAGTCTAGGCAATTTATTAAATATTCATCCATATCACCTAGATTGGCATATTTATTGACATATAGTTGGGAATAATAGTTTTTTTATGATTGCCTTAATTTCCTCTTCATTAGAGGTGAGGTCTCCCTTTTCATTTTGGATACTGTCAATTTGGTTTTCTTCTTTCCTTTTTTAAAATTAGGTTGACCAGTACCTTATCTATTTTATTTGTTTTTTTTTTCAAGTACCAGCTTCTAGTCTTATTTATTAAATCAATAGTTCTTTGACTTTCAAAGTTTCTTTGTGACATATAGACTTAACCCCGTTTGTTTCTTTTTCCATTTCTTTTAGTATTAACCTTTTTTTAGGTCTAGTTGTATATATACACACACATATGTATGTATTTATGTATACATATATCTATTTACATATTGATGTCTTGACATTTCGTCCTATACAGTTTGTCACTGTTCCCTCTAAGTTTATTTCTTCTAGCTGCCCAGGTGATAATAACATTTTTAAGAGTTACCAATGACCTCCTTTCTTATAGGGATACATATAATTTTAACTTATTGGGTCTCTTAAAAAAGCCATTTTTTTTGTTTTGTTTTGTTTTGTTTTTCTTTTTTCCCTCTTTCCTAATTACCTTTTGATGATTCTCTTGAGTTCTGTGCTTAGGCATGGGAATTTCAAAACTATTCCACCCTAATCAGACCATTCTTTAGAAAATCTGATTTAGCTATTTCCTGATCAATAACAATAGAGATACTTGGAATAACAGAATCAGGACTTGGAAACTACATTTCTCCTCCCTTCTTAGTTTAACAAGATGAGGAAGGCCTGCATCAAACTGAAGATTTTATTATCTGAGAAAATGGCCTTCAACAGACATTTGCAAAAAAAGGACAGACCTCTTGGCTGTCCTAAGTCAAACTTGATCCACCATTGGCACATGTGAGATGCAGGAAGTGAAGTAGACAACAGCTTCTGGAGTTCTCATGACTTCCTGTGGAGAGGGCTAGAGTTCAGTTCGATCCTGGAGCTTGAGGTTGGAGGAGCCACGCAGACATCTTTCCTTCAGACCAGTCATGTGAGTGATAAGGACTTTCTCTGCCTTGGCTTTCCAAGGCCTTAATGCCTGCTTTGGCTCAGCCTGAGCCAGAGTGGTTCTGAGTTAAACTCCTTTCCTTCTCTCCCTCTTTCCTTCTCTCCCTCTAATATTTTCTTCCTCCTCTTGTAATTAAATCACATAAAAATTTGGCAGCTGACTTGGGTATTTTATTATTTAGGATTTCCCTTGGTGACCATTTAAATTTAGATTTTTTTCAGTCTCAACCATAATATTCACCCTTACAGTTTGGCTGACAATGTCGGTGTGATGAAATACTCTCAATCTTCTTAACTTTCCTAAACTTTTTTCTACTGTGACTATTTTTAATAGCTTATTTTGATCAGCTATACAGGTAAGTAAATTTAGATTTTTTTTTCTTTTCTCCCTCTCTCCTTAAATTAGATAGAACACAGATATTTTAAATATTAGCAACAGGGCCCTAAGTTCCTGGCTGGGAGAGCTGTTTCTAAATCTCCTTTCTGTTAGGGAACAACTGCTTAGATTAGGAGTGGAAAAAACCTGTAGAAAATTTTGGCTTTGTCCTGCTCCCCACATGTTTTGTGAAGACTGTTAGAAAAATAATTAATATATATATATATATATGTACATATATACATATATATAATGAATACTACATTTTTGACATTGATATGGCAGTTGAAGAATTAGGGGCATTGAGGAATACAGCATACGTCCAATTTTTTATATTAATAGGTACTGTCATTTTTGTACTCCTCAATACTTTGTTTAGAGATGCTAAAATTAAAAAAAAATTGAGGATAAAATGCAAGTCCAATTAGAAGATTTAAAATGTTTCTTACATGGTCAATTGGCAAACATCCACTCTACCAGAAACAGACCTATTTCTGAACCTTTTAATGAGGAAATTTCCTTCCCTGAAATAGAGATGGAAAACACCTTCCCTATAGCTCAGCTAACGGACTGGCTCTCTCATGGTCAGCAATTCTTGGCTGAATTTAATCCCCCAAACCCTTCCCTTGCATTCCCAGTTTCTCATGTTCCTTCTCCTACACAAAACCAAATTCCAGCCCAAACGAAATCTCGCCCTCCTAGAGAAACTCATCCTAGTCGAACTGACACACAGGTACAAAATTCAACTAGAGGCCTGTTTCCTCTAAGAGAAGTACCTGGAATAGGATGAAATGGGGATGTGGTGACTTTAAGACACAGGATACCGTTTACTACCCAAGATATAAATGAATTTACACGAAATATCCCCACATATGAACAAGATCCCTTTCTAGTAACAAAAAAGATGACAGATATTTTTTCAGTATAATCCATCTTACAAGGACATTGAAAACTTGCTACAGGCTTTTTTAATTGAACGTGAGAAAAATAAAATAATTGCTCATGTCAACAAAACCTGGGGGGGGGGGGGGGGTGAAATGCTGTACATTGGCCATCTCAGGATCCCGAATGGGATTATAATGACTCTGAGGACCTTTTACAACTATACCTTTGTAGAGAGGCCATCCTAACAGCAATGAGGGAATTTGCAAACAGTACAGATAAGTGGATGGAACTTGAAAATATTAAGCCAAATGAGGAAGAAACACCCTCCATATTCATGGACAGAATAATTGAGTATGGGGATAGATACTTGGATTTTGACCTATCTAAAGAAAATTGCATAAGACAAGTTGGAAGGCACTTTGTCAATAATTCTTGCAAAGTGATTAAGGATTATTTGAGAATACATTGCCCAAGATGGCCAGAGATGGACCTTGAAGAATTGGGGAAAACAGCTCTATATGTTTCAAAGGGAAACAAAGAAAAGGAGACAGAAAATAATGATGTCATGGAGGAAATAAAGAATTGAGATGTTTAAAATATAAATTGGCTAAAATGGAATCAACCAATGATTCTTGCCCCTCTACAGGAATCTAATTATCTATCCATTACCTGTCACTTCTGTGGGAAAAAGGGCCACAGAATGGTAGCGTGTAGAACTTTTCTCAAGATTATCAGAAGAAATATTCAGTTTAATAACTATAGAAGTGATAATTATAGAAATAACTTTAATTATGACAATGCAAACCAAAACTTTAGGAATGATGACTATAGGAATCGATATTGGGAAAATGATAACTCAAATCAAATGACTCCACAACAATATAACTTAAGTGGTGCAGGTCCAAAAAATACTCAAGGTGCTAATGCCCCTCAGGGGGGTGCCCTTCACAGGGGTGCCCAAGGAACTTCCCAAACACAATGAAGGTGTCGAGGGGGGACACAGGAATCAGAGGATAAAACCTTTGATTTTCCAGACCCTGATGTCCTACTACCTGTTGTCCCTATCCATTATCCCCCCATATTAATGAACTCCATGTTACTTTAAAGGTGGGTAACACCTATTATGATTGTCTTTTAGACACTGGAGCTTCCAGGTCTGTATTAAAGAAAACACCTGATTTACATTGTTATTCTGTTGGCTCAGAGAATTTAATGGGAGTATCAGGAATACCCCAAAGAGTTAAAAAACTTTCCCCTAGAATGGTGTCTGTAGGACCCCTAGAGGTACAACTTTCTTTCCTTTTGATGCCTGACTCCCCTTTAAATTTGCTGGGGAGGGACCTTCTATGCAAATTCAGAGCCACAATAACTTGCTCCCCAGATGGTTCCTTATCATTGAAAGTACCTGAGGAATCTTTAAATTTGCTACCTTTAATTCTCTCAGAGAACCAGGAGGGAAAAGAGCATCCCACCTTTGCAATACCTGAAGATATACTGGAGTCTCTTTGGGTCACATCTTCTTCCAATGTAGGCTTACTTAAGTCAGCTGCTCCTGTGAAGATAAAAACTAAATCTAGCCCACCTCCTTCCATTCCTCAGTATCCCCTCTCAAAAGAGGCAATTGAGGGAATTACCCCAGTAATTAACTCATTAATTGCACAGGGAATAATTATCCCTTGTAAATCTGAATACAACACGCCCATCCTTCCCGTTAAAAAACCAAAAAGAGGGTCCGATGGCAAAAAAACTCTATAGATTCGTACAGGATTTGAGGGCTGTGAATGATCACATTATAAAGAGTCACTCCATAGTTTCCAATATCAATAGTATTATTTCTTCTATTCCTAGCATAGCTACATACTTTACAATAGTAGACTTGTGCTCAGCCTTCTTTTCCATACCCATACATGAGACCTCCAGGCATATCTTTGTTTTCACCTGACAGGGCCATAAGTACTCCTGGAGTTGTCTACCACTAGGTTTTGTAGACAGCCTGAGCTTATTTGCGCAAATTTTGAGCCAAGATACAGATAATATAAAATTTAAAAACAGAAAATTAATCAAATAAGTAGATGATATACTATTGGCTTCAACATATGCAGAAGCATGTCAGGAAGATAGTAAACACCTTCTTTTGGAATTTCACAAAAGAGGGCATAAGATCTCAAAGGATAAGATTCAGTGGTGCCTCCCTAAAGTAGAATATTTGGGGTTCATCCTGACTGAGGATGCCGTCTTTATTTCTCCCAAACGAATTGAGAATATTCAAAATTTAAGTGCTCCTACCACTAAGAAACAGTTGAGAGCAATTTTAGGAGCAACAGGGTTTTGTAGACAATGGATTCCTTGATATGGGGAAATTACTAAACCCCCTATAGCACTAACAAGGGATTTGAACCCTGAACCCCTCAAATTAGAGCCAGAACAGGTTTTGTTTTTTTCTTTTTTCCCTCTTTTTTAATTACCTTTTGATGATTCTCTTGAGTTCTGTACTTGGGCATCAAATTTTCTGTTCAGGTCTGGTCTTTTCTTTACAAATGCTTGGAATTCTTCTATTTTGTTAAATGTCCATACTTTTCCCTGTAAGAATATGGTCAGTTTTTCTGGGTAGTTGATTCTTGGTTATAGACCTAGTTCCCTTGCTTTATGGAATATCATATTCCATGCCTTTTGGTCCTTCAGTTTAGATGCAGCCAGATCCTGTGTTATTCTCACTGTGGTTCCATGTTGTTCAAATGACTTCTTCTTAGCAGCTTGTAATATTTTTCCTTGGCCTGATAGTTCTTAAATTTGACTATAACATTTCTGGGTGTGAGTTAGGGATTAAGTACAGGAGGGGATCTGTGGATTCTTTCAATCTCCACATTTCCCTCTTGTTCTAGAATATCAGGGCAGTTTTCTTGGATAATTTCCTGTAGTATGTCCAGGCTTTTTCTTTTTGTTATGGTCTTCCAGTAGACCAATGATTCTTAAGTTGTCTCTCCTGGAACAGTTTTCTAAATCTTCTGTTTTGTGAATGAGGTGCTTCATGTTTTCCTCAATTTTTTCATTCTTTTGATTTTGTTTTATAGGGTCCTGCTGCCTTGTGAAGTTGCTTGCTTGTAGTTGTTTTATTCTGGATATTCTGGAAGACTGGATTTCTTCCTTGGCTTTTTGGTCCTTCTTCTCCTCTGGTTTGATTTTCTTTGGAGGTCATCTTTCATCTTCTCTGCCTCATCTTTCATCGTCTTTGCCTCATCTTTCTTCTCCTTTGCCTCATTTTCTAGCTGATTAATTTTGGCTTTCAGGACACTGTTTTCTGTTTCCAGATGACTTATCTTACTTTTTAAGTTCTTTCCCCAGTTGTCTTCAGCCTCTCTTAATTGTGTTTTGAATTGTATTTTGAGTCTTAGAAAGCCTGTATACAATGCACTGGAGTTTCTGTGTTTTTGATTTTTGTTCCTTCATCCTTCTCTGTTCTGTTTGCTCTTTGTTCATTGCCTGTATAGAAGCTGTTGATTGTAATTTCTTTTTTCTTTTTCTGTTGTTTGCTCATATTTACCCCTTTTTTACTCCCTGCATTTGCCTGCATTTTTGTTCCTCTCATTTTTTTCTGTGGATTTGGGCTTTTCTGTCAGTCACCCTTGGAGTTTGGTCAGCAAATTTCTCAGCACAGTCTATGGGGGAGGGGTGTTAGAGCTTGAGCTTTCCTGTGCTCTGGAGGCTTTGATGAGATTAAGTCCAGCTGAGTTGCAGAGCTGGATGTGCCCTGAGGCCAAAACCTCAGGAGGGGGGGGCAATATGGAGTGTCTCCACTGCTGCAACTAGGGTGCCTGCTCTGCACTCTGCGCTTCTTCTCTAACTGCTTTCCCACTACCTATTTGACACTCTGAGACTGCAAGGTACTCCCTCTAGACCAGTGCCTTTGCCCACCCAGAGGTTCCAGATGATGCTGGAGGCTTAGAGCTCTAGGTGGGGGAGGTGTCCCAGGACCTTCCTTCTTCCTTCCCCTTAGACCAATATGTTCTCAAATCCAGGCTTTTGGGGGTATACCTTTTAAGTTTAGTCAAGCAGGAGGGTTCCTTTATTCTGTCTTGTTAGGTTTGATTTTCAGTCCCCTAGGAGCATTTAATTTGAAATCAGTAAGGAAGGTTTTTCAGAGGTCTGAACTTTTGCTGCCTCTATGCCACCATCTTGACTCCACCTCAAAAGTACAGATTTTGAAAAGGAAGTAGAACCAAATTTAAGTGAAAAAAAAAGTAAATCAGTAATAAAAGTAAAGACATAAATGGAGGAAAATAGAAATTTAATTTTAATACCCTTAAAATAAATTAATCAAACCACTCACTAAAAGGAAAGCGAGAAAATAGAAAATAAATCCTGGGCACCTGTTCCTCTACTAGAAATACTTTTAAAAACAAGTTCCAAAACTAGAGTCAGGAACACTTGTCTTCTTAAGTTCAAATCGAGCCTTATATCTTTACTAGTTGTGTGACCTTGAGAAAGTCACTTAATCTTATTTGCTTTGGATTCTTCATGTGTGAAATGACCTGGAGAAGGAAATGGCAAACCAATCTGCCAAGAAAACCCCAAATGAGGTCATACATAATTGGGCAGGACTGAAAAACAACTGAACAACAATAGTAAAGAGCATGAGCTTACATGCTAATACCTTTATTGAACTACCAAAAAAAAAAGGTTAATTTTCACCTTTAAAAGATCCATAGAACATTCAATTAAAAGAGCCATAGTAAAAGATTCAAGACACTAATACTAAAAAAATAACCTTTACATAGAACTTTATTCTTTGTCAGGTAAGACATACATTATTTTATGTGGTTCTCACTACAAATTTTATGAGTTAAAATTTTTAAGTATTATTAATGTTTTATTAGTCACATTTTTCTGATTTTAAAATGGCGTAGGTTAAAAAGCAGTTGAATGACTTGCCCAATGTATCAGTCAACTTGGCAAGCCAACCATGAGAAAGTAAGTAAACTAAGCTAAATTTAAAATCTGGTCCTACCACCAGCTAAGTTTAGCAACTTATTCTAAACCATTTTCTATTCTAGTCTTCCCTCAGTTGTACTGAGTATGACTAAGTATATATTGAGTAAGACAATATTCTCTAACGATAGCTACATATATAAAGAACATAAAGAAAATCAAGAAACACTATGATATTTTATATGTCATAAGACAAAAGTATTGCTTACTTTGAGGTGAGAGGGAAAGGAGAGGAAGAAAATAAGTTGTTATAAAGCACCTACCATTTGCCAGACATTGTGCTAAGTATGTAACAAATATCTCATTTGATTCGCACAACAATCTTATAAAATAGTTGCTATTATCTCCATTTTACAGTTGAGGAAATTGAAGGAAACAGGGTTTGATTTCCCCAGTGTTATACAATTTTTAAGTGTCTGAGATCAAATTTGAACTCAGATCTTTCTGACACCTTGTCCAACCCTCTGCCAACCATATCATCTGCCTGTATCTGTGAAGGGAGAAAGGGAATTAGTAATAGTGGTGCCTTTCAAAAACATTTCCAAATTTCCAATTTCCAAAAACAAAAAATAACATTTTTAATGCACAGAAGAAGACAGAAAGAAATTCAGAGAAAACCAGACAAGCAAGACAGTTTTGAAATAATTCATAGAATTTAGTATATAATTTTTTGAAAGGAGGTGATCTGAAAAAAAAAATTCAGCTCTTATGTCAAGGATTACTCGAGGCATCATCACCTCCTATATGAGACCTTTCCTGAGTCCTCTAAGTCCTCTAAGCTTCTACTGCCTTCTCCCTTATATTTACTTTGCATATTCTAATTAGTTCTTCATATGTATACACAATATTTCTCTGATGAAATATAAGTTCCTTGAGAAGAAAAAATAAAATCAAACAGCAATACAACTAAACTTGCTTAGTATCTATTTAAATTTGTTTAAAATTATAAACATTAATTATTTCATTTAAATAAAAGTAATTTAAATAAAATAATTCATCAAATTCATTTTAATGCATAATACCACAGAAAGGCAACACTTCATAGTGAATGGAGAACTGGTCTTGATGTTAAAATAAAAGGCATGTTCAAATCTTGTCGGGTATATACTTATTCTATGATCATAAGCAAGTTACTTAACCTATAGCTCATAGGGAACTCTCTAAGACAATAAATTATAAACTGGTCTCTAATTTCCATCAGTGAGTACAGGAGGTAGTTTCTGATACTAGAGTGAGCCACTATGATGAAATTATGAGACTCAAGAAGAAGAAAAAAAACATCTTTTTCCACTCATTCTTTCTGTGTCTCCATCATGTTTTATTATTGTTGTTGTTTTGTTTTGGAATTTCTGTCTATTCATTTTCATTTGCTCTTCTTTAAATGTGGTCAGTGTGAAGTGGTTCCACTGTATTACTCTTCATTCATAAGTCTTATCATGTTTTTATGTTATTCAAATAAGTCAAACTTAGTAGATGATAGTAGCCCATTATTTATGTCTTGTTATAGTTTACTAATGGAAATAGATTTCAGAACACAAATACCCAGAACCATGAATAGATGTTAGACAATGTCATCTCTGACAGAGGCATAAATCCAGAGGTTGTTTTTAAGATGTTGTGTCTCCCACAGGTATTTAGGGCTAAAAAGAAGTCTCATATAACTTTTTGGAAATGCATGTTCCCAGAGAAGAGGTCTGTTCCAATTTCCTTAGAAAAATAGAATAAAAAAATATTACTATCCCACACAAAGCAGAGCTTTCTTTCATTCCTTACAGCTGGAGCTCATCTCATTTCCCTCGCTTTAGATATTGCTTGCCACTTATTGAATTTGGGAGACTTTTGGTTTGAGTTCATCTCTGCAGATGTGTTTCTCTCTCTAGCTCTCTATATTTCTGTCTCTGTCTTTCTTTCTTATCTGTGTCATGTTTTCTGTCTCAGTTTCTATTGGTCTTTCTGTATGTCTTTTTATCAGTCTATCTCTTTTGTTTTATTTCTTTGTCTTAGTCTCTGACTCTCTGTCTTACTGCCTGTCTCTGTTTCTCTCTGTCTCTGACTTCTTGTTTATTCTTTCTCCTTATGTGTCTCTCTGTCTCTGCCTTTGTCTGTCTGTCTGTCTGTCTCTACACACACACACACACACACACACACACACACACACACGTCACTTTCGTTGCTTTTCTTTCTCAGGTTCTCTTATTAGATCTCCGTAAAGATAGATTTTCCTGAAAGATTACTCTCTTGCCTGTGGACCCAGGCATAGCACTTTGGGGGTCCAACAAGTTAGGGAAAGTAAGATTTTCAGAGTTGGAAATCCTCTATAAAACAGAGGGGCTACCTGATATTGCCTGATTTTGCAGTGGCATTCTCCCATCAGATATGAAATAGGCAGTGTTTTTTTTTCTCCCTTTTTCTTTTGGGGTCTAAGAGCATAAAGGTTTACAAATGGTTTTATAAACATTGTTATATAAGCATGATCCCCGCTTTACAGATGAAAGAACTGAGGCTCAGAGAAAGTAACTTGTCTTGGGGCACACAGCTGGTAATGGTTCGAGGTGAGATCTAACCATTGCACATTACCAGAACCTTCATATAAGTATACAATACTGAAACTCACTGCTGTGATATTGATCCTTCGGATAGCTTTGGAGCGTTTTCTTCTTGGCTTTCAACAAAGTTACATGGCTCCCACAGCTGTTCTTGGCAGCTGCAGTGATAACAAGTTGTCCCAGGCAGTCAAATAGCAGCTTGACATTGCTGAAGGAGCTGTGAAGGACCTGTTGTCTCATGTCTGCCTGTATGCACAAGTCCCTTATAGCTTTCACGTTTACGGAATACAGTGGGTGCTGGAAAATATCTGGCTCCAGGACTGTGAAAATTCCCACTTGGTAGCTATTTAATAGCTTCTGTGGTTAGTTGCTGCCCTTGCCAACTCAAGACAGTTGTTTCAAAATAAGGATTGGGACCTCTCTACTGTTTTACTGTCATCCACCCCTCTGAAGTGAAGATGCTCTCTAAGTGAAAGGGGGAAGGTGGGGAAAGGGTAACTCCCCATCTCAAAACAAAAACTGATATGTAACCATGGGAAAGTTTTCTTAATTAATCAATAAAATTAAATAAAAGAAAACCTGAGAGAATACTGGAGCAAAACATCAGAACTGGGTTTCATCCTGGGTTCTACTACATACTACTTGAAGACGCTTCTTAATCAGTTTTAAGCCTTTATGAAAAGCACCTGGTATTTGTGCTGGGCATGAAGCAAGATGGTGATGACACAAAGACAAAGACTGTAGTCTCTGGTCTCAGGGACCTTATGTTCTAATCCAAGAGACAAAATTAATACATCAATAGGCATTTTTAAAGTCCTTATTGTTACCAGGTCCTATACTCAATGCTAGGGAAACAAAGGCAAGACAAAAATAATAGTTGCCCTTGAGAAATTTCCATTCCAGTGTGGAAAGCAATATGTGCATAAGTCCAGATGTTCAATACAAAACAGAAAGCAGGCATTGTCCTTCTTCCCTTTTCAAGAGGACCAAAGACATCACCACATGGTGTCTAGACTTGTCTTTGAATTACATTTAAGTGAGGAAGAGTTGCCCAAAGTTGTCAGCCTCACTCTCTCTTCCAGAGTCACCAAAGTCTAGTGCCATGACAAAAGTCATGATGACTGGCCAGGGCCCATGGGGTGCAGTGGGGGGCCTTGGCATCTCTGATATCTGACTGAACTCTGTATGTTCCACGGAGCCTGCTTTAGCCATCTCCATAGTCACTGGGAAAAAGTTTCCCTCATTATCCCAATTCTGCCAGGGATAGTTTTGAGACTGGTCAGTTTCACTCAACATTATTTAGGCTATTGCCTGAGACTGTTTTACCAGGGTGTGGCTGCTGCATGTGCTATGGTTTCTTGTCAGACCCGGATGGCAGGTGGAAACCAAATACGGACGAGCAGCCCTGAAAGGGGCTTGTCAAGCCCTAATGCCAGAGATGCTAATCTTTCCTGAGCACCCTAAGAAGAAACATCAGTTGACAGTGACGCCAGCTAGAGCAATGGGCTTCACGTAGGAAGGTGTGTTTCAGATGAATGTGGTGGGATGGGAATCAAAGAATTTGAAGAGACGGTGTTAAGAGTACATTGTAAATATGGAGACAGCCTAGGGAAAGGATTACGAGAAAGATGGGTACAAGAAAGACAGATATGACCAGTTTGACTGGACCATAGAGGAGTAATATATAAGGCTGGCTGTAAGGGTATTGAATCCAAACAGGAATTAATATTTAATCCTAGAGGTAACAGGAATCACTGGAAGCGTCTGAATAAAGGAGTGACCTGGTGAGACTTGGACTTTGGGAAAAATCACTTTAATAGAGATATGGAAGATAGATTAGAGAAGGCAAAGGCTTGAGTCAGGGAAGTCAATTATGATTTTATTCCAGGGAATAGATAATAAGCTTCTGAACTAGAATGGTTGCAGTGTATAGAGAAAGGGTACAATCAGGAGAAATGTAAATATAGACCTGATAAGGCTTGATCATTCTTTAGATATGTTAGATAAGGAAGATCAAGAAGTCAAGGAGGACTCTTGGCAAGATGAAGTGGGTAACTAACTGTACGATAATAATTCTATTGAGGTCATTGAGAGAACTCCTGATTTGCTGGACTAAGGTTCATCCCATGGAGTGAGATGTGTACTCTAGTTCCTTCATGAGGTATGTGGTCTCTTAGCAGCTGGCTGGGATGACAAATCAACTCCTTATCAAATTCCAGTGACTGACGGGCTTTGTCAAAGATGATTGATTACGTTTCAGAAAACATGGATTCTTGTGGAGGAATCTCTCTATTCTTTATAACATAAGAGGAACCAAAGGAGTGGCTGGTGACTATCTTTGTTAGGACTCTTTCAGCATTTTTTCTTTCTTAGACTAACTGAGATGTATGGGCTTGGGGGTTAAATTTCTCTTTCCTTCCATTCCAAACAACAAATGTGACTAATCCATGCAATTCACATTGGGAATACATGCTTTTCTGGGAGGACACTCTGAGATCAGATCCTCAATCCATTGCTGCTTTCTTCTGCCATTCTTTTTCCTTCCCTGAATGAATCAGAGAATGGGAATTCTGAGAAATAAAATATTCTGGCCTTGAGAATAAACTCCTTCAGGATATTTCCTGAATTCTTATTTTGGCCATCAACCATTCAGAGGGAAGAGTTGTTTTTTTTTTTTTTTAATACTATATTTATCTGTGGAAAAGAAGACTATTGCCAGGATTATCTGTAGGTGAAGAGTCCAAAAAAAAAGTCATACCTTGGCTTGCCTTGTCATACCTGGAACATATGAATTGCTCAAAGAATACCGATCTGAGGGGAATGTAGAATATTTATCTATTCAGCAGGTCCATGAAGTTCTCTTTGCCCTCTGAAGGGAGTATAATGTATATAACGGGACTGTTGAAATATTTTATATGTAACAATGCCTCTATGCTACTTTCATATGTTATGTTTTCACATGTAATATGGGTCCTCTACCTTAGGTTCTGCAGTACCCTTGTGAGGGTTGCTTTTAAAATTCAAACTCATGAGCCCTCATCGATGCAGCCCATTAATATTCAACCAGAATACAAAAATTAAACTGAAAGCAAAAGTATTATAAAACAGTAGCTACAAAATGTCCCACCATAAACCACAGAGCTACAATTACAGATGTGGGAAGAGTGGGTTCAAATTTAGAGTAAAATGGTACCTGTAAGATACTTATGTGTTAAAAGCAACTCACGTTTCCTGGTGATACAGTGTCTCAAAGTCCTTCCTGTCTTCATAAAGCCTTCATTTATCTCTGGTTGCAACTTTTCTGAGTGAGTTACTCACTGGGTTCCCCCAGGGCCTGTCCCTCTCAATAGCCAATTCTTTTCTCTGCTCCCAGGAGTCCTGTTCTTTGCAGCTACTTCCTCCCCAGAGCACCTGTCTCTTCATATATCGATGTCAGTTTGGATTTAGCTTCTTTACTCCCTTTTTGTCTCTTACTGGTTAAGAAGTTTCATTCCAAAGGCTCCTAGTTAATGCAGAGAAAGTGATACATAAGAGCAAGAAATTCCCTTCTCCTTTTCAAGTGTCTCTTCCACAAGCAGTTCCCAGCTAGATATATCTCCAATTTCCCAAGGTTTAGCTACTTAAACCCTCCCCCCCCCCCAAGAATATAACTAATTTCTTTGCACAGTCAAGGAAGTTACTCTCTTTAATTCCTTCAAGTAAAAGGCTTCATACCTTAAATAAAAAGTGAGGGAGAAGGAAACAAGCACTTCCTAAGGGCTTAAGACTTGGTGCTAAGTGCTTTGGACATATTATCTTTATTGATCCTCACAAAAACCTTGAGAGTAAGGTGCTATTATACCTATTCTATAGATGAGGAAACTGAGGTAGGCAGAATGGTCACACATAGCCTATAAGTGGTATAGGATTTGAACTCAAGTCTTCCTGACTCCAGATCTCCTGTGCCACTTTTCTGGATGTGAGCTGTTTGTTTGTTTGTTTGCTTTTAGTTGTTTGAATATCTAATAAATTCTTTTTGAACATACTTGATTATATTGTGGGCTGCCTGGGCTACGGGGAGAGAAGGGTCAAAAGGATCAACATTCTCACATATGTTTTTCATATCTATTCATGGACAAAACAAATAACTTTGCTATACTATTCAACCATTCATCTTGTACAGTGAGTACATTTTTTAGAAGGGGTCATTTCGGGAACACAACAGATATGAGCTATACCTAGTTTTCTTTTAGGGCTTCCTGTCTAGGAGCAACTTCTTCTCACCTCTCATGAACTCAGGCCATGTGAGTCGATGGTTTCTCCTTTTTTTGAGGAGTCCTGGGCCACGGGTTGCAACTTGGCTACAGATTTATGTGCAATGTGAGGGACTGATTTGCAATCAACCTCAAATGCTTAATCTCTTACTCAAGGAGCCTTATATATCTTAGGGGCTCAAGGAAATTTACTTGATTTATTTTTTAATTAGGCTGCTTGTCCTATCATGGGGTGAATTGAGATATCCATTTGAAAAATCCTATGTATTAGTAGGAATTGATCAGAGAAAATTTTATCTGAACTTCCATTTGGAATGTCTTACGTATTGAAAGGATCTATTGTAAAAAAAAAATTGGCAAGCCTTGTGCATTTACAAGTATACAAGTACACAAATATTTTCTCTCAGGAAAAAAAAATGGTTTCCTTTCTGAGAACAAGAACATTATGGCTGGTCAATGACAAGGAATACAAAGGGTACAATCCTAGTAGCCTCTAATTTACTGGATGAAGGCACCTTTCCCATAGAATAACATGCATTCTCACTTTTTTGTGCATGAAGGACTTATGCCCTACCATCTACTTGGGATGACACTTCCACATCTGACTGATCCCTCAGTCATTCAGATTCATAGCAAAGGGATTATTCTCACCTTCTCACCATCTCTCACCTGCCATATCTAATCTGTTGCCAAAGCCTGTAAATTTCAACTTTGCCTCAACTCTCAGATATGTTCTTTTCTCTCCTCTGATACTACCCACAAACCTAATATATGCCTTTATCATCTCATGCCTAGACCACTTAAATAGTCTGCTGATAGGTCTCCCTACCTCAAATTTCTTCCCACTTCAATCCACCAGTCACCAAAATGATTTTTCTGAAGTTCAAGTTCAGCTATATGACCCCCTTACTTAATGAATCCCATTGGCTCCCTATTGCTTCCAAAATCAGATACAAAATCTTCTATTTCTGTTTAATTCTTTCATAAGCCAACCTACCTCAACTTTCTAATATTCTCAGGCTATTCTCTTTATCCTGTACGTTTAAAGTGACATTGGTCTTCTTGTTGTTCCATGAATGAGAAACTTCATCTCTTGGATCTGGACATTTTCTTTGGCTAGCTCTCTCTCTGGAATGTTCTCTTTATTCATTTCTACCTCTTAGCTTCCCTAGTTTTCTTTAAATTTCAACTAAAATCACATCTTCTACTGAAAACATTCCCTTTTCCTCTAAATTCCAGTGATTCCTCTCTCTTAATTAGTTCTCATTTACTCTGTATATGAAGTAATTTATGTATATGTGTTTGCATGTTGTCTCTCCAATTAGATTGGGAGCTCCCAGAGGGCAATGACTGTCTTATATCTCTTTTTTGTATTCCGTGGAACACAAAGCCTAGAACCTAACAGATGCTTAATAAATTCCATTAACTAATCCCCAGATTCTGGTTCTAGTATCAGACCTTTCTCTGTTATTTTCTATTTATCCTATATGTAACTTGCTTTTTAAATTCATTTGTTTATGTATTATTTCCTTCATTAGACTATAAACTCCTAGAAGGCAGGAACTTTTTTTTTGTCTCTTCTTGTATTACCAGAGCATAATGCACTGCCTAGTACTGAGTAAGTACTTAACAAATGTTTAATGATTGATTAATTGCCTAGCCAAGTACATATTTCTAATGCCATTGGGCAGTAGGTGTCATTACCTATATAGGAATAGGAAATAAGGAGAGGGAAGTGAAATCTCATTTCTCTTTCTAAGCAAAAGATCCAAAGGAAAGAAAGCACTAGAAAA
The DNA here is from genome assembly GCF_027887165.1 of Monodelphis domestica. Taxonomy (NCBI): domain Eukaryota; kingdom Metazoa; phylum Chordata; class Mammalia; order Didelphimorphia; family Didelphidae; genus Monodelphis; species Monodelphis domestica. The sequence goes on along the minus strand of NC_077232.1, from coordinate 305,870,354 downwards.
GTTATAGAAATGAGATTAAAGTCATTTTCACAGCTTTTCTTATAAACTACTAGGATTTTTCTTTTGGTGAGAGGTATAGAGGGAAAGATTCTCTAATAGGAGTCACTACTCCAGATTCTCAGACACCAATCATCCTTGAGAGAGTCTCCTAACCACTGGAAATGAATCAAGAGCTGCTATGTCATTCCAGCAAGACATCAGTGTGCATTTCCCTCCGTATAGAAGTAGAGCACAAATCCAGCTCCATGGGAAGTGCCCTAGCCTACAAAATCACTGTTATTACATAGCAAAGACCTCTTTATGGGTCTCAGTTTCCTACCAAGTAAAAAGAGATGCTTGGATTAAATGATCTCTGAGGTTGCTTCTAGTACTGAATCCTATGGCAATTTTAACCATATTAACCTCAATAGTGCTCTAAAATTTCCACTTCAGGGCCTTATTGTGGATTATGAACATATAGAACATGATAGGTAAAATCCGCATCCCCATCATGCACAGATGGAGATGATTCTTCCATCTCCAGGAAATGGCACTAATATCTAGCGCATTATAATAATCCTTCACTCAGACCCATGCTTACTGGAAAAACCATGATGAATTGTCTTGTGTATCTTCTAAGCTTAGTATTGCACTGACATTGTCAAAATACTAAAAAGACTTGAAGAATTGAACAAACCATCAAAGAACTCCCTAAGAAAAAATCTCCAGGTCCAGACATGAATTCTATCAAACATTCAAAGAACAGCTAACCCCAATACTATACAAACTATTTGACAGAATAAGACAAGAAGGGGTTCTACCAAATTCTTTTTACGACACAAACATGGTACTGATCCCAAAGCCAGGCAGGTTAAAAACAGAGAAAGAAAACTATAGGCCAATCTCCCTAATGAATATAGATGCAAAAATCTTAAATAGGATACTAGCAAAAAGACTCCAGCAAGTCATCACAAGGGTTATCCACTATGATCGGGTAGGATTCATACCAGGAATGCAGGGATGGTTCAATATTAGGAAAACCATCCACATAATTGACCATATAAACAAGCAAACCGACAAAAATCACATGATTATCTCAATAGATGCAGAAAAAGCCTTTGACAAAATACAACACCCATTCCTATTGAAAACACTAGAAAGTATAGGAATAGAAGGGCCTTTCCTAAAAATAATAAACAGCATATACCTAAAACCATCAGCAAACATCTGCAATGGGGAAAAACTCAAAGCCTTCCCAATAAGTTCATGAGTCAAACAAGGATGCCCATTATCACCTTTATTATTTAATATTGTACTAGAAACACTAGCAGTAGCAATTAGAGAAGAAAAAGAAATTGAAGGTATTAAAATTGGCAATGAGGAGACCAAGCTGTCACTCTTTGCGGATGATATGATGATTTACTTAAAGAATCCTAGGGAATCAACCAAAAAGCTAATTGAAATAATCAACGAATTTAGCAAAGTTGCAGGATACAAAATAAACCCACATAAGTCATCAGCATTTCTATATATCTCCAACCCAGTTCAGCAGCAAGAATTAGAAGGAGAAATTCCATTTAAAGTCACCCGAGACAATATAAAATACTTAGGAATCTATCTGCCGAGACAAACACAGGAACTATATGAACACAACTACAAAACACTCTCCACACAATTAAAACTAGATCTAAACAATTGGAAAAACATTGATTGCTCATGGGTGGGACATGCTAACATAGTAAAAATGACCATCCTACCCAAACTTAACTATCTATTTAGTGCCATACACATTGAACTACCAAAAAACTATTTTACTGAATTAGAGAAAACCATAACAAAGTTCATTTGGAATAATAAAGATTCAAGGATATCCAGGGAAATAATGAAAAAAAAATACAAAGAAAGGTGGCCTTGCAGTCCCAGATCTCAAACTATATTACAAAGCAGCGGCCATCAAAACAATTTGGTACTGGCTAAGAGACAGAAAGGAGGATCAGTGGAATAGACTTGGGGTAAATGACCTCAGTAAGACATTCTTTGACAAACCCAAGGACCCCGTCTTTTGGCACAAAAATCCAGTATTTGATAAAAACTGCTGGGAAAATTGGAAGACAGTGTGGGAGAAATTAGGTTTGGATCAACACCTCACACCCTACACCAAGATAAACTCAGAATGGGTGAATGACTTGAATATAAAGAAGGAAACTATAAGTAAATTAGGTGAACACAGAATAGTATACATGTCAGACCTTTGGGAAGGGAGAGATCTTAAAACCAAGCAAGACATAGAAAGAGTCACAAAATGCAAAATAAATAATTTTGACAACATCAAATTAAAAAGGTTTTGTACAAACAAAACCAATGTAACTAAAATTAGAAGGAAAGCAACAAATTGGGAAACAATCTTCATAACAAAAACCTCTGATAAAGGTCTAATTTACTCGATTCTATAAAGAATTAAACCAGTTGTACAAAAAATCAAGCCATTCTCCAATTGAAAAATGGGCAAGGGACATGAATAGGCAATTTTCAGTTAAAGAAATCAAGACTATTAATAAGCACATGAAAAAGTGTTCTACATCTCAAAACTATTAATAATTACTTGAAAAAAGTCTTCTAAATCCCTCCTGATTAGATAAATGCAGATCAAAACAACTCTGAGGTATCACCTCACACCTAGCAGATTGTTCAACATGACAGCAAAGTAAAGTAATGAATGCTGGAGGGGATGTGGCAAAGTAGGGACATTAATGCATTGCTGGTGGAGTTGTGAATTGATCCAACCATTCTGGAGGGCAATTTGGAACTATGCCCAAAGGGCACTAAAATACTGTCTGCCCTTTGATCCAGTCAGAGCACTGCTGGGTTTGTACCCCAAAGAGATAATAAGGAAAAAGACTTGTACAAGAATATTCATAGCTGCGCTCTTTGTGGTGGCAAAAAATTGGAAAATGAGGGGATGGCCTTCAATTGGCTGAACAAACTGTGGTATATGTTGATGATGGAATACTATTGTGCTCAAAGGAATAATAAAGTGAAAGGAATAATAAAGTGGAGGAATTCCATGGAGACTGGAACAACCTCCAGGAAGTGATGCAGAGTGAGAGGAGCAGAACCAGGAGAACATTGTACACAGAGACTGGCACATTGTGGTACAAGAGAACGTAATGGACTTCTACAGTAATGGCTTTACAATGTCCCTGAACAACCTGCAGGGATCTATGAGAAAATAAAAAAAAACAAAAAACACTATCCTCAAGCAGAGGACAAACTGAGGGAGTAAAAACACCGAGGAAAAGCAACTGCTTGACTACAGAGGTTGAGAGAACATGATCGAGGAGAGACGCTAAATGAGCGCCCTAATGCAAATACCAAACACAAGGAAATGGGTTCAGAGCAAGGACACACGTGATACCCAGAAGAATCGTGCGTTGGCTAGGGAAGGTTTTTTTTGGGGGGGAGGAAAAGAAAATAATCTGTTTCCATTGAACAATGTATGAAAATGACCAAATAAAATGTTTTAAAAACTAAAAAAAAAAAAGCCTTGAAGAAGCCTTGATATATTGGCTAGACTCTCACTGGAGGATACTGATGGAGTCTAAGAATACCAAAAGACAAAAAGGCATGAAGACATTGCAAGCTGCCCTGGAGGAAGGAGGACTCCCTGAAACTCCCGCCTGTGACTGGGGTCATAGATGTATCAAAGTACAGAAGGATTAAGACTGACCAAATCAGAACTATCATATTTCTCATTCATAATTTAGGAGTAAAAAAATCCCCACAAATGCAAGGCTGCAGCAATCTTTAAATTCTTAGCTGTAACAATAAATCATAGCTCTCGATTTTCAGATCAAATGATAAACCTGGAGTAAATCCAGAGCCTAAATGGAGCTAAATTTTAACATACCACAATTCACTTTTCCGTTTATCTTGTGTTATCTCTTTTAAAATGTTCGTTGTTACCAGTTTTGAAGACAATCTAAGGGGAGACCAAAACAACAACACAACAACCTAAATTGCTACGATTATGCATTTTAAAGAGATGCATAAAGGTCATAAATATAGTAAATATATCACTTAGAAGTGTGGTGGGAGAAGAGAATTTGAAACTATGTCATTCATCAGTCCAGACATTAACATGATATGAAATTGAAAGAATGTGATGTTTTCTAGATTTTCTCCCTAAATGGTAAATCATAATGTAGCTGTCAAATAGTCTATTAAAAGCAATAAAAGATGCTCTTTGAATTTAATAGTGACATGATTTTACAGGCTTTATGGAGGTTCTGTTGAAAATGAACAGAGGTTTGGCAAGCTGAGGCAATCTGCTATTTAGGAGCTTTTAAAAATCCTACTTTAAATGCATGCATGTCCATCTAGTAAGCTAGCTTGCTAGCTAGCTAATCTTTCTTCCTAACCATCTGTTATATTCATGCATCAATATGAAAACTCCTCTCACTCTAGTCTGGAATAATTATCTTGCCTTTTCTTAATCATTATTCTTTCCTTCTTTGAAGGAATATTAGTTAACCTAGAGAACTTAGTAATTGAAGTGGAATTCTGTTCTGTTCATGGATTCAGGAAAACATATACTGTATGTGTGAGCCAGGGCAAGTCACCTTAGCTTCTCAATACTTCAGGTAAACCCTAAGAGCACAAGTGACAGATATGTACTGGTCCAGGGAGTTTTTGCACTAAGTATCTCGTATACTAATGAAACCATAAGTCCATCACAACAACAAAAATCAAGAGTCAGAATTAGTTTTGCTTTAAAATTTTTAAGTTAGTTTATATCACAATAAAAATCCATCTAATTTTCATAGAATCATAAAATTTCAACATTTGAAAAGACTAAATATTTTCTAATAGAAATTTGCCACACAAGATAGTTATCCAATAAATTATTATCTTGTCTTTGCCAATGTAGAATGCATTACCTTCCAAGGAAAACCATCCACTTATAGATAGCTCTATTAGTTAGGAGATAATTTCCTTATGTTAGTCCTAAATCAGCCTCACCAACTTCCATTCATTGTGACTAACTGGTTTGATCCTTTGGGGTCAAGCTGAATATATCTAATACTTTTTTTCCTTCTTCCACAAAATAGCCCTTTCACAATTCAAATAGATGATTTATTACACACTTGAAATTGTGCTTCTCTCACACAATACTATTACTACACTGTTGTTTCTATTCACTGCCATCCTTGGGGCTTTATAACTCTCTCAAAGCCTGACATGGTTGTAGATGGTCCATGGAAATTAGAACTTGTCTGTTGTGGCCCTCTCTCTTGTCTGCCTAGTAACTCCTCCAGTTCTCCCTCTTAATTCCATATGAAACCTTCTTTTAAAGAATATAGCTTGGGAGGATGAATTAGTTAGAAACTGACTAATTGTTTATCTACTATCTTTCTCAAAGAGTTTCAATATGGGGAAGAGCAAGACTGAGGAATGCAAGATAATAACTGCAAAATCTCTACTACAAAAAAGAACAGAGAAAACTTTTAAGGGGGAAATCCATAAAAATTAATAGTGAATCAATTTTCTCCAACCCAGATTGTACTTGGAAGAGACAAGGAAACATCTATGGATACTGAGGTGGAGGTTGGCCTTAGTATGCAGGTCAGGAAGCAGTACAAATATAGGCTGTAACTGACGTGACAAGGAGCAACTCCCCCAGATGTAAGTGAACTGCATACTTGATCATAAAGAGATCACAGGGGACTCCTACACTAGTCCTTAGAACAGGATGGAATAAAGTTGGTCCTATTACCCATTACCCAATTTGGGGTTGTATTTCTGAGGCAGAGAGAAATGATTACCATCATTCTGTGAGGTTGACAACATCCTATTTAAGGAATAGAGCACAAACCAGGAGGACAGTGATCAGATATGTCTACAAATCATACCATTTTAGAAGTACCAAAAATTTACAGGCACCTACTAAGCTTTAAATACAGTACAAGGACAGAAAGGACAGAAACACAAACAAGTCATCCTTAAAGAGAACTGAACAGATCCCAAATCTCACATAAAATTTTTAAATGGACTAGAAAAGTGAGCAATTCATAAAAAATGAACTTGAAAATAAAAACCTACTATAGTGAGAGGAAAACCCAAAATAGACTGAAGACAATGACTTAAAAAAAATCTAGAAGGAAAACCTCAAAAAGAACTTCAAGTTAGACACAAGCCTAACAATTTCTAGAACAATTAAACAAAAAAAGATAAAAATGATTTAAATATTAAAAAGGAGAGAAAAATTGGAAAGGAAATGAGAGCAATGCAATAAAATAAAATTAACAGGTTTCTTTTAAAGGTATGAAAAATTCTGAAAAAATATCCTTTTAAAACCTGAATTGGTCAAATAGTAAAAATGGTATGAAATCTCATTGAAGAAAGCAATGTCTTAAAATTAGAATTGGTCGAGTGGAAGCTAATGACTGTGAGCAAAGAAAGAAAAAAACAAAAAAACAAACAAAAAATAAATAATAGGGAAAAAATGTGAAATATCTCCTCAGAAAAACAATTGGCCTGGAAAATAGGACTAGGAAAGATAATTCAAGAATTACTGGACTGGAAAAAAATATGAGGGTCTCTTGTGATGGAGTAAAGATGGTCGAGAGGTACATTGACTACTAGCAACATTAATACAAGACCTCAAAATAAATTCTAGAACATCAGATCCCACAAAGGAATGGGGTAAAATAATTAATAGCCCAAGATAACTTAAAAAGTGGACACAAAAGATCTATCACAGAAGGGTGGAAGTAGAGCGCAGATCACAGCCTCAAGTCAAGTCCCATTCACATTAACAGTTCATCCCATTCACCTTCACAGTTATAACTAATTGTGTATTCCCTTCCATATTATTTTCCCTTTTTGGTCCTGTTCTTTCTCTCTCCTTTCACTGTCTTTCCTAACAAGTGATTCACTTTTAGTTATGCCCTGACATTTCCCTGTTTCTTCTGTTATAAACAACCCCCTTGTCTTATTTCCCTTCTACTTCTCTATAAGGTAAAATAAGTTCTATGTCCAAATAAGCATGATTATTATTTCCTCTCTGAGCCAATTCTAATGAAAGTAGGGCTTAAGTACGGTCTGTCACCACCTTCATCCTCCCATCCAGTCTTTTTTTCATGCATCTTTAGATGATATAATTTACCCTGTTATACCTTTCCCTTCAATGCAATCCCCTTTTTAACCCCTTGAGTTTTTTTTGTTTTTGTTTTTTTTACTGGGTAAGTTCATGTCATCCTAATCAACTTACTCCTATATCCTCTGCCTATATATTCTCCTTCCAATTGTTCTAATAATGATGAAAATGTTAAGAATCATCTTTTCATATGGAAATATAAACAGTTTAATGTTATTAAATTTTTATTTCTTGCTTATGTTTATATGCTTCTCTTGAGTCTTGTATTTGATCATCAAGTTTACTGTTTAGGGCTGGTCTTTCATCAGGACTGCTTGGAAATCTTCTATTTTATTAAATGAGCACTTTTCCCCTGAAAAAATAAAATTCATATTTCTGGGTAGGTGATTCTTGGTTGTAAACATGGTTCCTTTGCCTTCTAAAATATCACATTCTAAGACTTTTGACCCTTTAATATAGAAGCTGCTAAATCCTGTATAATCCTGACTATGGCTCCATTATATATAAATTGTTTCTTTTTGGTTGTTTGCAGTACTTTCTCCTTGAACTGGGAGCTCTGTAATTTGACTATAATATCCTGGGAGTTGTTATTTGAGTATTTATTTCAGGAAGTAATTTGTGGATTCATTCAATTTCTATTTTACCTTCTTGTTCAAGAATATCAGAGCAGTTTTCTTTCATAATTTCTTGTAATATGATATTTAGGTTTGGGGGATTTATTGTGACTTTTAATTCAATAATTGTAAAATTGTCTTTCCTGAATCTTTCCAGGTCACGTGTTTTTCCAATGAGATATTTCATATTTTCTTATTTTTCCCCCTTTTGATTTTATTTTTCTTGATATAAAGTTATTAGCTTCTAATTGCTCAATTCTAATTTTAATGTATTATTTTCTTCCATGAACTTTCAAGCCTCTTTTTCCACTTGGGCAATTCTATTTTTAAAGAAACTCTTTTCTTCATTGTATTTTTGAAACTTTTTTTTCTATTTTGGCTAATTTTGTTTTTCAAGGTGTGATTTCTTTGCACAACTTTCATTGCTCCCCACCCCATTCCATATGCCTATTTTATTTGATTTTTGAAAGTATTTTTGAGAACTTTCAAAGCCTGAAACCAATTCCCATTTTTCTTTGAAGTTTTTTACGTAGCTGCTTTGATCTCACTTCCCCTTTCTGAGTTTGTGTCTTGTTCTTCTTTGTCTCCTTAATAATTTTTAATGGTTAGGTTATTGTTTTAATGTTGGTTATTTTCCCAGTCTTTTTCTTGATTTTTACTTTAACTTAATGGTGGACTCTGTTCTCAGAGCAGAGGAGGCACACTTGTAAACTGCAGTTTTTCCATGATCTAGTTCTAGTTCTGGGTTTCTGCAAGTTTCAATTCTTCTAAGGTTGTATGATAGCCTATGGGTTGGGATTTCTTAAAGCCACTTCCAACTACTGATTTAGTCTCCTCCAAGGCCTTCTGTTGCCTTGTAGGCCTCAAAGCACTGTGAGTTACCTTGTGCTAGAGCTAAGAGGCTTGGGCAGGTGCTCTGGGCTCTAATCTGGATTTACACTGGCCAGGTACACTATTGACTGCCTTGTACTGGACTTGGGGCCTCACTTCAGGCTTTGTGTGTGAGGTGCTCTGCTGCTGCCTTAGACAGGGTCTTAAACTTTTGAATCTGGCTTAGGTCAAGGTTCAGAAACTGAAACAGTAGAGGTGGAGTTGAGCTGGGGGGACAAGATGGCTTATTGTTGACTTATACCAGTACTCCTTAATGCAGCCTTGTTGTGGGCAGTGCTCCCCTCTCAACTCAGTGAAATAAACTCTCTTTGCATATCTTCCAAGTTATTTTCTCCAGGAAATGACATTCTGTCATTTTAATATTCATTTTGAAATTTTATTTTAAGGTTGGTTGAAGAGGATTCTCAGAAAGATTTGAACTTTTCTGTGCTTCTACTCTATCATCTCAACTTTCTACCCCTCTAACAAACATTTAAAGAAAAATTAATTGCATCATCATTCAAATTGTCTTTGAAAATTGGGAAATGGGGGGGTCTTACCATTTTATTTCTATGTCACAGATACGTTTTTGATACATAAACCAAGAAGAGCTAAAACAGAGAATGGAAAATATAAAACCATTACATTAATGAATTCTGATGCAAAAATTTTAAATACAAAACAGTACTATCAAGGAGATTAAAGCAAATATTTTACACTATGTCCACACAAGATTTAGACCAGTAATGGAATAATGGTTTAATGTTAGGAAAACTATAAGCGTTATTGACAATACCAATACCAAAAATGATAAAATCAGATAATATTAATAGATAAAAATCTTTGACAAAATACAAGACTCGTATCTATTACAAAAAATACCAAAAACAAAAACTAGAAAGCATAGTAATAAATGGAGCTTTTCTTAACGTGATAGATTCTTCTATGTCCAATTTATTATTTAGGTATTGTCAAAATGACATTCTTAAAGCACAAATTTCACTCCATAAATTTCTTGCTTAAGAAGCTTCAATGGCTCTCTATTGATGTTAGGGCAAAATACAATCTTTTCTGTTTGAAATTTAAAGTTCTCTACAATCTTGTTCCAACTAACCTCTGTAGCCTGGGAAGCAGGAAAGAACAAGGAAATAAAACAAGAATTTGTTAAGTTCCTACTATGTGCTAGACATTGCGTTAAGTATATTATAAAGAATATCTCATTTAATCTGACTATGAATACACATTACTAGAATATTGGTGAAACTTTTTGCCAAAAGTAAAGGTTATGTAAAGGAGTGGTGTCAGAAGGAAGTGAATAAGCATTTGTTAAGGCCTACTATGTGTTGAACACTGCTAAGTGGTTTACAAATAGTATCTTACTTCATCTTCATAACAACTTTGTTTTTATTATCTTCATATTATTGTTGAGGAAACCTGGAAATAGAGGTGAAGTTATTTGCTCAGTCAAACAGTCAAAAGTATCTGAAGCTGGACATCCACCCAGAACTATCTAAAGATATGCAACTTCTGGTTTCAAAAGCCTTGTAGTCTACTAGGAAAAATACATGAAACTACAAGAACTCACCACACACCTGCTAGAGGCAGTATGATATAGGGAATCTGTAGCTGGATTTGGTTGTAATCAGAAAGACTTGGTTCTAGTTCCATCTTAGGCACTTAGTAGCTGGGTAAATCATTTAAACTCTAATACTCAGTTTCTCTGAACATGGACGTAAAGAACTGTTCAAACCTTAAAATTATTGAAGACATTTCTAAAGGAACAAATTTTAAAATAAAATAAAAGTATCATCTCTTAATATTTTTCCATGGTTACATGATTCATGATTCCCAGAAATGACAAGCAGTTCCACTGAATTATACATGTATCATTGTAACCATGGAAAAATAGTCTAAATAAAAAGAAAGCCAAAAAAGTGGAGGGATATAGGGGTAGTGGAAGTATGCATCAGAGGTGCAATTAAATAGAACACTAGTGGAATTTTTTTTTTCATTTTAGTATCCCTAGCATGTGTATGTAGGATCATTAGATATAGTAATTAATTAATATAGCTTGTACAAGTGTTATCATACAATATATATTTCCAGGTTCATTGTGTTGTGAAAGACACATGTTGTTTACAATGGAGGAAATAAAGTGAAGAATGATTTGCTTTAATCTGAATTCAGCATCCATCCGTTATTCCTTCTATGAAGGTAGATAGCCAGTTTTGTCATGAGTCCCTTGGTGTTTTCCTTGATCCTTGCATTGCTAGATTAATCTCATTTTATAGGTGAAAATCCTATCTTTATGTGGAGGATTGGCCTTTATTCATGAAAAGAAACTTCAAGGACTTGGGAGAGAGTATGGTACAATGGAAAGACTAATGTCTTTGGAGTCAGAGGATATGGGTTCAAATCCCACATATGATGACCACTAACTGTATAATTTTGGTTGTCACTTAATCTCCACAGAGCTCAGTATCCCTATCTGAACAATGAGAAGATAGGACAAGGTGGACTCTGTGTACTTTGTCATCACTAAATCTATGATCTAATATATCCAGAGCTCTTTCCACGGTTCTGTATTGTAAGTATTTATATGGCATTTTAAGGCTTACAGAGTGTTTTGCACTCATTATCCCATTTTATATTCACAACAACCTTGAGAGGTAGATGCTAATATTCCCATTTTGAAGATGAAGAAATGGAGACAGTCGGCTATTAAATGACTTATTCAAGGTTACCAGCTGGTGAATCTGAGACAGGATTTGAATTCTGGTTTATCCTAATTCTACATCCTGGGTTCTGCCTGCTGCTCTACATAACTGCCTCATTATTCTACAGAGTTTCTCCTTACAAACTCCCGGCTTATTCCAAAGAGCTTGAGTCTTCAGGAAAATCAAAAAGGAGGGGAAATCATATCTTGTTATGTTTTCAAGTGAGTTTCGGGAAAAAAGGATTGGGAACTTTTGGTCTTTTATATTTTTAAAGACTTTGAATTTTAAAAGCAACCCTTAGCATTTGAATTTTCTTATAATGAAATGTCATTTATAAAGGGCCTTCATTTTTTTTGTAGCTGATGAAAATTACAATATAGGCAGTGTCTCATTTTAAGGCATAAAACAGAGGTCTCTCCAGCAGTCTCTGACCTTGAAATCCTAACACCTTGATCTCTTTATATGCTCATGTATGCATAGCTGACCTCCGGAAACAAAAGGCTACCTCATTCAATAAAAACCTGTATCCAATCAGGGAGGTCCTGAGAGGTCAGAAGGCAGGAGGATAACAGAGGCCCACATTTTGACTTTGATCTCTGTTTTTGAACTCCTAGATTTCAACTCTGTTCCTAACCCACACTTCCTTTCATATTGCCTATGTAAGTTTTATGCAGAGTGTTCAGGCTGCTAACTTCCGTGGGTGGGGTTGGTTGTACTGGAACTTTGGCTAACCATGCTATGGGCCCCAATGTATTAGACACTGAAGTCATTTAAAAGAGTTAATAAGGGGGCATCTGGGTAGCTCAGTGGATTGAGAGCCAGGCCTATAGATGGGAAGTCCTGAGTTCAAATCTGGCCTCAGACACTTCCCAGCTGTGTGACCCTGGGCAAGTCACTTAACCCCCTTGCCTAGCCCTTACCACACTTCTGCCTTGGAACCAATACACAGCATTGATTCCAAGACAGAAGGTAAGGGTTTAAAAAAAAAAGAAGAGTTAATAAACTTAAATTTTTAGGTGTTCATTTTTTAATTAAACAATGGCATCACAATCATGATTCTTTTTTTAATCTAATAAAATTATTAACAGAAAAAATTAATAAGGCTTCTTTTCTTCCTACAGAAATTATTAGTTCTTGCGTAAGTTGTAAAGTCGGTAACAGAGGGGATCTTAAACCATATCCACTCTGTGCCCAAGAAGGAAGAATGAATGGAAAAATATCACTGTGTCATGTTTATTATGGATGATTGAAACTGAAGAGATTTGGGAGGGAAATGAATTTATTTTCTAGAACTTTGAGATCCTGGAAAGATTAACCAAAGAAACCCAAAGCTCTCTGTCTCCATGCCACATGCCTCATAGGCTTTAAGTGAGGTGGGATATTACCTAAACACTGTAAATGTTCCCTGACTGAGGAATAGACACCAGATTATTATGACCTAGGTAGATAGTGCTCCTGGTGGAATGAAGATGAGATCTGGAGGCAGAGATCCTAGGTTCTAATATCAACTCTGAACCTTATAACCTATGTAACCTTGATAAAAATCAATTAATATCTCTATACTTCCATTTCCTTATCTGAAAAATGAAAGCCTTAAATGTTATGCCCTCTAAGATTCCTTTCTTCTCTAAATTTATTAGTCAAGGAGCATACCCAATTGCTTAAGTCAGTAAGCAAAGGACATTACCAGAAATGTCATGTTACCTATTCTTTCTAAGAAGAAGACTCACAAGCCTCAATTCCTGGGTTTCAAATGCAGAAACTTGTTTCTATGGATAGAGTCATTGGTCAATATATTTCTCATCTTAGCTGTTTTGGCATTTATTCCTTAGGAGTTAGAAAGGAAAGATGGATAAATCATACTAATTCCCATTTCTACAGAAGTAAGTAACATTAGAATAATTATTACCATTTTAAATATGTGAAGTGACTTATTTTAGGACACACTATGAATCAGTCAAGATTTAAATATTTCTATCCCTATTCAAAGTCCAGATTTATTTAAAGTATCAGTCTCACAGATTAATAATCATAACCTTATATAAAATATAGACTATCTAAATATAGACTATCTAAAGAGAGGGATGCTCTATTTTGAGTATCTAATATGTAGCATATAGTAGAGGATTACTAGTTAACTACTTATTGAATTAATACATTTTCCAATAAAGAAGATGATTATTGTCTTTCTCTTTTTAAAAATTATGTTCAGACTTCTGGGTAAGCATTGTGGCAGCCTAGACGTGGGACACTTCCTCTCCTCAGACCCACCGATATAGACTACCTCAAAAGACCCAAAAAAATTTTTTATAAGAATGAAGGGACTCTACAGTAGGGTGCAGCATTGGAGGTATGTGGGATTTGGGCACTTCCACACTATGAGGGGGTGAAAAAGCTCCCACCCAAACATGAGCTGATCTACCATCCCCCACCCCACCTACAGATCCAAAGTCAGAGCCAGCAAGCACAAGAATTAGCAAATGAGTGAGGGGCACCTCTGGAGTGAGCAAGGGGCACCTCTAGGTCTCAGGAGCTGACTGATACCACCAAGGATCTATCACTGAGAGCAGTTACACCCGAAACCCTGGCAGGTGGGCAGGGGAGGACAGACCTTGGGCGCTCAGAGCTAGTGCTCCAGAATCAATAAGCAAGTGAGAGGGACCTCTGGAGTGAGCAAGAGGCACCTCTAGGTCTTGTGAGCTAAGACCACCAAGGACCTACCCCCGAGAACAGTTATACCTGAAATCACAGCAGATGGAGGAGTACAGACAGTGGGCGCCCACAGGAAGGTAGCACAGCTGCAGAGATTTGAGAGCTAGCCTCAGGCAAAATCCTTGCTCCTTAACTCCATACACAGAGAACCTGCCCAGTTCACTCAGATTTCTGACAAAAAAGGGAAGGTAAATCTTCCACAGGGATGACTAATTGCATACAAGAACCCCAAATCCTTCCAAAAGAAGCAAAAAAGGAAAAACCCAGGCTAAAGAGGATATATAGGAGGAAATTCAAACAAAAATGAAACCCTCTAAAAAAATGGAAATTGTCCACAAGCCTAGGAAGAATTTAAATTGGAGCTTATCAAAAAGATGGAAGCCTTCTGGTTACACAAGTGGGAAATGGTTTTTAAAAAATGAAGAAATCATAGCTGAATACCAAAAGGTTTAAGCAGAAAACCAAAAGATTATAACAGAAAACCAGGCCTTAAGGACCACAATTGAGCAATTGGAAACCAATGATCTTACAAAACAGCAAGAATTAATAAATCAAAGTCAAAAGACTGACAAAATAGAAGACAACATAAAATATCTCCCTGACAAGGTGACAGATCAGGAAAACAAAGGAAGGAGAGATAATTTGAGAATCATTGGTCTACCTGAAATGCCAGAAATAAACAGAAATTGACACAATACTAGAAGAGATCATCCAAGAAAACAGCCCTGAAGTTCTTGAACAAGGGGGCAAAACAGACATTGAAAGAGTTCATAGAACACCCTCTACACTAAATCCCCAAAAAATAACTCCCAGAAATGTAATTGCTAAATTCCAGAGCTTTCAAACTAAGGAGAAAATCCTACAAGATGCCAAAAAGAAACAATTCAGATACCAAAGAGCACCAATAAAGATCACATAAGACCTGGCAGCTTCCACACTAAAGGACCGCAAGACCTGGAATATGATATTCAGAAAGGCAAGAGAACTGGGTATTCAACAAAGAATAACCTATCCATCAAAACTGACTATATACTTCCAGGGGGAAGTATGGGCATTCAACAAAATAGAAGATTTCCAAGAATTTGCAAGGAAAAAACCGGAACTAAATGGAAAGTTTGATATCCAAACACAAAGACCAAGAGAAACATGAAAATGTAAATATGAAAAAGAGGGAAAAGGAGAAAAATGTTTTTTTTAATTCAAACTCTCTTCTTTAAGGATACAATTAGATCAAAATATACATTAATATATGGGGAAAATATTATTTGTAACTCTCAAAAATGTTTTCATTATTATATTAAATAGAAGAATTATTCATAAAAATGTTTGGGGCTTTAAAGGCTATAAAATTATAAGCAAAAAAAAAAGGGTGGGGGGATCAATGACGGTACCAAGATATACTTGAAGAAATAAAATAAATAGAATAATCTTTAAAACACAAAGACACAAATGGGAAGGGGAGAGAAAGAATACTCTTATAAGAAAGAGAGTGCTTATAGGTAATACTCAAACATTACTCTCAGTGAAATCAGTTCTGATAGGAAAGAACATCTATATCCATTGGGATCTTGAAGTCTATCTTATCTTACAGGGTAATAAAGAAGGGAAAACTAAGGGGGTTAGGGGGAAGGGAATTCAAAAAAAGGAGGGAAGGAGAGGGGGGAGTGAACTTAACAGACCCCAAAAAACAAGAAGGGAACAAAAAGGGAGGGGCCAGAAAGGGAAGCATACCAAGGGAAGGGAATATGGGGATTGACTAAAAGTAAACCACTGGTTTAAAAGAATATAGCAAAAGAAGAAAGGACAGAACTAGGAGAGGATATCAAAATGCTAGGGAATTAAAAAATGACAATCATAACTTTGAACGTGAATGGGATGAACTCACCCATAAAACATAGATGAATAGGAAAGTGGATTAGAATCCATATTCCTACCATATGTTGTCTACAAGAAACACACATGAGGCAAGTATTAAATTGGGCCTCAACTGACGGAAAGAAGGCAGGAGTTGCAATCATATATGACAAAACCAAAGTAAAAATACACCTGATTAAAAGGGATAGGGAAGTTAAATATATCCTGATAAAAGGGAGTATAGATGATGAGGAAATATCACTAATCAACATGTATGCACCAAATGGTATAGCACTTAAATTTCTAATGGAGAAACTAGTAGAATTGAAGGAGGAAATAGATAGTAAAAGTACACTAGTGGGAGACCTGAACCTACCACTAACTAATTTAGATAAATAAAATTAAAAAAATAAATAGGAAAGAGGTAAAAGAGGTGAATGGAATCTTAGAAAAAATAGTTAATAGATATATTGAGAAAAATAAATAGGGACAAAAAGGAAGACAACTTCTTTTCAGCAGTACATGGCACATTCACAAAGATTGACCATATACTAGGTCATAAAAACATGACATACAAATGCAGAAAAGCAGAAATAATAAATGCAAACATTTCAGATCATAAGGCAATAAAAATAATGATCAGTGAGGGTACATGGAGAGCCAAATCAAAAATAATTGGAAATGAAATAATATGATTATCCAAAATCGGCTAGCTAGAGAACAAATCATAGAAACAATTAGTAATATCATTGAAGAAAATGACAACGATGAGACATCCTTTCAAACTCCATGGGATGCAGACAAAGCAGTAATCAGGGGAAATTTTATATCCTTGAGTTCATTCATACATTAACAAACTAGGGAGGGCAGAGGTCAATAAATTGGACATGCAAATCAAAAAACTCAAAAGCAAACAAATTAAAAATTCCCAGAAGAAAATCAAATTAGAGATCCTAAAAATTAAGTGAGAAATTAATAAAATCAAAAGTGATAGAACTATTGAACTAATAAATAAGACTAAAAGCTGGTAATTTGAAAAAAAACAAATGAAATAGACAACAAATTGGTCAATCTAATAAAAAGAAGGAAAGAGGAAAACCAAATTAACAGTATTATGGATGGAAAAGGAGAACTCACCTCCAATAACTAGGAAATTAAGGCAATCATTAAATATTATTTTGCCCATTTACATGGCAATAAATATCCTATCTAGGTGATATGGATGAATACTTACAAAAATATAAACTGCCTAGATTAACAAAAGAAGATATAGAATTCTTAAATAATCCCATATCAGAAAAAGAAATTGAGCAGGCCATCAAGGAATTCCCAAAGAAAAAATCCTCAGGGCATGATGGATTCACAACTGAATTCTATCAAATATTCAAAGAACAATTAATCCCAATACAATGCAAACTATTTGACATAATAAGCAAAGAGGGAGTTATACCAAATTCATTTAATGACACAAATATGATACAGATCCCAAATCCAGACAGGCCAAAAACAGAGAATGAATACTACAGACCAATCCCCTTATTGAATATAGATGCAAAAATCTTAAACAAGATAATAGCAAAAGGACTCCAGCAAGTGATCAGAAGGGTTATTCACAATGATCAGGTGGGATTTATATTACGAATGAAAGGAGGGTTCAATATCAGGAAAACTATCCACATAATTGACCATATCAATAAGAAAATCAACAAAAATCACATGATTATCTCATTAGATGCAGAAAAAGCTTTTGACAAAATACAACACTCATTCCTATTGAAAAAACTAGAAAGTAGAGGAATAGAAGGGTCTTTCCTAAAAATGATAAATACTATATATCTAAAACCATCAGGCAATATCATCTACAATGGGAATAAACTAGAAACATTCACAATAAGATCAGGAGTGAAACAAGGATGCCCATCATCAAATTTATTATTCAACATTGTACTAGGAACACTAGCAGTAGCAATTATAGAAGAAAATTAAATTGAGGGTATTAAAATTGGCGAGGAAGAGACAAAGCCATCACTCTTTGTGGATGATATGATGGTCTACTTAAAGTACACTAGAGAATCAACTGAAAGGCTAGTGGAAATAATCAACAACTTTAGCAAAGTTTCAGGATAGAAAATAAACCCACATAAGTCATCAGCATTTCTATTTGTCTCCAACACATCTATAAAGCAGGAATTAGAAAGAGAAATTCCATTTAAAATCACCCTAGACAATATAAAATACTTAGGAATCTATCTGCCGAGACAAACACAGGAACTACATGAACACAACTACAAAACACTTTCCACACAACTAAAACTAGATCTGAGCAATTGGAAAAACATTAACTGCTCATGGGTAGGACAAGCTAGCATAATAAAAATGATTATCCCAAACGTATCTATTTAGTGACATACCCATTGAACTTCCAAAAAACTTTTTTACAGAATTAGAAAAAAATAACAAAGTTCATTTGGAAGAACAAAAGATCAAGGATATCCAGGGAAATTATGAAAAAAAAATACAAAGGAAGGTGGCCTTGCAGTCCCAGATCTCAAACTATACTATAAAGCAGTGATCATCAAAACAATTTGGTACTAGAGACAGAAAGGAGGATCAGTGGAATAGACTTGGGGTAAGTGACAAGACAGTCTATGACAAGCCCAAAGATCCCAGCTTTGGGGACAAAAATCTACTATTTGATAACAACTGTTGGGAAAATTCAAAGACAGTGTGGGAGAGATTAGGCTTGGATTAACACCTTATACCCTACACCAAGATAAACCCAGAATGGGTGAACAACTTGAGCATAAAGAAGGAAACTAAGTAAATTATGTGGACACCAAATAGTATGCATGTCAGACCTTTGGGAAGGGAAACATTTTAAAACCAAGCAAGACTTAGAAAAAGTCATGAAATGTAAAATAAATAATTTTGATTACATCAAATTAAAAAGTTTTGTACAAATAAAACCAATGTAACCAAAATCAGAAGGGAAATAACAAACTGGGAAACAATCTTCATAACAAAACTCCCTGACAAAGGTCTAATTACTCAAATTTACAAAGAGCTAAATCAATTGTATGAAAAATCAAGCCATTCTCCAATTGATAAATGGGCAAGGGAAATGAATAGGCAATTTTCAGTCAAAGAAATCAAAACCATTAATAAGCACATGGAAAAGTGCTCTAAATCTCTTATAATCAGAGAGATGCAAATCAAAACAACTCTGAGGTATCACCTCACACCTAGCAGATTGTTTAATATGACAGAAGTAGAAAGTAAAGAATGCTGGGGGGATGTGGCAAAGTTTGGACATTAATTCATTGATGGTGGAGTTGTAAATTGATCCCACCATTCTGGAGGGTAATTTGGAACTATGCCCAAAGGGCGATAAAAAATTGTCTGCCCTTTGACCTAGCCATAGCACTGCTGGGTTTGTACCCCAAAGAGACAATGAGGGAAAAGACTTGTACAAGAATATTAATAGCTGCACTCTTTGTAGTGGCAAAAAAAAATTGGAAAATTAGAGGATGCCCTTCAATTGGGGAATGGCTGAACAAATTGTGGTTTATGTTGGTGATGGAATACTATTGTGCTCAAAGGAATAATAAAGTGGAGGAGTTCCATGGAGACTGGAACAACCTCCAGGAAGTGATGCAGAGCAAAAGGAGCAGAACCAAGAATACATTGTACACAGAGACTGATACACTGTGGTACAATCAAACATAATGGACTTCTCCATTAGTGGCAATGCAGTGATCTTGAACAACCCAGAGGGATGTATGAGAAAGAACTCTATCCGCATTCAGAGGAAAAACTGTGGTAGTAAAAACACCAAAGAAAAAAACAACTGCTTGATTACATGGGTAGAGGGGGATAGGATTGGGGATGTAGACTCTGAATGAACATCCTATTGCAAATACCAAGAATATGATAATGGATTCGTATCAAAGACACATGTAATACCCAGTGGAATTGTGCATGGGCTACAGCAAGGGAGGGAAGGCGGGAGGGGAGGGAAGAATAGAAAAATATTTTTGTAACCAGGGAATAATGTTTGAAATTTACCAAATTAAAAAAATTAATATAAATATAAATACTAAAAATAAAAATTATATTCGATCATAACAATCACTGAAATCACAAAATCAAACAGAAGCTAATGCAAAAGTTTGTGCAGTGGTCTATCTTAGAACTCCTTAATACTGCAGAGATTCTATGGCAACATACTGATCTTCCCCCTTTATCGAGGAGTGGCAGGCTCTGCCCAGCCATGTATAGCTGAAACAGAGGAGGAAAGGTGTGGAGTGGGGTGGAGGTGATTAAAACACTTTGCCTTTTGACTGAAGCTTGCCCCTAGGTAATAGTCATAAGGCTAGAGACTCTGCCAGGAAATTGCCCTCCCTCTGACACCTAACCTCACCCAAAACCACAAAAAGCTGAATCATCCTAGCCAAAAAAGGAAGGGCTAGTAGAGATAGGAATTAAAGTGGTGTGTCAGCATAAGCAGATACCCTAGGTCTGAAGGAAATAGTACAAGAACCTTTCTTGGACAAGTCTTATTCTCCCAGAGGGTTCTTAGAGCATGAACCCAGGTCAATGACCTCTGTATCACCCAATTTAAAGAGAATGAAGAAGTTTTGCAGCACAGTCTTATAGATAAAACCACCCATCAGAGAGTGAAATAAAGTGAATACTTTTTATAATTTTTATAAATTATTTTATAGAGATTTTTTATTAAAATGTTTAAACATTAAACATTTATAGAGAAAAAGTCTCAGTAGAAGCCCAGAATATAAGTAAATAAATCAACAAAAAGTATCCTAAGTTCAGAAGGAAAGATAAGTAGTGAATATTCAAGGAGAATACAAAGCTCTTTCAGCAATGTTATTGGACAGGAAATGATCCAAAATCTGATGAGATATAGAATCCTATGAATGCCCAAGAGAATATAAAACCACAACAAAAAAATTAAAATTCCAGAATGGCTCAAATTAATCTAGATTTATCAGGGAAAATATTGGAAATAAATATGGACCAATCAGTCAAAAAGCTTGGTGTGCAGTGGATAAAATGCAGAATTAAAAATCAGGAAGACTTGAACTAGGATCCTGACTCAGATACTTACTGGGCAAATCACTTAACCTATTTGGGTTTATCTATTATAAAGGAGAAATCAATAACATCTACATCCTATGGTTTTTGTGAGGATCAAATGAGCTAACATATATAATGTACTTTGCAAATATTAAGAAAATATATAAATAATAGCTATTTTTATTTATTAAGTCCTTACTCCATGCCAGCCACTATGCTGAGCAGTAGGGATACAAAGAAATGACTAACAAAATAAAATAGTAATCTGGTACCTGAAAGAACTCGTAGTCCAATGAAGGAGACAATATGCAAACAACTAGCTGGAAAAAAGGTATGTATATGATAATTTGAAGATAATCAACAGAGGGAATGCACTAGAATTTAAGGTGATCAGGACCATTAGAAGAGAGTAGAATTTTAGCTGTAAATTGAAGGAAGCCAGGGAAGTCAGGAAGTGGAGTCAGGTAAGAAGGGAGAGAATGGAATGTCAGTGAACATGCCTAGAGTCAAAAGATGGAGTGTCATATTCTGAGAAGAGAAAAGTAGTTAATGTCATTAGATCAGAAATGGGAGAAGGTGAAACACAGAGAGTAAGATATAAAAAGATTTAAAATATATACATCAGAATTTATTACTTTTAGTGCAGAATTTAAAACTCAATTACCAGTGCAGAAAAAAAAGAAACCAAGACTCTCACTAAAGAAGCATAAGAGGTGACAATTATCAAAATAATTTGGTACTAACAAATTGAGTAGTGAATCAATGGAACAGGCTAGGTAATCAATACACAGTAGTTAATGATCACAGTAGTCTAGTGTTTGATAAACCCAAAGATCTAAGCTATTGGGAGGAAAACTCACTATTTGACAAAATCTCCTGGGAAAACTGGAAAACAATATGGCAAGCATGACAGAGGAGGGCACTCAAAGTGAATGTGAATGCTGATGCCCCAGAACAGAGTCCAATAGAGTTCATCACTAGAAATCCAGAGGGACATGGGACAGAGCTGATCCCCTTCCCCTCTCCATGAAATTTGCAGTTTGGGAACTTGATTTCTAAAAGGTTTGTCATCACTGGTATAGACCAATATCTCATACCATACACCAAAATAAAGTCAAAATGGTTATTTGATTTAGAAATAACAAGTGATACTATAAACAAATAAGGGGTACACATAAAAGTTTACCTGTCAGACTTAAGGGGGAATTTATAACAAAATGAGATATAGAAAGCATAACAAAAAATGAAATGGATATTTTGATTACATTAAAGTAAAAGTTTTTGTATAAACAAAACCAGTGCAACCAAGATAAGAAAGGAAATACATACTGAAGGAAAATTACAGTAAATGTTGTTAATAAAAATCTAGTTCCTTGAATATAGAGAATTGGGTCAAATTTGTAAGAAGAGAAATTATTTTCCAATTGATAAATAGTTAAAAGATATGAGCAGGTCATTCTCAGAGGAAGGAATTAAAACTATCTTTAGTCATATGAAAAAATGTTCTGTGAGAGATTTTTGATTAGAAATACGCAAAATAAAACAATCTGAGATACTACCTCACACCTATCAGATTGGTTATGTGACCAAAACAAAATATAAAAATTGTTTGGGGCAATGTAAGAAAATTGGAATGCTAAACACTCTTTGTGGAACTGTGAACTGATACAACCATTCTGTAAAGCAATCTGAAACCACTCTCAGAAAGCCATAAAACTATGCATGTCCACTAAATCAGCAGTACCACTACTGGTTCTATATCCAAAAAAGATCAGAGATAGAGAGAAACATTTCCTTGTACAAAATGTTTCTATCGGTTCTTTTTATAGAGGCAAAGAATTGGAAACTGAGGGGGAAGGACTCAACAAGTTGTGGGATATAGTTGTAATGGAATATTATTGTAGCAAAGAAATGATGAAAATGATAGTTTCATAAAAATCTTGAAAGACATCTGAACTGATGCAAAGTGAAGTGATCAGAACCAGAATAATTATATACAAGAACAGAAATAATGTATGATGATCAATTGACTAAACTATTAGCAGCAAAACAATATAATCCCAAGGGACTCAAGATAAAAAATACTATCCACAGCCAAAGATGAAACTGTTGGAGTCTGATTGCAGATCAAAGCATAACAACTTTTACTTTATTTCCTTTATGAGTTTTTTATTGTATATGTGATATATATTTCTGTCATGGTATGAAGAATACAGAAATATGCATTTTATGGAAGCCCTGATATTATCTATATCAAACAATTTAACATCTTGGAAAAGAAGAGGAGAAAGGAAGGAAAGAGAAAATCTGAATCTTAAAATGACAAAAAAATTATCAAAAATTACTTCTACTTGTAATTTAAGAAAATTTTAAAAATCAAATCAAATCAATGAAGGGTGATAAAAAAGAAATATAAGAAATTAATAGATTTGGAATACTAAAAAAATAAAAAAGAAGACAAATCTGACCTAAAAGGGAAAAAAAAAGTAGTGCCTGATTTGTCTCTGTCCCCTTCAGAACTTCCTTCTACTCTTTTATTTATTTTTCATGAGTTATTGATACATTTTGCAAGTTTATTAATAGTGGTAGTCTCTCGGTGACCGAGAATGACTATTGTCTTTGTGCAGTTTCACCTACGGTGTACCCTCATGTGGCTTTGGAGTCCAAAGGCTGAGGCACACAGTCTGTGGCACATGGGGCCTGGGACGCCAGTTGTTACGGGAGGTGCGGCTGTGGCCTGGTGTCGGCGTTCACGCGCAGCGGCAAGACGTCGACGTCGCTCATCTTCAAAGATGGCGGCGGCATGGTTAATGTGGGTTCGCCAGCTGCTTCTGTCAGAGGCAGCGAGTTCTAGTTGCTTTGGTGTCATGCCAGCCCACTTCAAGTTGGACTTTAGCTGATCCTTGAATCTTTTCTTTGGTCGGCCTTGTTTCCTGAGTCCAGCTGACAGTTCACCATAGAATACCTGTCTTGGTATTTGCGGTGGGTCCATGTGGATGATGTGATAATTATCATTAACCCTAGGCAGGTATGGGAGAACAGTGGATCTGGATACATTCATTCAGTTAACATTTATTAAGTGCCTACTATGTGGCTGACACTGTTCGAAGTTCTAGAGATACAAAAAGAAGCAAAAGACAATCCTTGTCTTTGAGAAGATTATAATCTAAAAGGCCAGGAAGTTGAAATTTGGTCTTAGAAACTTTCTAGCTATATGACCTAGGGCAAGTTACTTAAACCTCTAATTGTCTCAGTTTCCTCAAATATAAAATAGAAATAATAATAGCACCTACCACCCAGGGTTGTTGTGAGGATAAAATGAGATATAATTTGTAAAATGCTTGGCATGTAGTACACACTTAAATAGTTGTTCCCTTTCCCTCCTTATTAGCATAAATGCTACTACCTCCTCTTTTCCCAATAGTCCTATCAATTAAACACCTTCCCTTGTGTAAGTGTATTAATGCAAAACAAACTCACACATTGCTTTAAGTCAGGAAATGTCTCATTCTGCACCTCTATTCTATTGACCTGGGCAATGTATCCCCAGAAATTCAGGCAAACTCTTATCAGGGAAATTCCTTTGCTCCCTTACATCCTCATGACTCCTAGCCTAAAACATCCAGTGACCCCCTATAGGATCCTGAGGTGATTGTGCTCCTTTGATCCTCATTTAGATTTAAGATGGACAAAGAGATGCACCTCCAGGCTACAACTCAATTCTATCAGGCTACACCTCAGACATCTGCCTGTCCCCTAAAACTAAGAAATCTTTCATTAGGGTCATTCCCTATGTCTCCAGGCAGACCCCAGTCAGATGACTAATCCCCTCTCCACCACAGAATGCCGGAGTGGCTACCACTTTAGAGTCATGTCCACACTATGACACAGCATTTATCGTAAGAGTATAAAATCCCCAGAACTGATGGGTTCTGGGAGCAGCCTTCCATCTTGCTGCCCCACCTGTACTCTCCTCCTGACCCTTCTCAACATTATTTTCTAAATTAATAAATTTCTTTTTTTATTTTTAATCTAAGTTTTGGAGTCTTGCATTCTTGCTGAAAGGTATCCTTCCTGAACCCAAGGGGTGCACCTCTTCACTCCCACAACATTATCACTCTCTGCCAAGAGGTGGGAAGCATGATCAGTCATTGTGTTGATTATAAATCACAGTTGGGTTCCCTTGAAATGTAGAAATTATGTAAATTATTCTACTGATTGGGCTCATTTCATTCTGTATCAATTCATGCAAATTTTCTCAGGTTTGGGGCCCTTTTGTCATTTCTTATAGTACAGAATCATTCCATTACATTCATACAATAATGGTCTTTTCTCAGCTTCAACCTTCTCAGCCTTCTTTGCATTTGGCATTGTTCACTATCCTTTTTTCTCTGGCTCTTTTCATTTGGGTCACTTCCTATTTGTTTGCTCCTTTATAACCTCCTTTGTTAATTGACTTGTTTTTATTTATTTTTATTGGCTTTTCATTCACCGTGTGACTTCATAACTGAAGGTATTCCCCAGGGTTCTATCTTTGGTCCTCTCTTCTCCCGTTATGCTCTTTTTTGGTAATTTCATCAGCTCCCAAAGGTTTTTATTCAGGTGGCTCACATCTGGTTCTAGAGTCTTTTCCATCTTCAGTCCCAGATCATGAATTGCCAATTGGACATTTTAAACTGGATGACCTAGAAATATTCATAACTCAACTCAATAAGTTAAAAATTAACCTTTATCTTCTCCTTCAAGCACTTCCTTCTTCAAAACTTTCCTATTTCTGTCAAAGGTGCCATCATATATCCAATGATATAGATTCACAATCTCAGCATTATTTCCAAATCCATCATTCTCACTCAACCCACTCTTCAAATCAGTTGTCAAATCTTGCCATTTCTATCCTCTAAACATCTCTTGCAGGTCCACTCACATAC
The DNA here is from genome assembly GCF_027887165.1 of Monodelphis domestica. NCBI lineage: Eukaryota > Metazoa > Chordata > Mammalia > Didelphimorphia > Didelphidae > Monodelphis > Monodelphis domestica. The sequence continues at coordinate 305,844,430 of NC_077232.1, read as the reverse complement.
ACTCACATACCCTTATCACCTTTTTTCTATTTATTAGAATGGTCTCCTTTTTGGTCTGCCTCTCTCAAGTCTTTAGTTCATTCTATACAAGGATGTCAAAAATGATATTTCTTAGGCACAGATCTAACCATATGACTTCCATAATCAATCAGCAGCAATGGTTTCCTATTCCCGCTTAGAAAAAAATATATAAACTCTTTTGCTTAGCCTTTTATAGCTTTTTTTACAAATTTGCCCAAACGTATCTTTCCAGACTTACTGTATATACATTTCTTTCTCTCCCTTACTCTGCCATCTAACCAAGCTGATTTTCCCTTTGATGCTCAAAAAAGAACTCCATATCCTATGTCTTTGCCTTTGCCCTGATCATTCTCCATGCCTGGAATGTAGAACCTCCACTCTGTTTTGCAGAATCCTTTTCTTCTTCCAATATGCCTATTTTGTAATTACCTTCTGTATGAAGCATTTCCTGTGCCACTATACCCCTAAATGTTAGTGTCACTTTTCATAAATGAAACCATATCTAACTTCTTTGGGTATGTTATTGATGTTATATTTTATCAAGTTTGCAGGTCATGGAAGGGATAAGAGTTGTGAGGTTGGGATCAGGAGGGTCACAGTTACAGAAAGACTCAAGGCCTCTTGCTGATCAGTGAAAAAGTTTATTGATTCCAGGTTCATACTTATAAAGAAAGTGACATAGGCTAAGGGATTAGGTAAGTCTTCCTCATGGACAATGGTTAGTAATGATTTACAATCTTACTACAATGACTTAGTTTACCTCACCAAAGCTTAGACAGAAGGATAATAAATCAAAGGTAAATATGTAACCATCTAACCAAACTTCTCATAGAATTCCTGTATCAGTAATTTCTTAGAAGAACATAAAGTTTTTACAAAGTACAGCAGGGAGGGGTGGAAAGGAAGGGTTGGGGGGGGGGGTCTCATGTGATACATAGACTACACATCTAGCTGTTTCTAAGTTATGCATGTGATTTTACTGGGGTTTATTCTCACTACCTGGGGCTACAATATTTGAAACCTCAGACATATTCTTTACTCTTTGGCCTTCTTTACCTTTTTATTATGCAATCAGTTGGTTAATTTTATTCATTCTAATCCCACAGTCATCTTTTTTTTATTAATTTTCAAATTCCATTTATCTATTTACCTCCATCTATACAGTCACTACTCTGCTTTAGGACCGTATCTTTCTTATATGGTCAATTAAAGTACTCTCCCTGTATTCAGGTATCCCCGATTATAATCCATCTACTGAGCCACTGGCAAAGTTATGTTCCTAAAGCAGAGTATTGTTCATACTCAAGAAACTCTGTGGCTCCCTAATAACTCTAGGAACAAAAATAGATTACTTTCTTTGATTTTTAACCTTCTGAACTAGGACTTCATAATGATCTGCTTCTACCTCTCTGGGCTGGTTTTATATTTTTATATTATATATGTATATTATATATTTATGTATTACCTAATATATAGTTTCTGGATTGTAAGTTAGAGGCATAGTATGAAGGACTATTTGGGAGAAAGAGATAAAGTCAATATCTTATCCTAGAGGCATGGATGAAAAACATTCAAGATAGTTGTGGAAATTTTTTGAGAAGAATAGTAACAATAAATTGGAATATAATAGGAAGAAACTAGGAAAGATCCAAAGGTGAGAAGGTGATTATTTCAGTTTGATTCTGATACAGGTCAAGTCTAGAGCAAAGATGCTCTAAGTAGATATATTAGCCAGTTCCTTGATGCACTATGAGAAGATCAAGTAGCTAATGATTTTGTCATTTTCATTGTTTTGGGGGTGAGTGGAAGGATAAGGGACAAAGAAAACCTGTGAAATTATCAGAGTAGGGAACTTCCAGTCCTGAAATCCCTTTTCCAATAAAAATTTACAAACTGTCTGCAAAATATAATCTAAGAAATTTGAATGGGTGTCTTAGAGGTTAAGTAACTTTTGCCTGGGGTCACACAGCCAGTAGGTATTAGAGGTGACACTTGAACCCAGGTCTTTGTAGACTCTAACAACTATATATATATATATATATATATATATATATCAGTTAACCTCTCAGAGATATTATAGACATGAAAATTTCATTTAAACAATACTTGTAATATTTATTTACTCCCTACTAGTTCTGAGGGTTATTTTGAAGAATGGATTTTATAAATTCCAAAGCTTAATTGAAATGTGAGTTATTACTATTTTGAGAATCTCTCAATGACATACCATCTGGTCAATCCATAGATTGGACTTGTCCATCTGTTTTTCTGGCATTCTTTGGGCTAAATACCTACAATGTGTGTAGTCATTCCAGTGCTTAAAATGGGAAGAAAAGCAGGATTGGATGATAACAAGCCTTCAAAAAAAATATTATGAGACTTGTATCTCATTCTTATTTAATTCCTGGCTCATCCTTTTCAGCACAAAGGGAAGAAAGAGATCTACAGGCATTGAATGGTCTTAAAAGCAGAATTGTTTGTAAAAAGAAACATAGGGTCACTGATTTAGAGATGGATGAAAGATTAGAGTCATTCAAATCCAATCCCCTCATTTTATGGATGAGGAAGTTGAGACTCATGGATGTGAAATGACTTGCTCAGTATCACAGCTAGTAATTTATGAGGCAAGATTAGAATGTAGGTCTCCCTGAATTCAATTCTATCTACTATAGCTCCCAAATGCATATTCTTTCTACTTTAATAATGTTATTCTATTTCTTACTAGATATTCAGTTTTTATTCATTTTATGCTCTTCCTGTTCTCTTATCTATTATTTTTAAGTGTAACTGTGCCTCAAATTAGTATTATGGAATTTGTAGTGTTTCCAACCTAGATAGATCTCATCTCTTCCTAAATTAAGAAAAACTACAAATCCCATAAGAATCTGAACCCCAGTTATGTAAGAATTTGTCAATGTTAACTATTAATATAAGACTACAAAAGAGTGCCTGGTGACACTCCTAGCACCAGACATGGGAAGGAAGTCTTTCTTCACAGCAAAAGTGGATCTTCTAATACCTCTTCTTTGGAATTAAGCTTTTTCTTGATCATTATCTAGCATTCCATTTTCAGTAGTTTTCTGATGGTTATTCTTTGCTTTTACATCATATATTTTGTCATTGTACATTTTCCTGGTGCTCTATATTAATCAATGTTTTTCCATACTTCTCTATATTCATGTTTGTAACTTCTTATAGTATAGTAATATTCCAATATATTTATTTACCATAATTTGTTTAATAATTCATTAATTTGAGCATATTGATTTTGTTTCTAGTTCCGTGTCACCACAAAAAGTAATGCTCAATTAACGTTTGCACACAAGATATTTACTCAGACAGTATAGCAAGAATAGTTGGCACTAAACATTACCTCCCAAACTTGGCATGCCCTTACTCACAAATACACATAATAGTTATGGAAAGAGTAATATTGGATTTTGTGTGCAATGGTAGGGATGTACATACATGTATAGAGAACACATGCAGAAAAGGGGCAACATAAATTCTTCAGTAGAAAGCCTTGTTAGTCTTTGTAGAGTCCTCATAATTTCGTGTTAGGTGCAGCTTTGGTGCAAGGAGCTATACCTGGCCCTTTCTTTGCCATGAGATCATCCCCCAAATCTATCTTTTATGAATGACTGTTGTTTCACTGGTACTTACTAGTCTCTCTGACCTGCCCCCCCCCCATGCAAGTACTTCAATTGCTAGTCGCCAGTAGTACTTCTATGTGCACTATACTACCATCACTTCTGACCGCCGATGGGACCTCTCCTTAACAAGACCTCCATATTTATTGGATTCACAGGTTTGTCTACAAATAGCCAGCTCAAAACATCTGTCTTATTTAAAAACAGGGGGGTGAAACAGACAGGGATAGCTATATGATTCTGACTATATGATCAATAATTTGATATTGTCCTTTTAACTACCTGACCCTCAAAGAAAGTTTGAATTCCTTATTCCTCATAGTTATAAAGGAAGGAAAGTGAAAGTCTGACATGTCACTTCTTTTGAAAGCATGTTGAGTTCTGGCTCAGCAATCCCTGAATCATAAGTTCTCCCTCCCAACCAGTTATAAAATGTGAGTATATTCCCCTGAGTCATCATGACTGGAAATAGGTTTAATCAATGCTTTCACAAGGAAAATGCAGGGAATATCTGTGCAGGTTCCAAAGATTTCCTGCCCTATAGACCTAACTGCCTCACTTTTGTAGAATATCTGCCAGTGTACTGGTCAAATGTCTCCAGGATTTCAAAGATTTCAGAGTACCCCATGAACCCCAAACTGTCCTGCTTTTACGTCTCATTCTGGGAAGTAAATGGGCCACATTTTGAGGGATTATATAAGTCCTGGATACAAACTCTTATGCCACTTTTCTTGGGCAAGTCTTCCATAGTAAGTTGCTAAAAACTTTTTTCATGTTTATCTATTGCACTTAAGAAAAACCTTACCGGGGGACTTCCGGTTAAGATGGCGGCTTAGAGAAAGCTGAAGTTCAGATCTCCGGAAAACCCTTCCCGACCGATCTCAAACGATAAGCTCCTAAGGTGCCGAAATTCAAAACGATCAACAGCACAGACCCTGGGAACCCTCCTCCTGGACCTGGACCCGGTTCAAAAGGTACGGCTCCCCTTAAAAGCCAGAACCCGAGATCCCTCGGACCTCAGGGGTAGGAGCGCAGAGTCCAAGGCTCCCGGAAGCGGCAGCCGCGCCGGGCTCAGAGAGCAGGGTCTGAGGAACAACAACCCTCAGGGTCTTCTACCCAAGTCCCAGTCCGGGTGAAAGTTACTGCCTGGGGCTTCCGCTGCAGAGAGCCTGTCGGTCCGGGTGAAAGTTACTGCCTGGGGCCTCCGCTGCAAAGAGCCCCTTGGTCCGGGTGAAAGTTACTGCCTGGGGCCTCCGCTGCAGAGAGCTGGTCAAAACAACAGCAACCCTCAGGGCGGGCAAGACAGCCTCACGGGCTGGATCCTGCTATCCAAGTCTCAGTGAAAGTCTGTGCTCTCGGAGCTTGGGGAAGCGGCAGCCCATCCCCCCGCAGGCCCACGAAACAGCCTCACGGCCAGGGATTCTGAAGGCAACTTCCGGAAATCGAGCCAGGGGGAGAGTGTGGCCTCGTGGTCCGACCCTTCCATTCCAGTTCCAGTGAGGCATATTCAGTTTAACCCAGGGAACGCTCATAGAACCAACATCTGCCCAGGACTAAAGCCTCTGATCACCAGACAAAGACAAGAAAAGCCAATCCTCCACGTTCAGAGATGACAAACTCCACAGAAGCACAGAAGCCCCAAAATACCAAGAAAAATAAGAAGAAAGGGGCGACTCTGGACACATTCTATGGAGCCAAAATACAAAATACAGAGCAGATAGAAGAAGATATACAAGAAAATTCTCCAAAATCTTCCAAAGGAAATAGAAACTCTCCACAAACCCATGAAGAATTTGAATCAGAAAGGACCAAAAAGATGGAAGCCCTCTGGGAGGAAAAGTGGGAAATGATGCAAAAGAAATTCACGCATCTACAAAACCAGTTTGACCAAACTGTAAAAGAAAACCAGGCTTTAAAGCAAGAACTAATAAAGCAAAGCCAAAACACCAAGAAATTAGAAGAGAACATAAAATATCTCACCGACAAGGTGATAGATCTGGAAAACAGGGGGAGAAGAGAAAATTTAAGAATAATTGGACTCCCAGAAAAGCCAGAAATAAACACCAAACTGGACATGGTGATACAAGATATAATCAAAGAAAATTGCCCAGAGATTCTAGAACAAGGGGGCAATACAGCCACTGACAGAGCTCACAGAACACCTTCTACACTAAACCCCCAAAAGACAACTCCCAGGAATGTAATTGCCAAATTCCAAAGCTATCAAACAAAAGAAAAAATCCTACAGGAAGCCAGAAAAAGACAATTTAGATATAAAGGAATGCCAATCAGGGTCACACAAGACCTTGCAAGTTCTACGCTGAATGATCGTAAGGCATGGAACATGATCTTCAGAAAGGCAAGAGAGCTGGGTCTCCAACCAAGAATCAGCTACCCAGCAAAACTGACTATATACTTCCAAGGGAAAGTATGGGCATTCAACAAAATAGAAGACTTCCAACTTTTTGCAAAGAAAAGACCAGAGCTCTGTGGAAAGTTTGATACCGAAAATCAAAGAGCAAGGAATACCTGAAAAGGTAAATATTAAGGAAAGGGGAAAAATGTTATCTTCTTTTACTCAAACTCTCTTCTATAAGGACTACATTTATATCAACCTATGTATACTAATATGTGGGGAAAATGTAATGTATAAATAGGGGGTAAAGAAAGACCAAATAGAATAATGGTTCTCACACAAAGATTCACAGGGGAAGGGGAGGGGAAGAAAACTCCTATAAGAAGGAGAGGAAGAGAGGGGTGGGGGGGTTTACTTAAACCTCAATCTCAGGGAAATCAACTCTGAGAGGGAAAAACATCCAGATCCATTGGGATCTTGAATTCTATCTTACCCAACAAGGGTAAGGAGAAGGGAAAACCAAGGGGGGGAGGGGGAGAGGGAGAACAAAAAGGGAGGGAAGAGAGGGGAGAGGGGGAGGGAACAAAAAGGGAGGGACTAAAAAGGGAAACATCAAGGGAGGGGACAAGGGGGACTGATTCAAAGTAAATCACTGGACTAAAAGGTAGAGCCGAAGAAGAAAAGGTTAGAATTAGGGAAGGCAATCAAAATGCCAGGGAGTCCACAAATGACAATCATAACTTTGAACGTGAATGGGATGAACTCACCCATAAAACGTAGACGAATAGCTGAATGGATTAGAATCCAAAACCCTACCATATGTTGTCTTCAAGAAACACACATGAGGCGGGTTGACACCCACAAGGTCAGAATTAAAGGATGGAGTAAGACCTTCTGGGCCTCAACTGATAGAAAGAAGGCAGGAGTGGTAATCATGATATCTGATAAAGCCAATGCAAAAATAGACCTGATCAAAAGGGATAGGGAAGGTAATTATATTTTGTTAAAAGGGACTCTAGACAATGAGGAAATATCATTAATCAACATGTATGCACCAAATAATATAGCACCCAAATTTCTAATGGAGACTAGGAGAATTGAAGGAAGAAATAGACAATAAAACCATACTAGTGGGAGACTTAAACCAACCATTATCAAATTTAGATAAATCAAATCAAAAAATAAATAAGAAAGAGGTAAAAGAAGTGAATGAAATCTTAGAAAAATTAGAATTAATAGACATATGGAGAAAAATAAATAGGGATAAAAAGGAATACACCTTCTTCTCAGCACCACATGGCACATTCACAAAAATTGACCATACATTAGGTCACAGAAACATAGCACACAAATGCAAAAAAGCAGAAATAATGAATGCAGCCTTCTCAGATCACAAGGCAATAAAAATAATGATTAGTAATGGTACATGGAAAACCAAATCTAAAACCAATTGGAAATTAAACAATATGATACTCCAAAACCGTTTAGCTAAAGAAGAAATCATAGAAACAATTAATAATTTCATCAAGGAAAATGACAATGGCGAAACATCCTTTCAAACCTTTTGGGATGCAGCCAAAGCGGTAATCAGAGGCAAATTCATATCCCTGAAAGCTCATATTAACAAACAAGGGAGAGCAGAGATCAATCAATTGATAATGCAATTGAAAAAACTCGAAAGCGATCAAATTAAAAACCCCCAGCAGAAAACCAAATTAGAAATCCTAAAAATTAAGGGAGAAATTAATAAAATCGAAAGTGATAGAACTATTGATTTAATAAATAAGACAAGAAGCTGGTACTTTGAAAAAACAAACAAAATAGGCAAAGTACTGGTCAATCTAATTAAAAAAAGGAAGGAAGAAAAGCAAATTCACAGCATTAAAGATGAAAAGGGGGACAGCACCTCCAATGAGGAGGAAATTAAGGCAATCATTAGAAATTACTTTGCCCAATTATATGGCAATAAATACACCAATTTAGGAGAAATGGATGAATATATACAAAAATACAAACTGCCTAGACTAACAGAAGAGGAAATAGAATTCTTAAATAATCCCATATCAGAAATTGAAATCCATCAAGCCATCAAAGAACTTCCTAAGAAAAAATCCCCAGGGCCTGATGGATTCACCTGTGAATTCTATCAAACATTCAGAGAACAGTTAACCCCAATACTATACAAACTATTTGACATAATAAGCAAAGAGGGAGTTCTACCAAACTCCTTTTACGACACAAACATGGTACTGATTCCAAAACCAGGCAGGTCAAAAACAGAGAAAGAAAACTATAGACCAATCTCCCTAATGAATATAGATGCAAAAATTTTAAATAGGATACTAGCAAAAAGACTCCAGCAAGTGATCAGAAGGATCATTCACCATGATCAAGTAGGATTCATACCAGGGATGCAGGGCTGGTTCAACATTAGGAAAACCATCCACATAATTGACCACATCAACAAGCAAACTAGCAAGAACCACATGATTATCTCAATAGATGCAGAAAAAGCCTTTGATAAAATACAACACCCATTCCTATTAAAAACACTAGAAAGCATAGGAATAGAAGGGTCATTCCTAAAAATAATAAACAGTATATATCTAAAACCAACAGCTAATATCATCTGCAATGGGGATAAACTAGATGCATTCCCAATAAGATCAGGAGTGAAACAAGGATGCCCGTTATCACCTCTACTATTTGACATTGTACTAGAAACACTAGCAGTAGCAATTAGAGAAGATAAAGAAATTGAAGGCATCAGAATAGGCAAGGAGGAGACCAAGTTATCACTCTTTGCGGATGACATGATGGTCTACTTAAAGAATCCTAGAGATTCAACCAAAAAGCTAATTGAAATAATCAACAACTTTAGCAAAGTTGCAGGATACAAAATAAACCCACATAAATCATCAGCTTTTCTATATATCTCCAACACAGCTCAGCAGCAAGAACTAGAAAGAGAAATCCCATTCAAAATCACCTTAGACAAAATAAAATACCTAGGAATCTATCTCCCAAGACAAACACAGGAACTATATGAACACAACTACAAAACACTCGCCACACAACTAAAACTAGACTTGAACAATTGGAAAAACATTAACTGCTCATGGATAGGACGAGCCAATATAATAAAAATGACCATCCTACCCAAACTTATTTATCTATTTAGTGCCATACCCATTGAACTACCAAAATACTTCTTCACTGATTTAGAAAAAACCATAACAAAGTTCATTTGGAAGAACAAAAGATCAAGGATATCCAGGGAAATAATGAAAAAAAACACATATGATGGGGGCCTTGCAGTCCCAGACCTCAAACTATATTACAAAGCAGCAGTCATCAAAACAATTTGGTACTGGCTAAGAAACAGAAAGGAAGATCAGTGGAATAGACTGGGGGAAAACGACCTCAGCAAGGCAGTATACGATAAACCCAAAGATCCCAGCTTTTGGGACAAAAATCCACTATTCGATAAAAACTGCTGGGAAAATTGGAAGACAGTGTGGGAGAGACTAGGAATAGATCAACACCTCACACCCTACACCAAGATAAATTCAAAATGGGTGAGTGACTTAAACATAAAGAAGGAAACCATAAGTAAATTGGGTAAACACAGAATAGTATACATGTCAGACCTTTGGGAGGGGAAAGGCTTTAAAACCAAGCAAGATATAGAAAGAATCACAAAATGTAAAATAAATAATTTTGACTACATCAAACTAAAAAGCTTTTGTACAAACAAAACCAATATAACGAAAATCAGAAGGGAAACAACAAATTGGGAAAAAATCTTCATAGAAACCTCTGACAAAGGTTTAATTACTCATATTTATAATGAGCTAAATCAATTGTACAAAAAATCAAGCCATTCTCCAATTGATAAATGGGCAAGGGAAATGGATAGGCAGTTCTCAGATAAAGAAATCAAAACTATTAACAAGCACATGAAGAAGTGTTCTACATCTCTTATAATCAGAGAGATGCAAATCAAAACAACTCTGAGGTATCACCTCACACCTAGCAGATTGGCTAACATAACAGCAAAGGAAAGTAATGAATGCTGGAGGGGATGTGGCAAAGTAGGGACATTAATTCATTGCTGGTGGAGTTGTGAACTGATCCAACCATTCTGGAGGGCCATTTGGAACTATGCCCAAAGGGCGACAAAAGAATATCTACCCTTTGACCCAGCCATAGCACTGCTGGGTCTGTACCCCAAAGAGATAATGGACACAAAGACTTGTACAAAAATATTCATAGCTGCGCTCTTTGTGGTGGCCCAAAACTGGAAAACGAGGGGATGCCCATCAATTGGGGAATGGCTGAACAAACTGTGGTATATGTTGGTGATGGAATACTATTGTGCTCAAAGGAATAATAAAGTGGAGAAGTTCCATGGAGACTGGAACAACCTCCAGGAAGTGATGCAGAGCGAGAGGAGCAGAACCAGGAGAACATTGTACACAGAGACTAATACACTGTGGTATCATCGAACGTAATGGACTTCTCCATTAGTGGCGGTGTAATGTCCCTGAACAACTTTCAGGGATCCAGGAGAAAAAAAACACCATTCATAAGCAAAGGATAAACTATGGGAGTGGAAACACCGAGAAAAAGCAACTGCCTGAATACAGAGGTTGAGGGGACATGACAGAGGATAGACTTTAAATGAACACTCTAATGCAAATACTATCAACAAAGCAATGGGTTCAAATCAAGAAAACATCTAATGCCCAGTGGACTTGCGCGTCGGCTATGGGGGGTGGGGGGGAGGAAAAGAAAATGATCTATGTCTTTAACGAATAATGCTTGGAAATGATCAAATAAAATATATTTAAAAAAAAAAAAGAAAAGAAAAACCTTACCTTCCATCTTAGAATTAATATTGCGTATTGATTCTGAGACAGAAAAGTGGTAAGGCCTAGGAAATTGGAGGTAAGTGATTTGCTTAGGGTCACACAACTAGAAAGTAAATCCAGGAGACTCTGCCTCTAGGTCTTAGAGGTAGTATCAGTATTAGGAATGAAAATGACTACAAAATGATTGAGAGGCGATTGCATTTTGAAAAATGAGAAGATAATCACATCTCTCTATGAGCAAACTCTATTTGTCAAAATGTAAATTATTTTTACTTAATAAGCATTAATGAATGAAATAACAGATGAAAATAAGACGGCCTCTTCTACATCTTTTGCATTCACTCAATAGTGATTAATCTGGTTGTAGTGGACTGAAAGAAGATCCAGGCATTTCAATGGAGCTAGTGGAATCTTCGGAATTCTGTAATGGCCTCTTTTATTTGAAATAGAAAAAAAATTAAAAATGGAATGCAGCAAATTCTTAATTTGGTTTGAAAGTGTGTGCTAAGCTTGGCAAAAATTCCTCTCATTCTTCATGACACATCTATTTTGGATGAATGTGTGATCCATACATATTCCATTTTCCAGAGGTGAATAAGTCTGCCAAAAGAGAATTTTCTTAGGGAGGCCAGGCAAACTGACCTATTCATTTTTAGAGAGGAAATAAAATCACACTTCCTTGATGTTTAGGCTTATAGTTTAATGAAACAACCTGACTTGTGTACCTTGAATGATCATCCAGCTGATGTAGGCCTGGAGTTTCCCTTTTAACTTTACTAGCATAGAGGACTCAGTTTATAGATGCTCGAGCTCTATACTTACATGGAGCTTAGATTCTGGGAATTGTTTAGTCTCAAAGGGAAGAGATATAAGAAAAATCCTAACCTCTAAGAGTAAAACTTAGTTTAGTTATTGCTCATGTCTAAGCTTTTTCTAAAAAAAGAATTCATATAGGCTCTCTCCTCAAAAAAGTACTCAATGTACAATAAAGGCATCAGTTATAGGATAGATAGGTAGCTCAGTGCTGCAATGGATACATTTATTTTCTTGCGTTCAAATCTGGCCTCAGACACTTACTAGTTGTTGACCCTGGGCAAATCACTTTGCCCTATTTCCCTAAATTCTTCATCTGTAAAATGAACTAGAGAAGGAAATAGCAAATTGCTACAGTTTCTTTGCCAAGAAAATCCCAAATATGGTCATGAAGAGGCCGACAAGACTGAAATGACTTAACAAGGCCAACAACAAAATAGGATAGAACCATTTAAAACACAAAAGACTCCTAACTACATATTAATAAACACCTAAAATAGAAAATAAGCCTCATCAGAATCATTGTAGATTTTTTCTGAAAGATAAGGATATTTTATAAGACTTCTTTCACCTCAGGCCTGAATATCCATTTCACAAAATTCAGATTTCCTGGCCAGGTAGGCATGACTCTATGGCCTGTTATGGTTCGAGATGATACTGTCAGGTGTCATCTCTGAAAAACATAGCAAGGTAGCTGGTTCTTTCCCACCAACTTCTAACCTCTCTACACCCACCCACGATCTCACCAATAAGAAATATTCACTTCTCAAGATCACTTTTGGTTGGAAAAATTAAATAAAAACAAATAGAAAGAGGGATCTATGAACTTGAAGTCTTGACTCAGGCTCACTTCAGCAAACATATTTTCACTGCATTATTTTTGATATATACGCGTTAGTATTGCTCCTGAAATGGGGCAAGGACAAGATAGATTTCAGAAAGGGAAATTCCCTTTTCTCTCCTCCCTTGATTTAAATACAAGGATGATATGGTGCAGTTTAAAGTAATTTGCTCAAAAGCAGGGAGAATTATCTCATTTGTAGCCCATTGATAGGTTAGGAATTTATTGACTTTTTATTTTTAATGTTTCTTTAAATTTTAATAAAAAACCCTAACAATTCAAATGAAAGAGGGATTCCCTTAGGTTAGGTGCTCCAGATGTTTCCATTTACAGTTGTCCTTGTGCTGATTTCAGCACCCCCTGGAATACTACAAAGCCTTCTACATTAGATGAATAATGAGCCAAGGGTTTAGTCAGTCATCTTCCCTGGGATAACCAAGTGAATGAAAGATGCTTCCTGTCCAAGCTATAGTGAGTTCTTATCATTAAATATTTGTTGAATCAATGTAGTAATGAATAAATGGTGAGTATAACTTCGGAAATTTGTCAGAGTATTATTCATTTGTACATCTCTGGTTTTTTTTTTAATTTTTTTATTGGCCGATAACTTTTCCTAACTATCTTCTTGCCAAAATAAATAAACAAAAGAAACTCAAGAGCAGCAACACCTCCTGAGAGTTACGACCCATTCATTTCTTTCCTTTTTGGACTCCTGTCTTCTCGCTTCCAAGGAAAATAAAAATTGATGGTTTGGGAAATCAGAAAGCCACATATATGAAGTCCTACTGTGCTTTCTGATGCTGCAAATATAAACACCCATACTTGTGAGCTTCTAATTTTGCTCTACCGCTATTATGCTAGTGTCAGAGATCACAAGGGAATTCATTCAGGCAGTAAATGAACCCATTCTCTCTCTATAAATTCCCAAGTGGCTTGTGGCAAAGATATTTGCAGCCTGTTGAATGAGCAATGAGGAAGGCTCCTTGGAGACATTGAGGGTCATTGTTTTGCTCTCAATTCTGTTCCTTACTGATGCAAACGGAGGCATTTGTTAGTCTTGCTGAAATGGATGTGGCGTGCTTTTTCGTTTTTATATTACTGAAAAGAATCAGAGGAATCTGAGTGACAACGCTATGAATAAACGTGTGATCTCTCCCCTTTCCCCACCCGCTGCTACTTTTCGGAATCTTTTCTATCCCCCTTTCTTGTGCTCACATATTTGAAGCAGAGAAGCCCAAAATACCAACACACATTTAGCTGTGTGAGGTTAACAAGCCTCCTGTACTGTCCATCTGTCTTTTTTCTTTTTTAGCCAGACTGTAAACAAGACGCAAATATCTCCTTTGCATACTGATATCATTAGCATAAAAATCATTTACGTTTTAAAAATAAGCCACTAAAGTCTGTCCCCAAAACAACTTTTAGCTACATGTTTCTCTCTGTTAGCTAACTGTCCAGTATTGGACTAGCATCCAGTAATTAATGGGTGTCCCTCGTGCAATATTTTCTTCTGATAATAATAATTCCTTCAGTTTCCATAGCACTTTAAAATTTGCAAAGTGTTTTACTTGCAACACCCCTGTGAGATATCAGCTCTATTTCACAGATGAGAAAATTGAGGCTCTCTTGGATACTCTGACTTACATGCAGCTAATCAGTATCTAAAGATTCTACCCCAATTTCCCTATTTCTGTGTCATATAATTTTTTTCTTTTTTCTCATAAAAATATCATCTCTCTCATTTTAATGGAGTTCCTGTTGAAAATGGAACATTAAATGTCATCTGCAATTATGCTAATGGTTACAGGTGACTCTGGCTGTGATTTTTCTCATAGCCCAAAATACTATAAATAATCCATATATTTGTGCTATTATTGATTCTGTTCTGGATAAAAAGAAATTACCAGTAATATTAATATTTATTTTCCTTAGAAAATTAGTAGTTTTGACATCTATAGAAAGATGAACACCTACATATTGAGAAAGAAATTTTTCAGTTCGCTAAATAAATAATTTTTAATAAACTGTGATAAATGATCTAAACCTGATTGGATAATTAATGAGGTTTTTTTTCATCCAGGGATTAATGATGAAATATCCAAACATACTCCTAGATTATTTTAGGAACATAAAATTATGAAATGCATATGGTGGTGAGTCAAGTAGCAAGTTGATGGGGTTCACTATAATGTGATTTTGGTTAATCCTTATACAGTGTTTCAGACTATAGAAGGTTTTTTCTTCTTTAAATGACTATATATCTTGATTTGGTCTAAAGTAATTGATCTTTGATCATTATACAGAGAAATGGAAAAAGGTACCTTTAAAAAAATGAGATTATAGCTAATTCTTCTGAAATTGAGGCAAAGTGTCATGAAAAGAGGCTTCTCATAAACTACAACATCTTTCCATGCATTTTGATTCAGTTCAATTGAGTAAACATTTAATAGCTTACTATGAATTGGATATTGCCCTGGATGAGACATAGTCCCAGGCAATGATTTGTCCCCCATCCTAAAAAAAAAAAAAAACTTCTCTAAACTGCTATTCAGCATCTTCTTGGGGGGAATTTAGAGATTTAAAAGAGCAAAGAAATTTGATCTAGATAAGACCTCAGAAACCATCAAGACCAACTGACTCATTGAAAAGATGAGGAAATTGAGAAGTTAAGTGATTTTCCCAAGGCAACATAGGTAATATACAATAACACATGTAGATGAATCAGAAATTCAAAACACAAAATTGAAAACACTTTTTTATCAAAATCTGGAGTTCTTTCCATAATGTAATGGCTCAACCAATGAAAACTCTGATGCCCCCATGACTCATTATAAACTGAGAACATATATTGAAAGTGACTGTATCCTGAGTTATTGACAAAGCCTAAAGATACTCTAATGATGATTCCCATCAGTACTAAAGTCTCTCATTTATTCCTCAACAAGGGTAAGTAAAACTTTTGTTCCTTTCTTCAACAACTATAGATTTTTTAAGGACAAATTGGAACAAGGGTCTTCAGAATAAATACACATATTGATCTAGATCATCCTTTTTTAAGTCTTACAAATTCAAAATAGGACTCAAGTCCATTTTCTCCTCTAAATTTCTCATGGTCAAACTCTATGGCTATCAGCAGGTGCTGGTCATGGGAATCTAAGTCTGATATATGATACTTTTTTCTTCCATCTACTCTACTAGGTCTTTATGGAATATGTTTCCCCAAATAATTTTGTGATTTTAGACATAATGCAGAAATGACAACTAATCAACATCCTGCTTAGAGGTGTTATGATCATACAATTCCTATTTCATAAAAAATAAATAAATCTCACAATCTCAGAGCTAAAAGTAACCATAGAGGACTCAATATATCATACAGAACAGCAATTCTCAAAGTTTTTGGTCCAGTGATCATTATAGATTCTCTAAGACCATTTTGGAAGTCCTAAAAGTCAAAACTATTTTCATAACTCTCCTAAGATACTTTCATTTCTAACATGCTAAATATTCACATATGTAAACCACATAAAAAAAGGTTTTTTTAGGAGAGACCCTGAGTAATTTTTAAAGGGTGTCTTGAGACCAAAATTCTAAGAACCATAGATTTAATTCAGCCCATATCTAAGCAAAAATCACTCAAAACCAAATGGTAAACAATCATTGTCTTTGTTTGAAGATCATCAATGAGGAGCAAATTCACTACCAAGATAATCTACATTTAACTTTAAGATTGTTAGGAAACTTTTCCTGACATGAAATCTAAATTTTCCTCTAACTTCTACATTATCTATAAACATTTGTTCAGTATCTACTGTGGGTCAGGCACTGTGCTACATACAAAGAAAAGTAAAAAAAAATCCCTGCTCTCAAGCTTATTATCTTAATGGATATTAAGATAATAAATAATAAATATATTTTATATACAAATATATATAAATAATATATATATAATAACTTATTATATAATATATAATATAATAAAATATAATAATAATAATAATAAATAAACATAAATAAATAATTTAAAAAAAAACTATGTACAAAGACAATACAGACCCAACAAATTGGAGGTAATCAATAAGGGCTTGATCATTCCTTCTAGTTCTATCCTCTAGGGCATAGCAGATCTCTCTTCTGGTTTCCAAGGAATGACTCTTTAGTTCTTTGCATATTTAATATTACACATCTTCTCTTTTTCAGGTTATAAACATCTCTAATGTTTTAATTCCTTTTACTCTTCTGGTTACCCTCTTTTGGATGTACTTCAGCATATCAATTGTCTTATGAAATGTGATGCTCATAAATGAATGCAATTCTCCAGGTGTATTCTGAATGGGGCAGAAAACAGCTGAAATATCACTTCTAGGTTCTTAATCAAATCTTAGATTCTTATTTTTCAATGTTATTATTATTTCTATGTGACATTGTTAACCAATACTGAGCTTACAGTCTATTAAGAATCCTTGATCTCTTTTCCCTTCCTTTGCATGTACATACTAAGTTGACTTTATGAACTCAAGCACAGAACAGTATTTTATTACTCTTATTACATTTCCTCTCACTTCCTTCATATTAACACTTGAACCTGTTGATATCTCCTTGGAATCCTGACAGCCATACAATGTGTTCACTGTCTTTAGCTATGACAACTATATTGTCTTCGATCAATTTGTTTACCAAAATGTTAAATAACACAGAGCTGAGGACAGGTCCCTGGGTCATACCAGGGGAGAAGTCACTCCAAGTTGACAAAAAAAAAAAAAATAAGGAACCAGCTAAATGACTCATTGCCTAGAGAAATGGACCTGTAGTCAAAAAGACCCATGTTCAAATCTTGTCTCAGATACTTCATAGTTGTGTAAATCTGGGCTAATCAATTAACTTCCACTGCCTCAATTTTCTCTTCTTTAAAATTAGAATAATGATACCTAACCCTCAGATTTATTGTGGGAATAAAATGACATAACATTTATAAAGATCTTTGTAAACCTTAAAGCAAAATTATTACTATCATCATCATTATTAGTGATTAGATTGTGAACAATCATTCAACCCATTTTGAACCCATCTCACTTGTTATCTACATATGAAATAAATGTAGTTTTTCCTTTCCCTTATATTTTACACAGATCCTATTTTAATCTAAGAGTGACAACCATAAATTATGTCTTACTTGTTTAGTCTCCTCTAATTATCAGTTACTATTTCTGTAACTTTGGATGAATAATTTTACTCCTCATATACCTCATCTATGAAATAAGATAGTTAGACTAGATAGCTTCTAAGTTTCTCCTAGATCTAATATTTTATGATCATCTGACATTATTACTTCCCCTTTCCCTGAAAGTATGTGTGCATGTGTGGTGTGTGTGTGTATGAGTTTACACATGAGGGAGAAGGGAATATAGAAAGTTGAATATATCTGAAATCTCACATATGAAGAAACATCCTTAAATGACATAGACCAAAGTTCAACCATGCCTGCACACCCCATGCAATCTTTACCCTGTCTTCCTATCACTGTGGCACAATGGTTCTACCCATTCTGCCAAGAGTCTTCTTTGCTCTCTCTTGATAAATGAAGGAAATTAGTGATATACACAAGTTTCCAAAAGCTATCCCTTAGTTCTAACCATATGACCATATCATCTAGTTGTTCTATTATTCTTTACTTTGATTGCATTCTATAATAATTCTTGTTTTTCAAGGATTTTACCTTTAAGATACAATTTTTATGTCAAGAACTTTCAATCACAAGAAATCCAGTATTCTCCAAATCATGATTAAATAAATTCTTCTAGAATGAGAAATGAAAAGTCTTTAATAATTTATTGTTGAGATCCTTCTCTGGTTGTTTATCATTCTGAACAAAGTAAAAGCAACAGCAGACTTAATTAAAAGAAATAAGCAGGGCAATTACATTTTGCTAAAAGGTATCACAATGAAGTAGTATAAACATATGAAACATATATGTACCAAATGGCATAGCATCCAAGTTATTCAAGGAAAAGATAAGTGAGTTAAAGGAGGAAATAGTAAAACTATAGTAGTGGGAGGAGCCAGGATTGTGAAGGTACATGGGCCCACCTGATCTCTACCAAATTATCCTCCCAAAAATCTATGCTATAACACCTCAGAACAAATTCTGGAGCACCATAACACAGAAAAAGATGGGTGAAGTAACTGTTCAGCCCAAAACAACTTAGAAAACTGGCACTGAGGTGGAGATGTAGCAGAGAGCAGTGTATGAGGGCAGTGCACTCCACTGGTACAAGAGGCTTTGTGTGCAGCTGAAGCAGCAACAAACATTTGTGGAGCTCTCAGGCACAGATGGTAGTGGGGGGCAGGGATCAGACAACTGATCAGAAGTTGGTTAAACAGGTTGCTTTGCTGACTCTAGGTACAAGAGTTTTGTTGCACTGCCTATATGCAGATCCAGGTAGCAATCCCTGGGTCATGGTCTCAGAGTGAGGAAGAGCACTGGCACATTTTAATACCTGTGGCCACAGGGAAGCATGGGACCCCAATCACAGTTTCAAAGGGAAAAAGAGCCCTTAGGATGACTCAAGATCAGAGCAAAGGCTGGGAGAATATTAAACACACCTCTGCCTACATCATACCAGTTTGGAAGAACTGAACACAGAAACAACTTTGAACAAAGAACCTGAAACTTGGAACAGTATGCCCTTTACCACAGTTACAGAGCCCAACTTTAACAGATTTTTAAACTAAAAGAAAAGAAAAAGGGTGGAAAATGAGCAAACAATAACAATTAAAGAAACTCAAGAAAGTTATTTTGGTCACAGGGAAGACCAAAATAGAAAATCAGAAGAAGATAACAAAGGCAATGTTGCTTCACTCAAAACCTCCAAGAAGCATGTGAATTGTTCTCATGCCCAAAAAGAATTAATGGAGAAATACAAAAAGAATTTTAAAAAATCAAATAAGGAAGGTAGATGGAAAATTGGGGAAATAAATGAGAGTAATACGGGAAAATGATGAAAAATATTGAAGATCTTGGTAAAAGGCACAAAAAGCACTGAAGAAATTAAAGCTTAAAAACAGAATAGGTCAATTGGTAAAAAATGCACCAAAATCCAATGAAGAGGAGAATTCTTAAAAAGCAGAAAAACAAAAGTTCAATGATATCAAAGACATTGATGGGGGAAAAAAATATGAAGGTGGATGTGCTAGAAGTACCAGATTTCAAGGTATATTGTAAAGTGGTTATAATCAAATTATCTGGAAATGGATAAGAAGTAAAGTGGATCAGCAGAATAAGTTAAGTACACATTACAAATGACTATAATAATCTTGAGTTTCATATACCTCAAATCCAAGCTTTGGGGGCAAGAACTCATAATTTGATTAAAAGTTCTGGGAAGATTGGAAAGAAGTTTGGCAGACACTACACATTGATATATGATTTAGACACACAGAGTAATATCATAAGCAAATTAGGGGATCACAGAAATTTTACTTATCAAATTTCTCAAATATATAATGAACTGACTCAAATTTATAAAAAATAAGGTCTAACTCCTAATTGATAAATGATTAAAGCACTGAATAAGCAGTTTTCAGCCAAAGAAATTGGATCTATCTCTAATCATATAAAAATATTCTGTCATATTATTAGACAAATGCAAATTAATACATTTCTAAAGTCCAATTTCAAATCTGCCAGATTGGTTGTAGTAAATGAGCTATTCAGGGAGGACTAGCACCTTGGGTATAGGGACCTGCCAAGTCCTTTTCAGGGTTGTTTATTAACATTTGGTGTCTATGTGTCACTCAAATCTCACTTGTGGCTCCCAGAAGCTGTCGTATACACAGTAGCTCTCCCTCAGTAAAACTATCTCAGCAGAAAGAGTAAACCAGATTGAGGGTAAATGGCAGGCCTCAAACTTGTTGATGAGTTAGGGGGATGTCTACCTTAAGCATGTAAAGACTCCTCTCAGTAGTATAGGCTGATGAGAACAATTTGTTCCAGTGACCATGAAGGCAACTGATGCAGGTACCATGGAGAACTCAGAGGTTGCTCAGACATCAAGATGTCAAGGCCATCCACTACATCCTAGCATTGCCGATCATCTTGAGTTTTGTCTTGCCTCTAGTCTTCAATGTCTCTTGAAGAAAGAGTGAAGCTTATAACCTCATGCAACTCTGCCTCACTTAAAATCCGAATCACATTCAAATCAGGACATCAACCTGTGATGTCATTGGCATTCATTCTTTCAAAACAACGGATGAACAGCAATCATATTGGCTAACATGACAGAAAAGGAAGGTTGCAAATGTTGTAGAGGAAGTAGAAAATTGAGATGCTAATTGTGGAGGTGTGAACAGGTCCAAGCATTCTGGAGAATGATTTGGAACTGCACTATGGCCAAAAGGCTATAAAATTGTGCATCCCTTTTGCCTCATAGCAGCAGCAATATTTAATGATAATTAACTGGAGAAACTCAGCTACTCTTATCAAGGCAATGATCCAAGAAAATTCTAAAGGAATCATAATGAAAAATGCTCTCCACATCCAGAGAGAGCACTGATGAACTCTGGGTACAAACTGAGGCAAATTATTTTAATCTTATTTTGTCTTGCTATTTTTGCAACATGAGTAATATAGAAATGTGTTTAACATTATTTCATGTATGTAATTGATCTCATATTGATTTCCTTCTCATTGGTTAGGGGAATGGACTGGGGGGGAGGGAGCAAATTTAGAACTCAAAATAAGTAACTTTAATTTTTTTATTAAAAAATAAGGAATTATCTAGTCCAAATTTCATTTTAAAGCTGAGAAAAGTACAAGAAGTTGAATGCCTTAATAAACTTCAAACAAGTATTAAGTAACAGAACCAGTTTTTCAAACCCAGTTCATCTAAGTCTATAACAATCTTTTTTTTCCACTATACTGCACTGCCTCCAGCTCTCTTTGGTTTTAGCAGTTCCAGGGGATGATGCAATGCTTGAATGAAGAGGGGTTCTTTGTTTCCATCTCTTAACCATTCCTATGAGGAATAAAGGCGAATTCTGCTGATATAGTGGCTATTATATTGGAAGAAGGGATGCCTCTGCTAGGCAGTTACATTGCATATGGATAAGGCATGGGAATGGAGTCAGGAAGACATGAGTTTGAATGTTGCTTCAGACACACAACTAGCTATGTGACCTGATGTAATAATCCAGGACTGACCAGGTCAGACTGAATTCGAGACTGGAATAAAATGAGATATTCTTTTGTCAATCTGACAGTAAGCAAAAGGAAGTTTCCTTAGCCATAGCAGAGGATGGACATTAAGAGGAGAGAAAAGATTTTCTGTTGAGCTTTCAGTATTGATTCCATTCTCTGTCCTGAATCTAAACCTTCCTCCCCATAACTTCACCCTGTATTTTATCCTTGTGTCCTTTGAGACCAAGCAGAGAAAACTTAACTCCTTTCTGTCATGATAGCCCTTCAAATCCTTGAGGACAGCTTTTCTGCCTCTGTGCTAATCATGGTGGTCCTTTGGTTTCAGGTCTCAATTGGAACTTCACAGGGTTTTTTGTACTTAGGTTGCCAGGAAATCACATCAGTGATCTGACCCTTGAATTTAGAATTTTAGAAATACAGGAAATAAATGCTAAAAAAATGTGTTTTTGCATATAGATCCTTTTCCTTTTTCCTTTGATCTCTTTGGTTATAATGTAGTGGTGGTTAGATAGTTAATGTAGTGGTGGTAGATAAACAGTTAGATCAAAATGATAGCTTAATGACTTTAGGGCCATAATTCTACAATGCTTCCCAGAAAGACTGGACCAATTAAGTCTCAAGAATAATTTCAATAAAGTTTAAGAAAAAGCACTAGCCAATATCCTATTATTGGAGACTATTCATATTACTACACTGAGCCAAGTCACTTAATCTCTCAGTCTCAGATTATTTATCAGAAAAGGGGAATAACGATAGTCCCTCATTCAGTGTTGATAAGAATATCAAATGAGAAAAATATGTAAAGTTCTTTATAATCTTAAAGCATTCTAGCTTTATACATTTATATATTATATATGTGTATATATATATACACACAAACCCATGTATACACACACATTCTATACATATGTATTCTAGCTTGTATAATAATGATGTCGATAATTGTTATTATAAATCACTTTCTACTTATTTTATGTTAGGCAATGTTCTTTTTGAGCATCTGCAATATTGAGATTTATGGTTTAGATGATCTATATTAGTTAATTCAAATGGAAAAAGGGAAAGTACAAGTTCAAATCCAATATTTAGTTTTCTTACACTGAGGATGGCTTTCTATGGTACACTGAATAAGTTTTCTCCTCACTGAACACAATGAATAAAAATCTCTCTCCACCAAGGGAGAAGAGATTCAGCTAAATTCCTGCATTGATCAATAAACAAAAATATCAACAATTTTAGATTCATTCCAGCATCCTTGCATTAAGTGGATCTCTCTCCACTGAGGAATTCATTCTGTTTCCATGATTATCAGTACTTTTAAGTGGAAGACTCATGGTGAATGTTGTGCTCGGGCCTTTCCCTTCCATAGCTCAGAAGGTCTAGCATCAAGTCAAGCCAGTTTAACAAGCTCTGCAAGCTCCCCCAAGCTACTGACAGCAAAGGTTTCTCAGCAAACCTATGAGTACTACTTCCTTCAATAGCCACTTTCTCAGAAATATTGAGACAACAAAGCAGTGGCTGGTCTCCAAAGTATTCAAAGCAAGTAACTGAATAATACTTGGAAAACCTTGCTTCTGACTGATGCTATCTTGGAGCAACTTACCCCAGAGAATTTTTCTTGTCTCCCTTTTTCTTGGGGAACAAAACCCCCCACGTAACATGGTCCAAGTAATGAGAAATGTATTATGAATAGATCCTGTTTTGTTTTGTGTTTTAAGTAGTAGATGTTGGTGAAACCTAGAAGAAAGTCAAATGAAATACATTGTGATAGTTATAGAAAATGAGCATTATTTTAACACACATTCAATAAACAGAATTTACATCTGAAAGGAACATGAGGCTTCTCTATTCTAGTTGGTTTCTAATGTGTTTATATGAATCTAAACATTTGCCACTTTAAGAAAAACTAATAATAACAACTGACATATGGCACTTTAAAATACAAAGAGGTATGGCATAGTGGATAGAAAGCTGGGCTTAGAGCCAGAAAGACTTGGATTAAGGCCAATTTCTACACAGAGAAGTTGGGTGACGCTTAGCAAATCATATAACCTCTCAATTCACCAGGCAATTCCATAAGATTATATGTTTCCAAGAAGATGCTGATCTGCAAAGATAGAGGGAGTTTCCTCATTCCAAAGTTCCCTCTACCAATTCAATCACAGATCCCATCTTTATCTAAAATTTATAAAGTACCTGATGGACATTATCTGATTTGATTCTAAAAATAATATTATGTGGTAACTATTATATTATAGGTATCATTATACCAATTTCATAGATAGGTAAACTGGAGCTCACAAAAGGTAGAATGATTTGCCCAGAGTCACACAGATAGCAAATGTCAGGGGAAAGATTCTACCCAGGTCTTTTGACTCTAAGTACAATGCTCAATCTATGCACCTACTCTGCTTCTCAATTAAAAAATATCTACTTCTATAACTTAAAACTACATGTTTAAGAGGCAGATGTATATAGTAGAAATATTATTGGAATTAGAGATATATCTGGGTTTGAATCCCAACACCCATTCTACCTACATACTCTTGGGCAAGGCGGTTGACATGTCTAAGCATCAATTTCCTTCTTTGTAAAATGGGAATAACCCAAATATATCCTATATCCCATAGGTTTGTTGTGAGGAATTTGTTTTGTAAGCTATAAGAATTAGAACTATTTTCTTTTCATAGTTGAAAACATCTTACATATGTCCTCATGGGCTCTTTCAGATAACATAAAAGGAGTGCTCAAGTATTGCAAGACAGAAGCACTAGTTATATTTTCTAGGCTTAGAAGTATGGGGGAAATCTAAATATGGAGTAACAAGATCAGAAGCAGAATAGTCATCTGAACAAGGAGAGATGCCTTCCATACCATGGTGAGTCATGAGACTAACTGGCATATGAGATTTTTAATAGCTTAGAAAATGGAGCAATTATGTCACGCAAGGCTGGAGGGGTAAGAGAGGCATTGCTTAAGGTGAACGTGCCTCTGTCCTTAGGGCCAATGAAAAGGAGAGATTTATCTAAATGTTTCAGTAGTGATGCTTTTCTATAAGCTTCTATGGAAGAATCTGGTGTTTATTCATAATAATTAGATGCACACACTTGAAAACTTTGAATCAAAGCTTTCATATCAATGCTGAGTATTTGAGCTTCTCCAGTTACCACCTACTCTGATGGTTATATTCAGAACAATAATAGGTAAGCAGACTGGGTCAGTGGCTTAGTGGATAGACTGCCAGGCCTGGAATCAGGAGGTCCCAAATTCAAATACAGTCTCAGATCCCTCCTAGCTCTGAAATTGTGGGCAAGTTACTTAACCCCATTTTCCAATCCTTGCCCTTCAGTCTTACAGTTGTTACTAAAGCAGAAAGTAAAGTTGTTTTTTTTTTTAAGAAATGCATATGGGGTTCATGCTTTCATGCTCTAACCAACTACCACTTATTAATAATTGGTGGGACCAGGGAGGTAAGGTGTTTATCCTGGACCTTATGAAAGAGGCTACAGTCATAAATAAACCGACTAGATACTTTCTTGACTATTTAGATACTCTTGTTTCAGCTCTAGAATGTCATAGAATAAATGGATTTATGGCTAGTAGAGATTTTTGAAATCATCTAATCCAATGCTCTTATGGATGGGAAATTTGAGATACAAGAGGTCATAACTTGATCAAGGCCATACTAGTTATATGTAGAAGGCCTGTGATTCCTATCTGGGTCACTTGGTTCACAAGCTAATGCTCTTTCTTTAGCTATTTTTGACATTTCTGAGACCATATCAATGTAAGTAATGAGGATCTTTCCACTATATAGTGGTCATATAATACAGTCACAATAATTCAGGGTGGGGCAGGATACTATCATTAATGTGAAGTATGATTTTTCTAGTCATTGTTGTAGTCTAGTGATTTTAGTTCTAGTCGCACCACCATTGCCATCATCATAATCAAATATTAGAAATGTTCCTACCAGAAAAACAAAAAGAAAGAAAAACAAAGGTCAGTGAGATTCCAAAAGAATTATCTGAAAGAGCCTAAGGAATGAGTAAGGCCATTTATAAGTATTATATATCAAACCATGAATTCAAATTATAGGAAGTAGCAGGGTAAAATCGAATTAGTAGAAGTTCTAGGATCAGAAAAATGTTTCTGATTCTTATTACCTGACAGACCTTTGAAAAGTCACTTAATTTTCTTGGGCACCCTCACATTTAACATGAGGAAGCCGGGGATTTTAAGGTGTTTAAAGATCCCTTCCATTTCTTGATGGTCCCATTGCTTTGTAGACCAATTAACTTGCAATGTTAAAAAAATCCATTTTCCATTTGATCAGAATTATAAGCAGGGCATATCTACCTACAGATAGATGTGTTCATCCTTTCCTCTTTCTCCTTTCCTGATGCTTTAAACAAAAGCTCCTAGGGGCACAGAATGAACTTTCAGCTCTAGCACTTAACCCTCACTTAACTAAATGCCTTGCATCCCTTTCAAAAACAATGCTGATTCCTTTTTGTATCAATAGACAAAGGGGAGTATTATTCAGGGAATGAGTCTGGACTGTTGAAAGGCAGAAACTGTCCAGTTCCCTGGTGTCTTTGTGAAACTAAAGCAGACTAGCATTATAGATAACATTTCTGGGTGCCAAGGTGACTGTCAAAATAGACTGTGTTTTTCTCTCTTCTGCAGAAATCAAAATTGCTTGCCAAAATACAACCAAAAGCTCTACATAGTATAATGATGGATTATTCTCAGCTTAACAGTCGCAGAAGCAGAATAAGAGATAATATGAGAGACACTCGAAAGAGAGAAAAAGGATATAAAAGGGAAAATATTTAGATTTATGTTAGAGGAGGCCAGAGAATTTAGAGCCAGAATATACTTTAAAAGTCATAAAACTAAATTCCTTCACTTTATAGATGAGAAAACGGTGAAGAGAATGAAGTGACTTCTTCAAGACTACACATTAGCAAAGTAAGAACTTCACTTAATAGAACTGTGATTTTAAGCAAATAAGAACTCTGGGTGGAAAAATAGCAACTATTCCAACTGAACCTGACTCCAAATCTTCCAAATTTCTTTTTGATTACTTTGAGTGAGGAAGCAACTCACTGCTTCCCATGGTAGCTCATTCTATTTGGAATAGTTCTAATGATTATGTGGTTTTTCTCTATATCAAGATTTCCCTCTAAGTTCATCTTAATAAGTCTTTTCTTTTGTTCTAGAATAAACTCTGTACATAGCCATCATTTTTGCCTGTTATGTCCCTTCAGTAATTAGCATAATGCCTGGCACCTGGTAAATGTTTAATACATGCTGATTGTCTCTGAGGTACCACTTCATGCCTACCAGATTGGCTAATATGACAGAAAAGGAAAATAACAAATATTGGAAAGAAAGTGGGAAAATTGAGATTCTAATGTATTATTGGTAGAGTAGTGAACTGGTCAACCATTCTGGAGACAATTTGGAACTATTGACAAAAGGTTATGAAACTTTGACCCAGAAATATCACTACTAGGCCTATATCCCAACGTGATTTTTTTAAAAAAGGAAACAGTCACTTACATACACAAACATTTATAACAGTTCTTTCTGTTGTGGTAAAGAATTAGAAATTGCAGTGGTAGCCATCAATTGGGGAATGACTGAACAATTTGTGGTACCTGATTATGATGGAATTCTATTGTGCTATAAGAAATACTATGTAGGGTACTTAATATTAATAATAATGTTTTACAAGAATTATTGATGATAAAAAGGGCAAAATGTTGGAGGGGATGTGGAAAAATAGGTACATTAACATATTGTGATGGAATGATGAACTGCTCCAACTATTTTGAAGAGCAATCTGGAATTATATTCAAAGAGATATAAGTATGTTTACATTTTGATCCATAAATATCAGTATTAAGTTTACTTCCTAAGGTAACCAAAGAAGAATGAGAAGAAATTATACGTTCCAAAATATAGCAGCTCTTTTTGTGGTATCAATTAACTGGAAATTGAAGGTATGATCATCAATTGGGGAATGACTAAAGAAGTTGTGGCATATGATTGTGATAGAATATTATTTTACTGTAAGAAATGATGAATAGGTTAATTTTAGAGAAACACAGAAATAGCTATATGAAATTATGAAGAATGAAATGAGCAGAAACAAGGGAAAATTACATATAACAACAGAATATGTCCATCTCCAAAGAAAGAACATAAAAATAGAAAAGTTGTACAAAGTTTTTATATACATTAATCTTTTTTTAATAATACCTCTGTAACAGGAGAGAAATGGGGAAAGAAGGAGCTAACTGGGTATTTTAATGTAACAAACAAATAATTTTTTAAAATGTTGCTGTCCTGGAAAAGGACCAAGTTCTCACCCAGTGATTTTCTTTCCAGGAATCAAATTAAAAGTTCAATTTCCAAGTGAAACAAAAAATAAAAGAAAAAACTGGAAATATTTACATTAATTGATGCAAAGTGAAGTGAGCAGGATGAGAACATTGTACAGAGTAACAGCAATATTGTATAATGATGAACTATGATTATTCTTAGCAATATGAAGATATAAGACAATTCTAAAAGATTAATTATTGAAAATATTATCTACCTCCAGAGAAAAACCTGATGGAATCTAAATGCAGAGTGAAGCATTTTTTAAATTTTATTTTCCTCATTTTGGGGGGAGGAGGGTAGTGGTCTATGTTCCTCCCCCTCCCACAACATGACTAATAAGGAAATAAATATTGCACAACTGCACATATATAACTTATTTCAAATTGCTTGCCTTCTCAATGCAGGGGTGGGGAGGAAAGGAAGAAGCATATTTTAACTCAAGCTTCTTTTTAAATTTATATGTAATTAGAAAAAATTAAAACAAAATAAATGCTAGTTTTCTTGAGTAAGGTATTCACTGTACTGGAAGGCTATCTGTGAGTTCTTACAGAAAAGGCTTCTCCAAATGAATGATTATATGGTAACTCATCATCTGCACTAAATAGGGGAGAAAATTTACATGTCTGAAAGAAATTTCTTAAAGGATATTCTATACAACTGACCAAGGCCACAGGAGGCCTAGAGATGGAAATGGAATGTTGTGGGCCTCCAAATCTGAGTCAACAATTGAGTATTGGTGTTACCAAAGATGGCTTTTCCCTTTAAAAAGTTCCACCTGTGATATATATTGGAACTGATTCCTTCTATGGGGACTGTAGGATGGTAATTAGTGGGGAGAAAGCTATAATTTGTTGTCTCTACTTTCATATCTGGGTCATGGGATCTTCAAAAGCAATAATTGGTAAAGGAGAGTCATGAATATAGGATCAGAACATTTCCAATTTTACTTCCTGGAGCGAATAAGGGGCAGGTTAAGGATCTGTTCTACAATGCTACATGAATTATTTAGAAAAGTAATTATTTTATATGGTTTCAATTTGTGACAACAATGGTCATCTGTATGTCTTTGTACTAATACTAGGATGACTCATAATAGCTGACCTTTGGCAGAACTGGTTCTTCTTCTCTGGCAGGAAAGTGCTAAGCTTTGCATCATACATAAATTTCAATTCTTTTTTTTCTTGTGTTTTTAATTCTGTGTGTTTTAAAAAAGAATGAATATATCTTCAAGAAAATATGTAAAAGTTGTAGCTTTTAAAGAGCACATTTATGGAAAACGAGGGGATGCCCTTCAATTGGGGAATGGCTGAACAAATTGTGGTATCTGTTGATGATGGAATACTATTGTGCTCAAAGGAATAATAAAGTGGAGGAATTCCATGGAGGAACAACCTCCAGGAAGTGATGCAGTGAGAGGAACAGAGCCAGGAGAACAATGTACACAGAGACTGATACACTGTGGTAAAATCGAATGTAATGGACTTCTCCATTAGTGGCAATGCAGTGATCCTGCACAACTTGGAGGGATCTAAAAAGAAAAACAGTATCCACATTCAGAGGAAAAACTGTGGGAATAGAAACACAGAAGAAAAACAACTGCTTGACTACATGGGTGGAGGGGATATGACTGGAGAGGTAGACTCTAAATGAACATCCTAATGCAAACACCAAGAACATGGAAATAGGTTTTGATCAAGGACACATGCAATACCCAGTGAAATTGCATGTCAGCTACAGGAAGGATGGAGGGAGGGGATGGAGGGAGATAATATGATTTTTGTAACCAAGGAATAATATTCTAAATTGATTAAATGAATTCATTTAAATTAAAAACAAAATAAAATGAAATAAAATAAAGAGCACATTTTGCGATATCTCAGCAACTATTGCTGTGAGGAAATCAAATGTTTCAGGAATCATCCAAGTTCATAATGAAACAAGATTAGTCACAGCAACATACAAAGAAAAGTACAGTTGAAAATATAGGCAAAATATCAAAAAGTGAAAAATCGTTGTGATGAAATAACGTAATTTATCCTTAGTGGAAAAGTAAAGAACTTCAGAGGGTCTGGGTAGCTGGAGGAATTTTTTATTACTCTACAGTGATGAACCATGGACATGAAATTGAATAAGCAAGGAAAAAAACAGTAAAATAAAACAGCTTCCAATTAATGTTATTGTAATCTTTGCTTAAGAAGACCAATTACAATTGAATCTCTCGTCATCAATGATAATTTGATACATTAAACCAGCATAAGGTGTATGAAGAGCTAATATGATGGAGAGAGAAAAGCAATGAAATACATCGGGGGGGTTTTGGCTTCCAAGTTGGAGAAGGAAGATATATTTAGAAACTTTTTTTTTTCTGTTCATCAAAGGGAAAAAATGGTTCTGGGATGAACCTGACATGAGAGAACTCCCAGCAATATATTGATATGCTAGGAAGCATATTTTTCTGGAATTACAGAATTTCCAAAATGGAGATTGACTAAATTACGCTGTCAAATATGATGAAAGGTTAGCAAATTTATCAAAAGATGAAATAAATATATTCTAATAGCCAGGAAACTCACCTTAGTTTTTAAAAATATGAAAAAAATCTATGGGTTTAGTTTGTTAAAGGCTTTGAATATTAATATCTTCAAACATAAGCTCATCTCTAAATTTACTGCAAGTAGTCTCAGCACTCTTCTATAAGAATACTGGATGATGGAAAAAATATGTACCTCATCCTGTCACTGTATGTTCTTGATTTCCTCTGCTAAATTCCTATAATTTAAAAGATTTCCTTCCCCTAGGTAGCTTGGAGATTATGAATATTTGGAATGCTAACATTTACCATAAGTTTTTATGGATTAACATCATGTCCAGAAGATTGGGCTACAGCTTTGTCTGTAATAATGGCCTGGATCCAGTGTTGTTTGAAATCTTAAGGAAATTTTGGAATCTCTATTTGGAGCATAGGGATTTGTCCTATCCATGAAAGATAGCATGCTTCTGATGTGCAAATTTATTTCTATTATTATTATTATTATTGTGATTATTATTATTGAAATTGCTATACTTTATTACTGTTATTATTATTAAAATAAAACAATGCAGTCAAAATTTATATATGTATTTTTAGTCAATTATAAACTTATTATAAAATTATGGACTTTAACATTAAGTTGTAAGAAAAATTAAAAATTTTTAAATTAAAGAATATGTATCAAAACCATGTGAACTACATGCCAAATCGTGTAAATCTAGTGACTTCAACCAAAGAAGGTATATTCCAAGTTAAGAGTTTTGTAAAGATACCAGCTTTCAACCTGTATTATAAAATAGCTAAGAAATATAATGGATAGAGCCAATTACATAATCAATATACAATAGTAAGTGACTATCGTAACCCAGTAATTGATAAACTCAACTATCCAAGCTTTTGGGGGGATTACTCACTCTGTGACAGAAATTGTTGGAAAAACTGGAAAACCGTATGGCAGAAACTAGACATAGATCAACATCTCAAACCCTATAACATATACCAAAGTAAAGTGAAAATGGGTAAACAATCTAGAAATAAAGGGTGATACCATAAATAAATTAGGGAAACATAGAATAAAATACCTGTCAGACTTATAAATAAGGGAAGAATTTATGACCAAATAGGACATAGAAAAATTATAAGAAGTAAAATGAATAATTTTGATTATATCAAATAAAAAATAATTTTTGTAAAAAAAAAAACAATTTATCCATGGGGAAAGAAAAACCTGGGAAATATTTTATAGGAAGCAGCTCTAACAAAGTCCTTATTTTTCAAATGTATAGGAAACTGAGTCAAACATATTAGAATATAAATCATTCCCAAGTTGATTAATGGTCAAATATATGAACAGGCTTTTTCCAAACGAAGAAATCAAAACTATCTATAGTCATGTGAAAAATTCTTTAAATCACTATTGATTAGAGAAATGCAAATCAAGACAACTTTAAGATATTATACCTCATAACTCTCAGATTGGATAATGTCCTAAAAAGGAAAATGCCAAATATTGGAGATGTGAGAAAGTTGGGTCACTAATACACTCTTTTTTTTAAAACCCTTACCTTCCACCTTAGAATCAATACTGTGTATTGGCTCCAAGGCAGATGAGTGGTAAGGGTTAGGCAATGGGGGTCAAGTGACTTGCACAGGGTCACACAACTGTGAAGTACCTAAGGCCAAATTTGAACCCAGGACTTCCCATCTCTAGGCCTGACTCAATCCACTGAGCCACCCAGCTGCCCCCATCACTAATACTCTTGATGAATCTGTGAAGTAATAAAACCATTCTTGAGAGCAATCTGGAACCAAGGCCAAAGGTCCATAAAACCATACTGTAACCCATAAATACTACTACTAAATCTGTGTCCTAAAGAAATCAAAGGAAAAGGAAAAGGACATATATATTCAAAAATATTTATAGCAGGTCTTCTTCTAGTGGCAAAGAATTGGATACTCAGGGGCGTCCATCATTTGGGAAATGGATGAACAGGTTGTGATATGTCGCAATGGAATACTATTGTGCCATAAGGAATAATGCACAGGATGATTTCAGGAAAATCTGAAAAGACTTATATGAATTGATGAAAAGTGAAGTGAGCTGAGCCAGAAGAACATTGTATACCATTACAGAAATATTTTATAGTGATCTACTGTGAAGAACTAAAGTATTATCAGCAATACAAGGATACAAGACAACACCAAGGAACTCATGATGAGAAATGCTATCTACAGTCATAGAAAGAACTGATGAAATCTGAATACAGAGCAAATATTTCACTTTATTTCCTTCATGAGGTTTTGTGTGTGTGTGTATGTGTGTGTATTAAATATGTCTTCTTTCATGACATGAGGAATATAAAAATATGCATTGAATGAAAGCACTAGTATAATCAATCTGAGATTATTGTCTCAGGAGGGGAGAGGAGAAGGAGGAAGAGAGAATTAGAATCACAAAAATGTCAGAAAACAATTGTTGAAAATTGTTTCAACATGTATTAAAAAATAAAAGAATTAAATCTATTTAATTTTTTTCTGTTCATTTAAGGCAAAGATTTTATTGGTGTTAGCAGGGAGATGTGAAATGGATTGGTGAAAGTGGAGCCCCAGGAGAAATGGCAGATAGGATTTCATAGAGAAAAATCAAGGTCCCTCTGCCCCCTCCCCTAGGGCTTATGGAGATAGACAAGTAGCCTGGGTGACCACACATGTGTAGGAACTAATGGATTTTCCCCTAATGGCTGTTCATTGGAGGGAGCCAGGTTTCTTGATAAGCACCCTTGGCTCCTGATATGTGCTGGCACCTGGCCATAAATCTGAAGTCTTGACTGACTCAGGAGTCCCAGCCCCCATCCACTTAATCTCTCTGGGCCTCAGTTTCCTCATTTGTAAAATTTGGACCTCTGAAGTCACTTGTTTCAAAATTTAGAATATTTTTCCATGATTACATGATTCATGTTCTTTCACTCCCATCTTCCCTCCTTCCCTCCCCCTGGAGCTGAGAAGCAATTTCACTGGGTTATACATGTATCATTCAAAACCTATATCCATGTTATTCATACTTGCAATTGAGCGATCTTTTAACATCAAAACTCTACATATCCCCATCAGACTATGTGATCAATCTCTCCTGTGTTTCTGCTCCCATAGTTCTTTCTCTGGATGTGGACAACATTCTTTCTCATAAGTTCCTTGGTGATGTCCTGGATCATTGCATTGCTGCTAGTAGAGAAGTCCATTACATTTGGTTGTGCCACAGTGAATCAGTCTCTGTGTACAATATTTTCCTGCTTTTGCTCCTTTTGCTCTGCACCAATTCCTGGAGGTCTTTCCAGGTCACATGGAATTCCTCCAGTGCATCATTCCTTTCAGAACAATAGTATTCCATAGCCATCAGATACCACAATTTGTTCAGCCATTCCCCAATCAATGGACATTAAACCTATTTTTTTAAAAGATGTAGCTAGATGAATCTGTGGATAGAGCCCTGGGTCTAGAATCAGGAAGACCTGAGTTCAAATCCAGCCTAATTTACTAGTTGTTTGACCCAAGGCAAGCCACTTAACCTCTATTTACCCTAGTCTATTAGAGAAGGAAATGAAAGACCTCTCAGTATACTTGTGGAGAAAACTCCATTGACATGAAGTCAGAAAAAGTTGGACAATAACAAAAAAGATGAAAAAATTATAAAGTTTATTATAGAAGTCTATAAATTTAGTTTGCTTTGTTCTAGTTAGTTCTATGATTCTATATACTATGAGAAATATTGGACCCAGGTGAACACTTATCCATGAAATTTTAATTGGGAAAAAGGAGAGGAGAGCTTTCAGGATGTTAGAAGAGGAGAGAAAGAATCAATTAAAGCCCTGTAGGTATATAGTATATTGGATGATTAATTTGGCATGAATTTTCCCAGGAACTTCTTCCTCTTAATTGCCTGCCCATTGTCAGGAAGGGGGTCTTAGGTTGATCTCTGAGTAAAACTCAAAAGTCCCCTAATGGAGCTTTTCCCCTTGGGCTTCTCTATGTGATGGCTAATTCTGATTCTAGAGAATAGGAAGAATTAACTTCCAAGGCACAAAATTCCTAACAAGGGGAAATCTTTATATTTAAAGCAGCAATGTATGTTTGTGTAAATATTTTTTAGCAAACAAAGCCTTTACATTCCCCAGAAGGAAGATGTTCAATGATACAAAACCATAAGAAGCAAATATTCATTATACACATAATAAATGTGAAAGAAACCACAAACCAAACACTCTGAAAGGAATCAGAGCACTAATCATTTAGCAGAACCTACAACACACGATCTGTAGAAGGTGTACCTAGAGCAGTATCCTATGAAAAGTGAAATTCAATCAGATTTCCTGCAGTTACTTGATGCTATCATTAAAAAATAACCTATAGGATGCAAAATCTCTACTTCATAATATTTTTATACTTTAACATATTCCTGTCTCCCTTTCCTCCAAATAAGAAAGTATCACAGGACCATAGTGTTGGAGTCATAAGGGATATAGTTCAAAGTCCCTACTTTACAAAAAAAAAAAAAACTGAGAATCAGAGACATTAAATGATGGGCCTAAAGTTACAAGGATAGTAAGTGGCAGAGCCAGGATTTAAACGCATGCCCCAATGTCAAATTCAGAACTCTTCATTAAAAAAAAAAAAATCTTAATGAGCAAAAAAATAATACAATCACAGAGTTAGGGCTGGAAAAGACTTAGAGACCACTAAGTTCATCCTCACAATTTCTGAAGAGGAAACAGACCTCAAAAGGTGAAGCGACTTCCCAAGGGGACAAAACAACTAAGTAATAAAGCTGGAATTTGAATCCAGGTCCCCTGACTTCCAAATAACACATTTTATCTTACAGGCTCTTATCATTTCTTCCTTTGATTATTGCCATGACTTGCAAATTGATCTTCCTGCCTCAAGTTTCTTACCACCCCAGTCCACCTTGGGATATTTTCCTTAAGCTGTGATCAGACTATATGGCATCCCTACTCAACCCACTCAATGGCGTCCTATTGATTTCAGGATAAAATGTAAACTCTTCTGCTTAAATTTTAAAGTTCTACCCCAATCTTTCTAGCCTCATTATATTTCACTATCTTCATCACACTCTTCCAGTCAGGCAGACTGATCTTCTCTTTGATCCTTACTCAGGAAACCACATCTCCCTTTTCTGTTCTTTTGCACTGGCCATCTCCCAGGCCCACCATTTCTCATTACTTCTATCTCCTAGAATTCATACTCTTCCTTGAAGACATAGTTCAGGTAATATCTTCTGCTTGAAGGTCTTCCTAATCTCCCAACTTCTAATGCCCGCCATACTCCCCCAACACATAAAGAAAAGTATCTTGTGTTCAACTATTCTGTGCGTCTGCTAGATGGTCAAGGAGGACTAACACCTCTGGTGTGAGGACTTGCCAAGCCTTTTTCAGGATCACTCATCTACCTTTGGTTTCTTTCACTCATCTCCCATCTGTGGCTCTAAGAAGTTGTAGCCACACACCAGTAAAACTTTTGGCAGATGGGCTACACCAGGTCAAGGGTAACTGAAAAGATTCAAACCCCTCCAAGAGCTACAGGATGTCTAATGCAAGCACATGAAGACTTCTCCTAGATGAATGTGTGGATGAGAACAATTTGTTCCAACAGTCATGAAGACAGCTGAAGCAGATGCTGTGAACTACTTTGTCTACTGAGTCCCGGGCCATCGCCATTCATCCTAAATTTTGTTTTAGCACTGCACTTTGATGAATCTAGAAGGCAAAGTAGGGTTGATGATTTTGTGCAACTTTGCCTCATTGAAATCCATTTCAATCTCAAATCAAGACATTCCTTCATGATGTTATTAGTCCTCTTAAAAAAGAGGACAAACCACATGTATGTATTTGTGTACATACACACATATACATGCATACATGCGTGACAATATATATGCATTTATAGAATTCATATATATGTGTGTGTATCTGTTTTTTAATATGTAGTGATTATCTTCCTCATTAGAATAGAAGCTCATTTAGAGTAGGAATTGTTATCTTCACTGTATGTGTGTTCTCAGTGCCTGGCACATAGGCAATATCTGTTAAATAAATCACTTTAAGAAATGCTTGTTAGCTGACTACTAATAAATCAGTTGAATGAAGTATGATGATAGTGTCTATTACATAATTTTCATTGTGTTACTGACTTTGAAGAAAATATCCATCCATTGGAAAATGGTTTTAGAAATTCTTAGTTAGAGAGGAAGACATTACTTTCACAAGGAAGCAATCAGCAAGAAGTTGAAGATTTGGGACAAGAGTACAAGCACTATGGCACAGAAGGAAATGCTCTGGTGCTGGATTCAGAAGGTCTGGGTTCAAATTCTGCTTCTGATGCATACTATATGTGTAACCTTGGGCAGAACACTTTACCTCATTAGTCTCCTCACTTATAAAAGAAGATTTGACTAGAGTGTCTAGAACATTTTTAGCTCTAGATCTCTGGTTCTAAGGTTTAGTAATAAAGATCAAAGAGCAGAATTATAGATCCTAATTTGGTAGTCATAAATAAAGGTTGCAAGTTCTCTGGCCTTCCTCTCATGGAGCAAGACTGGCTA
Source organism: Monodelphis domestica (assembly GCF_027887165.1). Classification (NCBI taxonomy): domain Eukaryota; kingdom Metazoa; phylum Chordata; class Mammalia; order Didelphimorphia; family Didelphidae; genus Monodelphis; species Monodelphis domestica. The sequence goes on along the minus strand of NC_077232.1, from coordinate 305,807,140 downwards.
TAACCTGCCTTCATGGTTCTGGAACATGTTATGTCTTTCCCTAATGCTATAAGGTTGAGTCACTATCCTAGTATTAACCCTACTGTTAACCACCAATGACTAGCACCCCATTTTCCAGTTAAGCAGTTAGTGCTAATTAGCTTTCATAAAAGGATATTTACTTCAAAGCTATAGCAAGACCTACAAATATCTTTCTTTTATATACATCAAGGGCATACTATATCACCTCAGCATCTGGGACAAGTGGGTTGAGACTTTACCCAGTTTCCATATAGCCCGGGATCCCAAAGTTCACATCCAAATGTTCTGTGACATCTGTGATGACAAGTCTTGTTTAAGCTATGGGCAGACTGGGTCCCAAAAGCCATGCCTCAAACTTTTGGACTTAAAATTTGACCAGCTATCTGCCAACCTCTGAAAAGAGATTTCACTCTTGAACCTCCCAGTGGTTCACTCTCTTAAATCTTTCAAAACTCATAAGGTCTTAATCTTCAATATCCTTCACTTAAAATGAAAGGAAAAGAACATTAAATACAGCAAAATGAAAATCTTTGTCAATGGATCACAGGGAAGAAGGACATGAGACCTTTCTTCTCCTGAGCATTATTTTTTTTTTGCTCCTTAGAGTGCCACCATGCAGCAAAAAAATAAAATAAATAAAATAAAATAAAAATACAAGAGCCATTCTCTGAATGATTAATGCCCTTTGAATTTGAATGTCCCCCTCAGCCCTACCCAATTCCAGGTATACTGGCAAAGAGGCTCTTAATCCCCACCTGGTTAGCAGTCAAAAGCCCATTTTTCAGAATTTATTGTGCTTCACAGTCCACATGACAAGTGCGTCAGACTAGCACTCTGCAAGTGCTCTTAAAAACTGGTCTCATTGATGGCCAATATGGCAGCAAAGGAAAGTGATAAATGTTGGAAGGGATATGACAAAATTGGGACTCTAATACACTGTTGGTGGAGTTGTGAATTGGTCAAACCATTCTGGAGGACATTTTAGAATTATGCCCTAAGGGCTTTAAAAGACTGCCTTCCCTTTGACCCACCCATACCAATGCTGGGTTTGTACCCCAAAGAGATGATAAGGAAAAATGCTTGTACAAAAATATTTATAGCCGTGCTCTTTGTAGTGGCAAAAAAATTGGAAAATGACAGCGTGTGCATCAATCGGGGAATGGCTGAACAAATTGTGGCATCTGATGGTGATAGAAACTATTGTACTGAAAAGAACAATGAACTGGAAGATTTCTATATGAACTGGAATGACCTCCAGGAATTAATGCAGAGTGAAAGGAGCAGAACCAATAGAACATTGTACACAGAACCTGATCACTGTGGCACAATCAAATGTAATCAACTTTTCTACTAGCAGCAATGCAATAATCCAGGACATCATCAAGGAACTTATGAGAAAGAATGTTGTCCACATCCAGAGAAAGAACTGTGGAAGCAGAAACACAGGAGAAAAACATATGATTGGTCACAAAGTTCGATGGGGATATGATTAAAGTTTTGATGTTAAACAATTGCTCAATTGCAAATATATGGAAATAGGTTTTGAACAATGATACTTGTATAACCCAGTGTAATTATTTGTCAGATATGGGAGGGGAGAAGGAAGAGGGATGGGAAAAATCATGAATCACATAACCATGAAAAAATATTCTAAATAAATAAACAAAAAAGAGAAAAATACTGGTCTCACTGGCCAATTCCCCATTATCCTTCCCATGGACTCTTAGTTCCCTATCAGCTCAAGGAGACAGAAAACCAGTCTCTAGTTATGGAGATATGTAAGAAGTGAGAAGGGATGAATTTTATAGGGAAGAAAATATGTACAGAGAAAATAATTAGGAATTCTTCCATCAAAAAAACCAAATCACACAGTTTTGGACCAAAAGAAGGGAGAAGTGTCAGTAAAGAAAACAGAGGAGAATTTGACAAGGTAGGAGAATTAAAATAGATCTGTGTCTTGAAAATAAGGATGTTTCCAGAAGGATCAAGTACAAGAAAAAGAATGATAATTCAGGAAAAGGCTATGGACATTAGTAGTAATAAATCATTAGTGAACTAATTCTCTTACACTTTCCAGAGAGAAATTTCAACAACCAAGGGGTGAAAGTCAGGCCACAAAAGGAAATTAGGCATAAAACAGAAAGGCAACAGATAAATAAGAATAAGATGGTAGCTAGAGGAAATAACGTATTCAAATGAAGATTTGTTTGCTTACATTTTTTCCAAGTCTTTATTAAATACTGAGCATTATGCTAAGAACAAGATGCAAAATTTAAATGCCCTGTCTTGGCTCTGCCTACATGGAACTTGCAATCAGAAATCCATGCAGATGAGTATGATGTACACAATTACATTATAAGCACATTGGAAAGATTTTAACCAAGTGCTGCATAAGGTTGGAGAAGTGGTAACATGAAAGAAAGATGTATGCCTTTGAATTAGCCTTTCTATGTCCTAACTAACTAGTTAATCTCCAATGGACAAGAGTGTTGCAACAAAAATAATGCAGGTGTTTTCTTGAAGGCCTTGGATTGCACTGATACTAGAGTATAGGATTTACCGGCCAGTTTATTAGAAGTTACAGAAGAGTTGTTTAGCTATAGTTACAAAGTGATTAGAAGGATCTCATAACTCTGATGAATGTTAACTGAGATTATTAGAGGCAGATCTCTATTAAAGTAAAAAAAATATTTAAGGAAATTAAAATGAGGGCCTCTAAAATGTCTTTAATGACCCGGTCACCCAAGGCTTTTACTCATTTAATTACAGGTTGAAATGCTTATGGGGTGTCTGTGGGAAAACAGAAGTGCACATCAGCATTCAAAACATATTCAGATTCTGTAAGCAAATTCTATAGTGAGAGAATGTGGCTCCCATTAAAAAGATACCATCTCACCTAGTCTGGGACTCTATACTTGAATGTCATTTATTACATCATTTATTTTAATTAAGGGGTCATCTTGGTGCAATAGGAAGAAAAAAATAGATCTGTAGTCAGAGGCCTTGACTAGTTTGAATTCTTGCCTGTGATGCTTATGATCTATGTGAGTTTGAGGAAAATCAATTAATTTCCCAGATCCTTAATTTATTTATCTATTTATCTATGAAAGAAAGAGTTTAGACTCAATGGTCTCTAAGATCCCTTTTGGTTCTAAATCTATTATGATCTAAGCTCCACTTGGGTTTCTTTGAGATGCTCCATGATCCTATGTGGAAGCCATCAAAACCTCCAGTTCTTCTCACAATCTTAGAAATTTAAAAGACTGCCACTGACTCATACAGTCAAACTTGAAACCAAATATAAAGACTCCATGAAAGCTTATTCTGTCCACTATAAGTGTTGGGAGAGTTTGATCCTGATGGATAAGTATCAACAGATATGCAATACAATGACACCCTGGAGCTCAACAATTCCACTTCTACTGAGAACTTTTTGTACTTACTTCTAGAGCAGGATTTCCCATATCCCTTGGTTTTCAGTAAATTTCCTGAACCCTTTCTTCAATATGAAATGTAATAAATTTTAAAGTTTATAAGGCATTGGAATATAAATGAAATAAAGAAATTAATTAATTTCAATAGGATAATATAATTGTGAAATAGTCCCTGTAACTCTTTGACAAGTGTCCCTCATATTGGGAAACCTCCTTTTGGGTCAGTGTTTCTCATACTTTGTGACTCAGGACCACTTTACATACCTGAAAAATTATTGAGGACTCCAATGACCTTATGTTTCTATGAAATTTACTGTATTAGAGATTAAAATGTCTTAGTGTTATCAGGAAATAGTTGCGACCTCAATGACTCCTTTAAAGCATCTTTGAAATCCCCAATGGGCACCATGACTACACTTTAAGAATCAAGGTTCTAGAAGAAAGAAAAAAGAACCCTTCTTTAAGGATTATTGCTGTGCAAAGGACTTTCCAACTGTTACCAAAAACGTATTTACATAGATAGAATGAGATCATTATCTATTGCTTATTCTTGGTGGAGACATTTTAATAGAAAAAACAGTCAGTTGCTTCAGGGAAAGCCAACTAAGCATTCACCAACTTTGGCTCAGCAATCATTGTGACCACATTGAACTGCTTAGCCAAACAAAAGAAGTGGGAACCCATCTTTATTTCAATGTCTCAAAGAGTAAAAGAAAGGAAGATCCTAGGGGGTCCTTGCTCTCTCCAACAGCTGTTTTACCATATGCATAAACAACTTCAAGGATCTTTTAGATGTGTCTGTTGGAAGTCGCATCATAGACACTCACTTGCACACAAATAAATATATAACTTGTGATTCTATTCAATGAAAAGTAGAATTCCAAGGGAATCCCTTGGTTTAGATTCAATGTTAGGAAAACCAGGATTCCTTGGAAAGTAGAAAAAGATTTCCTCATTGGATATCTTCAAGTAAAGGTCTGATGATCATTTGTTGGTTATTGTTTTTTTTTTTTAATTTCTTTTATTTGAGCATTTCCAAACATTATTCACTGGAGACAAAGATCATTTTCTTTTCCTCCCCCCACCCCCCTCACCTCTCCCATAGCTGACGCACGATTCCACTGGGTATCACATGTGTTCTGGATTCGAACCCATTTCCATGTTGTTGGTATTTGCATTAGAGTGTTCATTTAGAGTCTCTCCTCAGACATGTCCCCTCAACCCCTGTAGTCCAGCAGTTGCTTTTCCTCGGTGTCCCACAGTTTGTCCTCTGCTTGTGGATAGTGTTTTTCTCCTAGATCCCTGCAGATTATTCAGGGACATTGCATTGCCACTAATGGAGAAGTCCATTACGTTTGATTGTACCACAGTGTATCAGTCTCTGTGTACAATGTTTTCTTGGTTCTGCTCCTCTCACTCTGCATCACTTCCTGGAGGTTGTTCCAGTCTCCATGGATTTCCTCCACTTTATTATTCCTTTTAGCACAGTAGTAAGTTGGTTATTGTGAAGTATATTCCAACTCAGGTAGGATTGGATGTAATGGAATTAAAGACGTTCTTGCGCTGAGATTTCTGTGAGGAAGGAAAATCACAAATAAACATAAAAAACAAGCAAAGAAAAAAAAATTTGAATCCTATATGTAAACCTTAATCTTGTAGACTCCATAAGTAAAATGTATATGCAGAGAGAGAGAGAGAGAGAGAGAGAGAAATATAATTGATTCTACTGAAGGAAAAATGGAATTCCCCATATATTGTTGGTTCAAAGTTCTTATTCTTTCCCATGGAACCTAAGCATGAACACATGGTTAAAAACCAAAAGTCCAATCAAACTTATTCCTTATAAGAATGTTTTACTCTCTAAGTTCCAGGATTGTGATTCACAGCATTTAAAAGTTGTTTTCTCCACCCCAAGTGGAATTTAATTTTCACTTGGTGGCAATCCTTTTGAATTTCTGAAACAAAACTGAAAAGAAATGATCTGGTGCTGTTTGTTTAAACTGCAGATGTTCAGGAAAAGCATGAAGGAAGGAGGGAGAGTTAAATTTCCCCCAGGAATCCATGAAAACCATTCTGTTGAAGCTGTTCTCCTGCCCAGCACATTCAGGACATCTTATTATTTTGTTTTACTAATCCTTCTGATAACTGTAAACTATAAATATTATAATTTACTATTATGAGGGAGCCCTGCTGGGGAAAGATGCAAACAGTGGCCTTGTGAGTTCCAGATGTCAAGGTAAAATAAAAACAAGCATGCAGACAGGTAAACAAGTGGACAGGGAAAGAGGTAGTTTGGGAAAGTAGGGAAGTAGGCAAGTTGGCAAATGGGTAGTGGAAGGAGCCTCTCTCCTTGTCTCTGGATAGAAGTACCTCTATTAATGATCTTTCCTGACTGTGTGCTCTATCTGGATTCCTGTGATCCTGTGATGGAACAAAAGGATTGAAGGGGAGTGGTTTGAACTGTAAGGCAGGTCTTTAGTGGCATCAGCCTGAAGAGACAGGCCCAACCAGTTTTGAAGATCAGAACCTTTTCTTCCTCTTACAGTCTACTGCTAAAGACTTTGAACTTAAGAAAGCTAGCATAGATTAGCATAGACAAGAATAAAAGAAACCCTCCACCAGCCTGTGAGGCCTGGCCACAGGTTGAAAGCTGAGAGAGACTCAAACCCCATCTGGAGAAAAGTATAGAGAACTGCTCTTCCCTCTACCCTGATACCTCCCAATCCAAACTTGTTATTAAAATTCATGTTTATTTAAATAACTCACAGTCAGATAAGAGGACTTTCATTTCAGGGCAACATAGATGGAATAGAACCCAAGGACAGCCTTTCAATCATAGACACTCCTTATTGGACTCCTGAAAGGCAACCTTGATCCGGGGGGAGGCTTGGGGGGGGG